>NC_087211.1:12035076-12069695 GCF_015104395.2 Macrobrachium nipponense | reverse complement strand
CTGCACAAGATTACTTCTTGTCGTTCAGCATCAACAAATCGATACTTTTAATGATATTTGGCCTCGTGACTGTGGGAACTACTGTGTGTGGTGTGTGTGTGTGTGTGTGCGTGTGCGCGCGTGCCTGTGAGTGTGCGAGGTGTGTCAATAAGTACAAAAAAAAGAAGAGAACAAGAGAAATAGGCAGCCCCCCCAGATGAAGAAGAATGAACCCAAACGTGATAGCTGCTGAGCTAAAATGAAGCATTTGAAGTTGGTCCTCTTTTTAACAAAAAGCTCACAGACTATGAATTTCTTAGCCAGGTGCCACTCCAAAATAAGCAGAGAACTATTAATTTCACATCCCTCCAAAGGCAAAAAAAATCAATATAATTTTTCATCACGTGAATATTCTCATATACGTAATGGTTTTTTTTTTTTTTTTAAAATTTTTTTTTTTTCTTATTCCATATTCGTTGATAAGATATATATGATAGACATACTCTATTGTGTGTTTAGTGTTTAATAGGAGGAAAACTTGCAAATATATTGTCTGAAAATGCAAGAAGAGGCTTGAGGAGTAATCATACAAAATAACCTGAATTTTCATTCCGTTTCTCTTCATAGTCCTTTCTCGAATACAAGATAACGCTCTCAGTGTTTTCAAGCCCAATGTACTCCTAAAACAATGACCAAGTATGTAATTTTTTTTTTGCACCGTAGGATTGAAGCTCAGTCTATAGAGGTATTGTTTCCAAAAATCATCCCCAATTTTTTTTTTTTACATTACCGATTTTTCAGTCTGCCCTCCAAAAATTAAACTACAAAACGAGTTTTCTCGGCCACCGAATGTCTGCAATTGGACCAAGACTGAGTCGAAGATTGTGCAATTTTAAATCTTCTCTCTCTCAAATCTCTCTTCTGCTCTGACTCTACTCTCTCTCCTACTTCTTCTCTCTCTCTCTTCCCTCTCTCTCTATGCGTGTGGGGATGTTTTTTTCTTAGAGCAGGAATCAATTCCTCCTTACAGGGCACTCCAATGTCTGCTTTTGCCACAATAAAAAAGCCCCCGATGAGTAGAGAGAGATAGATAGAGAGAGTGAAATACAATAATCGGAAAAAAAAAAAAATGGTGGCAAAGTGAAAGTCTAAAGAATGGATTCCAGCTTTGGGCCGAAAGGTTAGTATACTATGTTGAGGTTACCCTGACTCGTTACCGCACCTCACCCACCTCCTCCCCCCTTATGGGTTCGATTGGTCGTCATGCATAATACAAAGAAGCAGAGTTGACTGGCTTCCGTGCATATGAGAGGACCTTGTTGCATACGCTGCAGGCGCACTATTCTCCTGTCGTGGTTCTATTGGGCCCCAGAGGGCGTGGCCAGCCATCTTGGAAGGTGACGGGAACTGCTCCCTCGAGGATGGAAGTGGAACACTGTGACAACTCCAGTTTATGGCCCCTTCTCTCATTTCCAGGATGCTTTCCAGCGGAGAGAGAGAGAGAGAGAGAGAGAGGAGAGAGAGGAGAGAGAGAGAGATGGGTGTGGTGTGTGTGTGTGTGTGTGTGTGTGGAGGAAGGGTATCAGAGAGAGATGAGGGGGGTGTTAGGGAGAGAGAGGAAGAGAGAGAGAGAGTGAGGAGGGGGATATATTAAACGTAAATAATTTCAAATATTATCATAAACGAGTGACTGGATATGTTAAAAAAATGTCGATTAATCATTTGATTCTCTCCTCGTTTCCGTCAAAATAGGTAATCTATTTCATCCACTTCAATCTTAGACTTTGCTGGAAATAATTTTTTATCCAAATATGGCACAGTTTCAAAAATATTTCACATAGCCACAAAAACGTGATATTTTTCTTTTGACAATGTGACTGCTGAAATAACAGGCGTGTAATAGAGAGAGAGAGAGAGAGAGAGAGAGAGAGAGAGATGTGCGGTAATTATAATGTTTTCAAATGTTCAAAGTTTTCCACATGCAAGGGTGTAGTGCAATAAAGCAGATGGACAGAGTTTTATAAAAACAAAAAGAACAAAAAACCAAAATTACATAAACACATGTATACATAATTGTGCGTGTATATATATATATATATATATATATATATATATATATATATATATATTATATATATATATATATATATATATATATATATATATATATATATATATATTATGATATGGGTGTAAGTGTTTGTGTTTGTGCGCGTGTATCTTAGAAAACAATTTCTTATATTTGACAATATCGTTCTGAAGGTAGAGCCTTTCCATTAATATACCTCCGTCGCCTCATTTTTATCTTATTTTCCAAGTTATCTCTCTCTCTCTCTCTCTCTCTCTCTCTCTCTCTCTCTCTCTCTCTCTCTCGTGAGCAATGTCCGTCGACCAATTACCAAGGGAAGATGGAATTATGTAGACATATTAACATATTACTGAACTGTTGAGTGTTGTTTCTTTTCAAATAATTTTAGTGTTGAGCTTTTGCAGTTTGATTTTCATCTTCCAGCAAACAGCGGTCTCAGTCACGGCACCATCATCGATGTTCCCTTGGAGAGGGAGAACTACTGTCACTTCAAATTACTCCCAGTTCAAAGTCCTCTCAGTTCACTTTTCATTGTGCACTGCAGACTTTTACTAAATGGCATTTGCAGCGTCCCTTCGGCCCCTATCTGCTCCGCCTACTTTTTAGCCTTTTTCCTTGCGCCATTCTAAAGTCTTGCTGTCCAACCTCTCTGATTAGGACATGAAAGTGCAACTGTGGAGTTTTCTCCTAGTCCCACCATTGCATTTGATCCCCTTTATGATCTGGAATCTTCATCTTGCTGTCCAACCTGTCCAGTCCCACTGTTTGGCTTGGCAGCCTAAATTTCACTAAGCAGTCAATCACAGATGAGGTCCTGATTATGAAAATGGACATGTGCTTCGCGTAATTTATAAAAATAAAATGCAACTGGGAATGAAAATCTGCTTATTATTATTATTATTATTATTATTATTATTATTTTTTTATTATTATTATTTATTATTATTATTATTATTATTATTATTATTATTATTCAGAAAATAACCCTTATTCATATGAACCAAGCACACGAGGACCATTGACTCGAAATCCAAGCTTCCAAAGAATGTGTTGTCCATTTGAAACGAGTTATAAACGATGAGTGATTATGTCACGACCCGAGTCACAAGGCAGAATAAGCTTCTGTCAGAGATCATATAAAACAAAAAAGAGCGACAGAATGACTTTTCTGGTTAATTAGCTCTGTCATTTATCATCCGGCAACGCAGCCACTCTTCATAATGCAAAGCTAGCGGAGCTTCTCCCTGGAACTAATGATGACAGAGATAGAGGTTTTTCAAACATATTTTTGCATTCAGGAAAAATGTGCTGTAGCGCAGAGACAATTACGTTGGACTAATGAAAATATTCAGTCATTAGTAGGTCAAGTTATTATGGTCCCTGCAGTGCATTACATGCTTAATTCAACGCCAGGTCTTACTGTGTGACAGATGACCCACTGATATTAAAAAAAAAAACGCGCCTTGTTTAGGTCTCGTTTTTTTTTTTTTTCTATATTTTCGTAATCACTGTATGTAAGTCTCCGTGAATTCAGGAGAGACCACTGTACCATTGAACTTAACCTCACGCGGTGCACTGTAGGCATTACTCAAGGTCATTTGAAGCGTCCTTCGGGCCGGCCCCCAATGCTGCAACCCTTTCATTCCTTTAACTGTAACCTCTGTTCTTATTCTCCCTCTTCTCTCTTACTTTTCTATCTCTCATGACAGTTGTCTCATGGTGCAACTGCGAGCCTCTCCTCTTGCTACACCTTTCAGACCATTTTGCTCTCAATTTCCCTTTCAGCATTGAATGGACCTCATCATCATAGGTCCAAGCACTTGGCCTCTGGCCCGAATTCTCACATTCTTTTCCATTTTTTTGCTCGAGAAGATAATATGTCGTCGCTAACACGTTTAATCTCACAGCGCCTAATCTGCAGAGTGTGCTGGTCTCCCCAGGCTTGATAAACTACCGAATCTGCGTCTCGGCTCCAATATCTTTCTCTTATGAAAGATTGGCATAATTTGCTGCTGTCAAACGTTATTGGATTCAAAGGATATTGGAATCCGGTATTATGCCTTGGACAGCAGCCTGGGATTTGGGCAATAAGATACTGTTGTCGTTTTCCATAAATCTCATATTCATTATCTAAAATGGGGAATAAGAGGTTTGCTTATGAATGTTGTATTAATAATAGGCAGTCATTTTGATTCACAGACAGGATTTGGAGAGGCTTAATTTCCTAAGTCTATTTTACTACGGGCTCTGCGTGGACTGGGGATTATCATAATAAGCTTTGAATTTTAAGTGGCATGCTGTAGTTTACGCTACATGAATTCCGCTTTCTACATAATAATAATAATAATAATAATAATAATAATAATAATAATAATAATATAATAATAATAATAAATAATATAATAATAATAATAATAACAATTTTCGACAATCTACCAGAGCTTGTGACCGCATGAAGAATTTGTTTGTGTCCCTTTTGGTTTCTTTTCAGCCAGAAATCAGTGGTTTACGATGAAAACCAAAAATTATTTTATGAATGATGAAACTTTAAACAAAAATCAAGTTTTATTCCCATATTTACTCCTTTTTTGGTTTATTTCTAGTTTCAACCCGACACCCGCCCCAACCACTATTTTTAAAGAAATATATCAGTAAATCTCTTATGTCGTTTTATGTGTAACCTTTCTTTATATGGGGAGGGAGAAAGAGCGCGACGTATCCCCCTTACATGTAGAATCTTCATGTCTTCAAGGAAAGGAAATGTGATATTTGCATTTGCTCTTTCTCTGACCAGAAATCTCACATGAAGTTTAGGGCATGAAAACCACTTCGTGCACGCTTCGTTATACCTGTAAAATTCATACTACAGAAATAAAGTTAGAAAACAAACTCTGATTCAGAATCACACTTGAACTGAGCAACGCAATTTTCCAATCAGCCAGACAGGCAGGTTTAGTTCGACAGTTATCGAACGTAAGCAATGTTTCTAATTCCTCTGAGAATGGCGACAAGCCTTTTTCCCCTGTAACTCTGGGAATATATCAGGAAAAAGTTTGGTGTTTTCACGCTCCTTCCCCAAGGCAAAGAAAAAGCTTATTTTTTTCGTTATATAGGAGCGATAGAGATCGCTTACGGAGAAGGGTTTGTTTCGTTATGAGCTGCTGCTCTAATTGGACACAAATCGAGCAACGCCCTCTTACTTAGATTGAAGTCTGGCGAAGAACAGTCGTCATTATTAAAAATGAGGAGAGGTTCATACCGTTTTTTGTTTTTTTTTTTACATTAGTATTCAATGGCGCGTTCATTTTTGTTGTTATGCTTAATCCACAACCCTTTAACCAATAATTTTTTTATTTATTCTTATGTTATAAATGATTATATTATGCACATACATACCGTACACACACACACACACACACACACACACACACACACACACACACACCACATATATATATATATATATATATATATATATATATATATATATATATATATATATATATATATATATATGTATATTGTGTGTGTGTGTGTGTGTGTGTGTGTGGTGTGCGCGCGTACGCGTATGTTCACCTCGACGTGGTTCATGAAACAATTATCTTCCTCTTGTATCCCAGTTGTAGAGAATTTATTGCCTGACTGTGAGTGGGTTTTTCTTTCTTGTTTGTGTTTATGTTTCCATCAACTCTGGAAAATGGTGCTCTTTCGTTTCTTGCCTTCTTTCTTCATTTATAATCGCTGCAATTTTTCGCAAGTCTTGCAGGTTATCTTTGGTGCCTCAACATTTTCAAGTGACTTTTCCTGCAACATAGGACATTATTTCCTCTGTGCAATTCATACTCGTTTTGTACTTTTCTTGAGTCTTGTCAGCCTCGTATTAGTACACAATTGTGTGCAAACAAATACTAACAGACGTGTAAACATTTATATATATATATATATATATATATATATATATATATATATATATATATATATATATATATATATATATATATATATCATTATTATTATGATGTCATTGTTATTATTCAGAAGATGAACCCAATTCATATGGAACAACAACACCAAAGGGGCCACTGACTTGAATTTCAAATATTCCAAAGAATATGGCGCTCTTTACGAAGCAAGAGAAGGTAAAGCTTGCAGGAACGCGTTTACAAAATGCTCACTTGCAGCCAAGGTCTGTATATACCTCAGGGCCATGTTTTATGAGTGGATGTCCGTTGTTCTTCTCCCAGCTACACCTTGTTGCGCGTGTTTTTTTTTTTTGCCAATATTATCCCCAAAAGACCCGGCCATCCGACACGGCAACGGTAACTGCTCCAAGAGGATGGGGTGCAAACTTTGGCGACATCTTAAATTTACGATTCTTGCTTCCGCTCCGAGGATACATGCCCTAGAGGAGAGAGAGAGAGAGAAAGAGAGAGAGAATATGGGGTTACAAAATAAAATTCTAAAGTCAGTACTGAAGAAGGGTGACGACTTGAATTAATCTAGAAAAGGAGGGAGAGAGAGAGAGAGAGAGAGAGAGAGAGAGAGAGAGAGAGAGAGAGAGAGAGCGCTAAAAGCAAAATAAATTTCTAAAGTCAGTACAGAAGTAGAAAGAAAACTCAAAATAATCAGGAAAAGGACAGTGACTCTCTGAAAGGGAGAACAGCTACTTTTGAATGCTTGACAGTAGTTATCTGAGCTGTGCACAAATGCTTGAATAATAAGTAACTTATGTCAGCCATTGCGCGCATGAATTATTTTGGCATTTTTTTAATATCAGTGGGTCATCTGTCACACAGTAAGACCTGGCGTTGAATAAGCATGTAATGCACTGCAGGACCCATAATAACTTGACCTACTAATGACTGATATTTTCATTAGTCCAACGTAATTGTCTCTGCGCTACAGCACATTTTTCCTGAATGCAAAATATGTTTGAAAAACCTCTATCTCTGTCATCATTAGTTCCAGGGAGGAAGCTCCGCTAGTTTGCATTATGAAGAGTGCTGCGTTGCCGGATGATAAATGACAGAGCTAATTAACCAGAAAAGTCATTCTGTCGCTCTTTTGTTTATATGATCTCTGACAGAAGCTTTTTTCTGCCTTGTGACTCGGGTCGTGACATAATCACTCATCGTTTATAACTCGTTTCAAATGGACAACACATTCTTTGGAAGCTTGGATTTCGAGTCAATGGTCCTCGTGTGCTTGGTTCATATGAATAAGGGTGTTTTTTTTTTTTTTTTTTTTTATTTTCTGAATAAATAATAATAATAATAATAATAATAATAATAATAATAATAATAATAATAATAATAATAATAATAATAATAATAATAATAAGCAGATTTTCATTCCCAGTTGCATTTTATTTTTATAAATTACGCGAAGCACATGTCCATTTTCATAATCAGGACCTCATCTGTGATTGACTGCTTAGTGAAATTTAGGCTGCCAAGCCAAACAGTGGACTGGACAGGTTGGACAGCAAGATGAAGATTCCAGATCATAAAGGGGATCAAATGCAATGGTGGGACTAGGAGAAAACTCCACAGTTGCACTTACATGTCCTAATCAGAGAGGTTGGACAGCAAGACTTTAGAATGGCGCAAGGAAAAAGGCTAAAAAGTAGGCGGAGCAGATAGGGGCCGAAGGGACGCTGCAAATGCCATTTAGTAAAAGTCTGCAGTGCACAATGAAAAGTGAACTGAGAGGACTTTGAACTGGGAGTAATTTGAAGTGACAGTTCTCCCTCTCCAAGGGAACATCGATGATGGTGCCGTGACTGAGACCGCTGTTTGCTGGAAGATGAAAATCAAACTGCAAAGCTCAATCACTAAAATTATTTGAAAAGAAACAACACTCAACAGTTCAGTAATATGTTAATATGTTTCTCCCCCCCCCCCCCCACATAATTCCATCTTCCCTTGGTAATTTGGTCGACGGACATTGCTCACGAGAGAGAGAGAGAGAGAGAGAAGAGAAGAGAGAGAGAGAGAGAGAGAGAGTAGAGAGAGATATAACTTGGAAAATAAGATAAAAATGAGGCGAACGGAGGTATATTAATGGAAAGGCTCTACCTTCAGAACGATATTGTCAAAATATAAGAAATTGTTTTCTAAGATACACGCGCACAAACACAAACACTTACACCCATAATATATATATATATATATATATATATATATATATATATATATATATATATATATATATATATATATATATATATATAATATACACGCACAATTATGTATACATGTTGTTTATGTAATTTTGGTTTTTTTTTTTGTTGTTCTTTTGTTTTTTTTTTTTTTTATAAACTCTGTCCATCTGCTTTATTGCACTACACCCTTGCATGTGGAAAAACTTTGAACAATTTGAAAACATTATAATTACCGCACATCTCTCTCTCTCTCTCTCTCTCTCTCTCTCTCTCTATTACACGCCTGTTATTTCAGCAGTCACATTGTCAAAAGGGGGGGAAAAAGAAAAAAAAATATCACGTTTTTGTGGCTATGTGAAATATTTTTGAAACTGTGCCATTATTTGGATAAAAAATTATTTCCAGCAAAGTCTTAAGATTGAAGTGGATGAAATAGATTACCTTATTTGACGGAACTGAGGAGAGAGTCAAATGATTAATCGACATTTTTTAACATATCCAGTCACATCGTTATGATAATATTTGAATTATTTACGTTTAATATTATCCCTCTCACTCTCTCTCTCTCTTCCTCTCTCTCCCTAACACCCCCCTCCCCCTCTCTCTCTGTACCCCTTCCTCACACACACACACACACACACACACTCTCTCTCTCTCTCTCCTCTTCTCTCTCTCTCTCTCTCCCGCTGGAGAGCATCCTGGAAAATGAGAGAAGGGGCCATAAACTGGGAGTTGTCACAGTGTTTCCACTTCCATCCTCAAGGGAGCAGTTTCCCGTCACCTTCCAAAGATGGCCAAAAAGCATTGTAGATGAGCTGTTGTTATTATTGTTTGTGTGTTGTGTCTTTTCTCGTCATCTATTTCATTACATTCATTGCTTTTCACGAAGATTTATTTTTTATGACTGGGAAAAGGTTTTAAATATTTGCTGAAGCGTCAGCAAAATCATCATGAAGTTTTGGGGCCCCCCTATGCTTTTTGATACTATATATATATATATATATATATATATATATATATATATATATATTATATATATATATATATAATATATATATATATATATATATATATATATATATATAATATATATATATATATATATATATATATAAGTGTGGTGTCCGTGCGTGTGTAAATGAAAAACTTCTACGAGTAATACTAGCCAATGAAAAAGATCAGCTACCAAATACTGTTTGAAAAAAAACGAAATTCTAGACACGACAAAATTAGGTATATTTTAAGTGATTTTATAACTTTCTAACCCCTTTCGTAGTTTTAGTTGCAGCAAAAAAAAATATATTTCCTTTTGGAGTATCATTCGTCACGTGATTGTTGCATTGATTACAAATCTGTGTAAACAACTTGTCCCAAATCCACCGTCCAGCAATTCAAGATCTAAAGTGAAATCAGATTCTAGTGAAATACGAAACCTTCACATTGCTTCTGAAGAAAAACTGAAAGGGGGAGGAAGACTGTGCTTGCCCGATGAAGAAACTTACTGCAATGGGTTCGTTCTCTCGCACGTTGCAAGATTAGTTGAAATGACAATGATGGAAGATAGAATAGAAGGCATGGCAAACTCTTGCGTTGCAGAGTGTGCTAAGTGCAATGCCAGTAACAAGATGTGTACATCACAGAGCCGAGTGATAAAGGAGTGTCCACTGGTGTTCAAACAAACCATTACGATGTGCACAGTAATTTCCAATGAACCAACATTGCAATCAAATAGTTTGTTATGTTGGGTTACGGGAGTTTTCTGTTGCTTTCAACAATGCAGCCATCATCGGATAAATTATATTTAAACAATGGCGAGGGAGACTGAAGATCGTGAGATTGAAAAAGTTCGAACAAGTAATGGAAGAGTCTCATGAAAACTTGCATACAATATTGTGAGAGGGGGATGGCAATGTTAAACAAACTACTCTACGATTATCTGATTTTGTGGAAACACCCCAGCAGTGAGAAAGGGACCCTGACAACGGCACCTCAGCGCGATGCCAAGGTAAAATTGCTGGTGACCGTCTGTAGTAATATGAGATTTAAAAGAAAATCTTTTGTTTACCGCATCAATATCATTCATGAAATATTGCGTGCGAAATAATAACCCAAATCACGGATTAAATAACTTAGATACGCCATAAAATTTAAAGGCGTATATCCTCAAAACAATCAATTTTGCATTCAAATATTGACCAAAAAATAACCAAGATACGCTGCTCAAACGTTTTAAAGACGTATATGTCAAATATAATTTATTTATGCTCTGAAATATTGTAAACGTCGATATTGGTGCATATTGGTGTTGTCTTCATCTGTCATTCTGTTTTAAACGATAAAGTGAAAAATTCGGGTTTCAGGGAATTTCTTTAAAAATACAAGTAAAAAAAAGCGCCGAAGTTGCTCCGGGGCAATAGAGTTTTCTGTATATCGTATAAAGCTGATATATATATATACTATATATATATCTATATATATATATATATATATATATATATATAGATATACATGTATACATACATATATATATATAATATGTATATATATATATATATATATATATATATATATATATATATATATATATATATATATATATATATATATATATATATATATATACTATATATATATATATCTTCTTCTTCTTCCCTTCCCAGCTTTTGTTCCCATTTTTATATGGGGTCGCCGTTTCGGAAGAGCCGTTTCCATCTATTTCTATCTTGTGCTTCTGCCTCATCAATTCCCTTCTCATGTAAGTCTCCTCTCACACAGTCCTTCCATCTCTTTCTTGGTCTCCTCTTTTTCTTCTTCTTGCACCATCCACCCCCATAGTATGTCTCCAGCGTGGTCCTCATCTCTACTCAACAGGTGTCCATACCATCTCAGCCTCTCTTGCACTTCTTTGATACTTCCACCACCTTAGTTGACCCCCTTATGTAGTCATTTCTGATCCTATCCACTCTTGTTACCCCAGACATCCACCTAAGCATTTCTCATTTCTGCCACATCCATCTTCTTCTGCTCTGCTTTTCTCATGCTTGCTGTTTCCGTACCATACAGCATTGCTGTTCTTACCACCGTCTTGTGAAATTTTCCTTTTAACCTAATCGGCACTCTTTTGTCACAAAGAACTCCGAGGCCGCTCTCCAGTTGTTCCAGCCTGCCTGTACCCGATGTTTTACTTCTCTTCCATACTTCCTCCAGCGTTAACAAAAGATCCCAAATACTTAAACTTATCAACTCTCCTTATTTGCTCTCCAACAAGCTGAATACTTTCTCTATCATCCCCCTCAGTGGTGGTACACATATATTCTGTCTTGGATCTACTTATTCTCATTCCTCTGTCCTCCAGTACTTGTCTCCATCTTTCCAATTTCACTTCCAGATCTTCCCTGCTCTCTGCACACAGAACAATATCATCCGCATAACATTGTTCCATGGTACTGTCTCCCTTACTTCCTCTATATAACATCTATCACTATATTAAAGATAAATGGGCTCAGAGCCGACCCCTGGTGTAATCCTACTCTCACCTCAAAACCTTCTGTCTCCCCAACACTGCTCCTCACTCTGGTAAATACATTCCGGTACATCTCTGTATCAATCGCACATACTTCTCTGCACCATCTTCTCCCTCAGGCTCCTCCATACCTCTTGTCTTGGGACGGGTCGTCATAAGCCTTTTCAAGGTCAATGAATACCATATGTAGGTCCCTTTGTCTTTCCCGCGAATTTCTCCATTATTTGCCTCAGACAAAATATACCATCTGTTGTTCCCCTTCCCTTCATAAATCCCATCTGCTCTTTACCTATTTGTACTTCTTCTCTCAGTCTAGCATCTATCATCCTTTCCAGTATCTTCAAAGTGTGGGTGGGCATCAATTTAATGCCCCTATAATTACCACACTCTTGGACATCGCCTTTCCCCTTTAAAAATTGGGATCATATACTCCCACGCCACTCATTTGGTATCTTTTCTGTTCAAGGATCTTTATCAAAGATCGTACAGTATATCCACTCCTTCATCTCCTAATGCTTTCCATGCCTCCATCACCGGGATCATATCTGGTCCGGTGCCTTCCCATTCTTCATCTTCTTCAGTGCATTTAGTACCTCTTGCCTAGAAAACCTCATTACCATGCCAATGTTCACTTGCCCATCCTCTCTTATTAGTCTATTATTTTCTTCATTTACAACTGTTCGAAATATTCTTTCCACTCTTTCACAATGTCTTCCTCCTTTCTAAGCACTACACCCTCTTGATCCTTTATTTGTTTGATATGTGTTATATCTTTGATGCTCTTATTTCTAGCCTTTGATAGCTTGATCATCTTCTTTAATCCTTCCTTTGTCCCCAGCTCATTATACACATCATCATACGACTTTGCTTTAGCTTGGGCTACCACCTGTCACCACCTTGTGTCTCTGTACCTATTTTCTGCCTTCCACTGACTGTGACTCTTCCCATCTTTTCTTTGCCTCCTTCTTATCTTTTACTACTTTCTCAATGTCTTCATCCCACCACCAAAACTCTCCTTTTCTTCCCATATGATACCAGATGTCTCTCCTAGCAGCCCCTTTCCATGCTTTCTTATTACTGCTGCATTTCGTGCCCACCATTCTTGAACATCTTCAATACCTACATCAATATCCTCCAAAACCCTCCTCTTAAACTCTCTCTTCTTATACTTCCTTCTGTAATTCGTCACCATTTAATTTTCCTTATCCCTTTAGCTTTGATTTTTTTTTCTTTCCCTTTTCAAACTTCAAGTCCATACATAACAGCCGGTGTTGTTGGGGGGCTACATGGTCGCCTGGATAACTTTGCAGTTCTTGACCTCCACCAGATTTATCCTTTTATACAAGAAATAGTCTATCTGGGAGAATCTTCCCCCACTCCTATAGTTATTAGGTGTTCCCTTTTCTTTCTTAAAGAATGTGTTTACTATTGCCATGTCGAATGACACAGCAAAGTCCACTACACTCTCTCCTTCTGGGTTTCTCTCCCCAATTCCATGGCCCCCATGCACCGCCCAATCGCCTCATTTTCACTTCCGACATGGCCATTCAAATCTGCCCCAACTATCACCCTCTCATGCTCTTCCCAGTTCTTGCATTATTCCATCCTTGTTTCTCCAGAAATTTCCCTTCTCTTCTTCTGTGCAACCAACTTGTGGTGCATATGCGCTTATAATATTCAGAATCTCTCCTCCATACATATCTTCAATCTGATGATACGGTCATTCTTTCTATGCACTTCTATTACCGAGTTCTTTAGTTCACTAGACAGTACTATGCCAACTCCATTTCTACCTTGCTTATTTGCTCCACTATAATATAGCTTATATCCATCTCCCAACTCTTTAGCTTTATTTCCTTTCCACCGCGTTCTTGCACACACACAACATCTACTTTCTTTTCTCTCATCAAGTCAGACAATCTCTACCTCTCCCAGTCATGGACCCAACATTTAGCTGACATACTCTGAACCCAATGTGACTCGCTTCTTTAGCTGCACCCGCTCCTGATGCAGTAGCCCTCGCCTTACCACAGAGTTAGGGCGATGTCTCTGTGCGCGTTTACGGAGTACGCCCTAGCACACTCCAATTTCCATATTTCGGCTCATTCCATTTTTGGTTTTGGCACAGATTTTTACAGCCGGATGCCCTCCTGACACCAACCCAACCCTATTTATCCGGGCTTGGGACCGGCACCCATAAGGACTTGGTTGCCCCCCCCCAGGTGGCTAGGTTATATATATATATATATATATATATATATATATATATATATATATATATATATATATATATATATATATATATATATATATCATATATATATATATATATATATATATATATATATATATATTATACAAATATAAAAAATGATATTAGCAAAACTCCTCCTGGGTCAGTGTCAACCCTAGACGTCCCACTGCTATGGCGTTCCAGATATAAGGCAGCCGTAAAGTCGGCAATAAAACCCAGAGTTTTTCAGTTGTCGTCATTATTTGTCGTAAACAACTTATAAACGTCCGCTCGCTAAAAGGGGGTTTAGGTCAGTCGCCACTGGCAGTTTTTTAGCTCTTTTCTTTTCTTTGACCTTTTATTGAAAAAAGTCGACATTTGTGAGCATCGGACAGACAATCCCCGTTGTAGAAAGAGGACTGCAATTAGGACCGACCTGCCAAATGACTCGTCATTGTTTAGTGGGATAAGTTCCTTCTTATCCGCTCTTTTTATTCGAGTTGAGTTGCGAAAATGAAATGTTGCTTAATAATTAACAATTTGTCTGATAGAGGCCTCCCTTCAGAGGAAGTATGAAAGAAATAAGACCTTTAAGCCTTGTAGTATTTGTACTAAAGTAGATGGTAAACCAGCTGATCACCCTATCCCACAGTGTGCCAAAATTTGACTCTGCAGAAGCCAAGATAGATAAAATAATAAAGAAAAAAAATTGAAAGGATGCCTAAAATGTTCTAACCTAAATCACCACAGTAAATTTGTAGGTATAGGTTCAATCTTTTCTTTCCAACTTCAGAATCCTTGTATTCTCGTTTTTCTTTAGCTTGTTTATTTTTAGTACAAAAAAAAAAAGTACTTTGCCTTTTTTCATAATCCTTGGTTTTTTAAGCATCTTTTCATAGTCCTGGTTTCCAACTCTCTTGGAAAAATAAAAAGATAAAAAAAAAAAAAAAAAACAAAAAAATAACTTTAATTAACTAAAACTAAAGGATCCTGTTAAGTATGGACATATTAGCTGTTTTGATATTAATCATAACTTCTTTGCAGAGGCTACAAAGATGGTAATAAGAAGAGATCAGCAGAAGCACTTCCCTGAAATTTTTGTAATATTTGAATCCAGAAACCGGTTGCTCAAAGATATCCCCAATTTGTTAGTTGACAGCTCAATGTTTATGTGGATCAGGAAGGCCTGTTAAGGTACGTAGCAAATGCAGAAACTGAAAGATGACAGAAGGATGCGATTTCCATTGCTAATTTCTAAGGATAGTTTACTAACTAAATATATTGTATTAGATTATCATGAACGTTTTTACATGCGGGATGCTTATAGGCTACTGGCTGAAGTACGTAGATGATTTTGGATACCTAGATTTTTTTCAGTAGTTAAAAGGATAATCCGCACATGTGTCATATGCCGTAGGTTCAATGAGATGGACAGTTAATCTTAAATCAAACTGTTATAGAGATTTCAGGATTAATCCTGTCACGGTGGCGCCATTTTCGGAAAAATTATATGAAGGTTATAAAAAATGGTGAGTAAACAAACATCAAAGTGAACATTGAATTTATTATTGAACATAAAGGACATTTAAAGCATAATATTATGCAGAATAAAGATTAATATTAACGACACTTGATGCTTGCCCGATATCTAGGTAACTCTGGCACTAGTTACCTAACCTCCACACTCCGAATCGCTTATAACCAGTGAAAAGTTTATAAGATGCATCTAGCAATACAATTACCACGATGCCACTGCGCATAGCCTATAAAAGATATGATAAGTCTATCAGAAAATTGTATGAGAAATTATTGCCTATGCAAGTGACTTAAAGTTCAGAATAAGTTTAAATAAAAAGATCTCAAAATATATGATAAATGGCAAGACAAAATATTAACAAGAGTAAGTTCTTTCTGGTTACAAGTTCTATTTTTTACGAAGACAAAAAACTAACCTTTCCTGTGGAAATATTTTGTGTATGTAAATGACTACACCAAACATCTGCTTACTACTGTCTGAAAATGCCAATAGCGGTAAGTATCTTCTCTACTCCAAAGACTCTTGGTATCTCTGTAACAGAAGCAGCATTTGCTTGTTTGGCATATTCAGCCATTGCTCCTAACATCAGCATCTAATTCCTTGTCCAGCCCAGATCTTTGTCGCACTGTAACTGATGCAAAAATAGCCTTGAACGATAAGAATAGGGCCATTAAAGTTAAAGAGATCATACTGGGAGGCAATAGACTGCCAACCTAAACCCTTCCCGTTTTGTTCGAGCTTGTATGTTAAGACTAATAGGTTTAGTAGTAAACTGTCTTGATTCCTATCCCATGACAACCCAAGTAGTTTTTACCCTTTTGTTTCATTGGTTTCTGTACTAAGCTCACTATCTATGTGGTCTTGCATGCAGAAATCATTACTGATTTGTACTGCTGCAGGTAAAACTTGTAAGGTTCAAAAATGCTTTCTAGTTGTTGATATGACCAGAGAAGATCTTCAGAACTATCATAAGCAACTGCACAGTTATCCATGTAACATAGTTGATATATCATCCTCTTTAATTGTAAAAGTTTACTATCATCACCGTCTACTTCTAAAATTAAAATCTTATATAGAGCAAGTAACAGTAATGCAGGGCTGCATCTTAAGCCAAAACTAATCTTATTATTTCTGTATCCCACAACTGTAAAGTCTTCCTTCTCTACATTTCTGACCATAGACAATAATGCCTATTGCTATCTGTGTCATTAAGGCAAGATTATTGAACGCTTTACATATATCAAAACATAATAACTTCTGTCCAAATCTCAAATGTAATATAGCAGAGGAAAGTTTCTGATTTAGATTTGGTCCTGAATATATAGCCTGATGTGACTAATGGAAGGTTTACTAGAATCTTGCTGACAAAGATTAGACAAAATACACTATCCTGCACTTTGTGGTTTCACGCTCCATCTTAAAAGATCACCATATGAGGCAAAAAGCTATGGTTAGGTGCTCTCTGAGAAATTCGGGAAGATTATTAATGCGCTCTATGATCCCCATACTTTCTTGTTCTTTAAAAACTTTATCCATTATCAATAGCTTATCCCTGTTATTTTGCAATTTTTTCAAGTTAGACTTTAAAATTGAAACTGCCAATCCCTGATTGGAACCTAATAGATGAGACACCTGAGAATTCCAAGTAAAGAAAGGAACAACAATTCTACCTTCTTTTATCTCTCTTCATATTTTCAAGGGAAAACTTAACCAACTTCTTATTTATTTCAGACTCCCAGAATCAGAATCATCAGGTTCAGACTTTACAAATCTATGGACAACTTTCTTCTAAAATTAGGTTAGCTGCCTTGATAAGCTGAGATTCAATTATATCCCCTTTATCATACGAATACATTAATGTTAATGGGATCCACAGTATTCTTCAAAAGCACAATCCGAAACAAGGCAAGTATTACCCGTCCGAAAATGCTACTAACTAAGTTATGATCTGAAAGTTGAACCAATCCCTGAAAGCAACTTCCAACATAAGGTAAAACTGATAAATCTTTCAATATTTGTTCCACACTACCATGTAACAATACTCCAGCAGGAGTTTCAGAATATAGAGATTCTAAGTTTGATCCAAACAAGTGTTCCTGCTGAGGTAAGGACAGTATGCTGAGCGAGTGCCAAGAATTAACTGAATATTCTGGGATATCACAAGAATAATTTGACAAAGCTTTCATCTGCCAACAGGATCTATGACTTTGCTTGTTTGATGCTTGCCCGATGTCTCCTCCATTTGCACTTTGGGTGGAACGTTAACGTTATTTTGTGCATTTTATACTTTAGCGTAAAGGTTGAGTGAATTTAATCTTTATAACATATTTCTGAAATAAGTTCTTTGCTCGGGAATACCTTCATTGGATATTTTTTTGCATTTGAAAACTTTGCTTCCCCCCTGGTAATCTTTATTTATCGTCGTTGGCCTAGTATTGATGCCGTCGGTATTTCTTAGTGAAGTGGTTAAGGAAATTTTACTTTTGAGCTTCGGTTTTGTTACGCATACTTTAGCCTTTGAATATTATTATTATTGTGATAGGTCAGATAGTTGTATATATTCACAATGTCTGAACTTAAGAGATTAGTGAATCAAAGGAAGTATATAAGGAAGTGTGTGACTGAACATTTTAACCGTAAGGATAGTTTTCCTACGTTAGCTAGTGCAGCAAGGGAGAAATTACGCTTGCAATTTGAACAATGGCTTCCAGAATTGAAAGACTTGAATAAGCAGATATTAGAGCTTAAGTATGAGGAATGGGACGACGAAGAGGAAGAACGTAGGTCTGAGGAGGAATTAGATTCCTGTCAGGTCTATAATGATAAACTTTTATCTTGCTTAGTGGATATTAGGAAACCCTAGTGAGCCCTCCTCGGTTTCCCATTTGAATGACCTCTCTTAGTCCGCAAGAAGTTTGCTTAAGTCTCCTATAGCTCCTCCCCTGCCTAAATACACTAGTTCTGATGACGAGGACCTTGCTAGATTTTTTGAAGAATTTGAAGACACTTTAAGTAAATTTGAATACCCTGAATATGATAAAACTCTTGTTATTAAAGCAGCAGATCTCAGGCAGGGCCTTAGTTTTAGTAGAGTCTTTAGAAGCAGATAAGCAGGGATATTCACATGCAAAGCAATTACTACTGAAAGCTCTAGCTTCGGATGACACGCAGAATTTAATGTTTTTAAGGCAGTTATCCCATTTGAAACTTTCTTCCAACACTGATCCTTATGAATTTATCTCTAAGGTTAGGTTAATTATGGAAAGAATACGCAAATTGAAAATGACTATGGACTGTATACTTCAGTTTTTTATATGGGAAGGTTGAATGATTCCTTTAAAAATCATTTGATTCAAATTACTAACTGCTCCAAGCCAACGTTAAATGAAATTGTAGATAAGTTTTTTGAAGCTAGTGAGCGTTATTGTAGTCAGTCTAAGAAAACTAAAGAAGTCTCTAAATCTTCCCCCAAAGCATCAATTGCTAGTGACCAGGGAGCTACCAGCTTAGCTGTAGATGTAAAGTATGAAAGAAATAAGACCTTTAAGCCTTGTAGTATTTGTACCTAAAGTTAGATGGTAAACCAGCTGATCACCCTATCCACAAGTGTGCCAAATTTGACTCTGCAGAAGCCAAGATAGATAAAATAAGAAAATTGAAAGGATGCCTAAAATGTTCTAACCTAAATCACCACAGTAAATAAAATTTGTAGGTATAGGTTTCAATCTTTTCTTTCCAACTTCAGAATCCTTGTATTCTCGTTTTCTTTAGCTTGTTTATTTTTAGTACAAAAAAAAAGTACTTTGCCTTTTTTCATAATCCTTGGTTTTTAAGCATCTTTTCATAGTCCTTGGTTTCCACTCTCTTGGAAAATAAAAAGATAAAAAAAAAAAAAAAAAAAAATAAAAAAAAACTTTAAAATTAAACTAAAACTAAAGGATCCTGTTAAGTATGGACATATTAGCTGTTTTGATATTAATCATAACTTCTTTGCAGAGGCTACAAAGATGGTAATAAGAAGAGATCAGCAGAAGCACTTCCCTGAAATTTTTTGAATATTTTGAATCCAGAAACCGGTTGCTCAAAGATATCCCAAGTTAGTTGGACAGCTCAATGTTTATGTGGATCAGGAAGGCCTGTTAAGGGTACGTAGCAAAATGCAGAAACTGAAAGATGACAGAAGGATGCGATTTCCATTGCTAATTTCTAAGGATAGTTTACTAACTAAATATATTGTATTAGATTATCATGAACGTTTTTTACATGCGGGATGCATATAGGCTACTGGCTGAAGTACGTAAGATATTTTGGATACCTAGATCAGTCAGTAAAAGGATAATCCGCACATGGTGTCATATTGCCGTAGGTTCAATGATGAGGACAGTTAATCTTAATCAAAAACTGTTATAGAGATTTCAGGATTAATCCTGTTCACGGTCGCCATTTTTCGGAAAAAATTATATGAAGGTTATAAAAAATGGTGAGTAAACAAACATCAAAGTGAACATTGAATTTATTATTGAACATAAAGGACATTTAAAGCATAATTATGCAGAATAAAGATTAATATTAACGACACTTGATGCTGCCCCGATATCTAGGTAACTCTGGCACTAGTTACCTAACCTCCACACTCCGAATCGCTTATAACCAGTGAAAAGTTTATAAGATGCATCTAGCAATACCATTACCACGATGCCACTGGCGCATAGCCTATAAAGATATGATAAGTCTATCAGAAAATTGTATGAGAAATTATTGCCTATGCAAGTGACTTAAAGTTCAGAATAAGTTTAAATAAAAGATCTCAAAATATATGATAAATGGCCAAAGCAAAATATTAACAAGATAAAGTTCTTTCTGGTTACAAGTTCTATTTTTTACGGGAATAATGACTCAGCGCTAAAATGATTCATTCAATAACTTTAAATCTCGTAAAGTGTGCCAACATTTACAGAGACCTACCTCAAAGTTATCAAGCGCCAGCTTGCTTGATATAAATCCACGAAGTTGAATGCCTCGGAAGTAATCCAGCAGTATGTAGTGGATGCCAAAGACTATGGTAGGGAAATGGAATCCTAGTCCTGGCCTCTCTTCCATGCTGCTACACCATCCATTAAAAGGTTCCTCCGAAAACACACACCCTGGAGAATCATGCCACTCGTCTCTCCATTGCACTTTGGTGAAACTGGTGGTACTTAGCACTTCATTATTTCATAGCCATAAACGTCCTTCAAGTATAAAGAGTTCATTAGTAACGATCACACTTCAGTTGGCAAGTTTCTAACGAAGGTCGAGTTTATCCAATTTCCCTTCGTCAGGAGAACTGCTTCCTTGGAGGTATCTGCCTAACCCTCCAAGGAAGCAGTTCTTCCTGACCGAAGGGAAATTGGATAAACTCGACCTTCGTTAGAAACTTGCCAACTGAAGTGTGATCGTTACTAATGAACTCTTTATACTTGAAGGACGTTTATGGCTATGAAATAATGAAGTGCTAAGTACCACCAGTTTCACCAAAGTGCAATGGAGAGACGAGGGCATGATTCTCCAGGGGTGTGTGTTTTCGGAGGAACCTTTTAATGGATTGTGTAGCAGCAGGAAGAGAGGCCAGGACTAGGATTCCATTTCCCTTACCATAGTCTTTGGCATCCACTACATACTGCTGGATTACTTCCGAGGCATTCAACTTCGTGGATTTATATCAAGCAAGCTGGCGCTTGATAACTTTGAGGTAGGTCTCTGTAATGTTTGGCCCACTTTACGAGATTTAAAGTTATTGAATGAATCATTTTAGCGCTGAGTCATTATTCCCGTAAAAAATAGAACTTGTAACCAGAAAGAACTTACTCTTGTTAATATTTTGCTTTGCCATTTATCATATATTTTGAGATCTTTTTATTTAAACTTATTCTGAACTTTAAGTCACTTGCATAGGCAATAATTTCTCATACAATTTTCTGATGACTTATCATATCTTTTATAGGCTATGCGCAGTGGCATCGTGGTAATTGTATTGCTAGATGCATCTTATAAACTTTTCACTGGTTATAAGCGATCGGAGTGTGGAGGTTAGGTAACTAGTGCCAGAGTTACCTAGATATCGGGGCAGCATCAAGTGTCGTTAATATTAATCTTTATTCTGCATAATATTATGCTTTAAATGTCCTTTATGTTCAATAATAAATTCAATGTTCACTTGATGTTTGTTTATCACCATTTTTTTATAACCTTCATATAATTTTTTCCGAAAAAGAGGATGTCGTGCAGCTGGAACTTCTTCAGAAGTTCGAGCGGAGATGCAATGACATTGCTACCCTCATACAATTCTCCTTGAATTTAATAATTTACATTTCCCTTTATATATCAAGTTATTATTTTGTTTTCATTTTTTAACAAGTAATCTCTTCTTTCCGTATTTTCCATGACCTTCTGTTACTTCTTCTAATGAAGCCTTTGGAAGCTTGAATTTCGAGTCAGTGGCACCTTTGGTGGGCTTTTGTCCTTTGAATAGAGTTCATTTTCTGAAGGATACAACAACAACAACAATAATAATAATAATAATAATAATAATAATAATAATAATAATAATAATAATAATAATAATAATAATAATAATGTGTGCTACTGAATGCTTCGTTCCTCTATACGGGGAAAGCATAAAGCAGTTCTTCACTGTCACGTCCATTAGTGTCATCGGGGTCCTGTTTAATCGAAGGCCCCGGTCGAAAATCCGGTCCTAAAATGATCATTGGTATCCATTTGTCTTCCTATTTTTTTTTATGCTTTCGTTCGGTGTAAACAATTAGTGGAGTAAAAAACGAGGATCCCTCGTCGAATATTTATGCTGGTTGTTTCACGCGGACAAAGAAAGCATCAGGGAGGACAGACAAAGGGGTCCTTCCTCTCGTCTGGGCTCTTTTTATGTCCTCACCCACCGGACACCCCCCCACCACTCCCCCCCCCCCCCCACCACCCCCCCCCCCCCCCCACACACCCACCCCCCCACACACACACACACCGCCTCCCATCCTTTAAAAAAAGTGCGAAATTAACCGTGTCTCTGTATTCCAGTGAAAGAGGCAACGTGAATAATAAGTCTTTTTACTGACATTAATTACAAATGATTTCTAACCAATTTTTAAACAATTTTGAATCCATCTTTAATCCACTTTTAACCAGTTTTTAATCAATTTACCAATTTTCAACCAATGTTAATAAATTTTTAACCGAATTTAATAAATCTTTAAAAAGAATTTTAACCAATTTCCATCTATTTTAAATAGTTTTAATTGATTTGATTCTAATTTTCAAAACAACTTCAACCAATTACTAACCAAGTTTATAACCATTCAACAGATTTTTATCCAATTTTTAAAACAATTTTTAACAAATTCTAATTTTAAAATAAATTTCAACCAATTTTGATCTAATTAAAAAATGAACAAATTTTGAAGCAATTTATGTATAAGTTTTTAATAAACTTTTAATCAATTTTAACCAATATTTAACCAATGAAAGAAAGGAAATTCTTCTTTTTCTATGTTCTGCTATTTTTGAAGATTAGATGAGGCTTCAGATTCATCAAGGTATAAATCTCCTTTTATTTCCAAGTACATTAATTAACAACATCAATATAATAATTATTAGTAAAAATTGGTCGAAAAAACACCTGTATACCCATACCACTTTCTATATTACACCCATTTTCATTTAAAGGAAAAATAGAACATTCGTCTAACTGTACACAATCTCCTACGAGTGTGAAACAAACGAACACCTAAAAATGATAGAAAAGGAAAGGTTCAGGTACAGCGCTTCTGTTTCCTATCATGGCAAAATAATCTCCTGTAATTCCCAGTCCTTGATCCGATTCGAAATACAATCTCATTATAGGGAAAATGCAGCTCAAAAAGCAGTATCTGTAAAATCATGCTGAATATCTTTACAATTATAAGAACGGAAAAATTAGGTTTAGTGTCGTAACTTGAAGGGGTTTTGTCGACAGATTAAATACATGAATATGGCATATATGGGAATATCATTGAGAAACGAGTTAAGAATTGCTGATTTGTAATTTCTAAGGAAATTGACTTTTCGGTGAAGTCGACACTTTGTAAGATTGAGGAAAATTTATGTGGAACAGAAATTAGCAGTTATGGAAGGAGCGGTAGTAATGCTTACTCTTTCAACAGAAAGAGTAAGGAAGGAATTGTGATATGTTTACGGTTGTATATATATATATATATATATATATATATATATATATATATATATAATATATATATATATATATATATATATATAATATATATATCTATATATATATATATATATATCACATCAGGAAAACCATGAATATAAAGGAAGAGGTGTCCAATCAGACGACAG
Source organism: Macrobrachium nipponense (assembly GCF_015104395.2). Taxonomy (NCBI): domain Eukaryota; kingdom Metazoa; phylum Arthropoda; class Malacostraca; order Decapoda; family Palaemonidae; genus Macrobrachium; species Macrobrachium nipponense. The sequence continues at coordinate 12,045,783 of NC_087211.1, read as the reverse complement.
TCATGTACACGTGTTTTATTATTAAGAAACGTTTCATGTTGTCAACAACACATCATCAGTCTGCAATTGAAATTCAACATTAAAATAAACTTAAAAATTACAATAGAAATTAAATAAACTTAGAAATTACAATAAAATTTAAAAAATAATCAGAACGCTAAAATAGGGAATGAGAAGAAAACTACCTATTCATAAAGAAGGAAAGAGCTGGGTGACTAAAAACGGTAAGGTTCTGCATACAACGTAAACCCTCACGCCGAGAGAGAGAGGAGATGATAGGTGTTGGAGTTTAAACTAGTGAAAGGTGCTTAATAAACAATGACTCAAGGGTAGTTAGCCGGGAGGGGTAGTTTGTTTTGTGGTGCCAATTATAGAAAAATGTTTCTTTCGATAGTAACCTTACAACTCTTTGCATGAATTCTTATATTAGAGAACTCGGGATTAGAGATTCTGGACCCAGTTCTATAACTTAATCCCAAATGGCTGTAATAACGGACTTGTTCACTAACGTCCCTGTTTCTCAGACAATTGAAATCATTTTGGATAAAGTTTTTAGTTAAATGATGAGACCTGGTTCTGTGGTTTTTAATAGCGCAACTTTTTTAAAACATTTTTGGAACTTGCTGTGCAAGATGCCACCTTTGTTTTTAATGGGGCAGCTCTTTCTGCAGGCAGAGGGGGTGCCATGGGTTCTCCTTTGGGGACCGTTGTTTGCAAATTTTTTTTTTTTTTATGGGACATTTGGAGGAGAATTTTCTTAATGATTGTCCTGGGAATTTTAAGCCACTTTTTTATAGACGATATTGTTGACGATACTTTTGCCTTATTTAAATTTTCGTGGCAATGCCAGCTTTTTTTAGATTACATAAATGAAGCCATCCTAACATTAAATTTACGTTGGAAAATGAGAAAGATGACTCCCTGGCCTTTTTGGATATAAAAATAACTAGAGATAACCACCTTTTCAACACAAGTGTTTTTAGAAAGAGTACCTTCACTGGGCTCGGAAACAACTTTTTTTAGCTCGTGTTTCCGTAATTTTGAAAGATTAATGCTATATCTACTTTGGTTTTAGGCCCTCCGGTACATCATCTGATGGCTCTCCTTTCATCTTGAAATCGAGTTTCTTTTAGAATATTTTGTTAAGAACTCGTTTCCCAAAAGCTGGTTTTTTAACATTATTAGTAAATTGCTAACGAGGTATCTGTCAGCACCCACCCTTAATTTAATGATACCTAAATTAACTATGTATGCACCCATCCCATTTATTCATTCAGACAGTTTACGTGTAAAAAAGTCAGAAATATTATTGAAAAGGAATTTGGTTTTTTTGAAAAACTTAATCTTATTCCCATGAATCCACAAAAAATTGGAGGGTTTTTTAATTACAAGGACAAATTACAGGATTTCATGAAGTCCAATATCATACATAAATTTGAATGCCCCAAGATGTCTTGGTATTTATGTTGGTTCTTTGCGGAGACTGTTACAAGTCCGTTATTACAGCCATTTGGGATTAAGTTATAGAAACTGGGTCCAGAATCTCTAATCCCGAGTTCTCTAATATAAGAATTCATGCAAAGAGTTGTAAGGTTACTATCGAAAAGAAACATTTTCTATAATTGGCACCACAAAACAAACTACCCATCTAACTACCCTTGAGTCATTGTTTATTAAGCACCTTTCACTTAGTTTAAACTCCAACACCTCGTCATCTCCTCTCTCTGGCGTGAGGTTTACGTTGTGTGCAGACCTTACCGTTTTTAGTCACTCAGCTCTTTCCTTCTTATGAATAGGTAGTTTTCTTCTCATTCCCTATTTTAGCGTTCTGATTATTTTTTAAAAAATTTTATGTAATTTCTAAGTTTATTTAATTTCTATTGTAATTTTTAAGTTTATTTTAATGTTGAATTTCAATTGCAGACTGGATGGATGTGTTGTTGACAACATGAAACGTTTCTTAATAATAAAACACGTGTACATGACTGTCGTCTGATGGACACCTCTTCCTTTATATATATATATATATATATATATATATATATATATATAATATATATATATATATATATATAATATATATATATATATATATATAATATATATATATATATATATATATATATATATATATATATATATATATATATACGTATATATATATATATGCAAATAATTCTATATTTTCAAATTAAAATTTATCTTTAATATAAAAAAATTTGGACACATACACATACACAAACACACACACGCACGCACGCACATGTATATACATAGATATTAAAAACAACAGCTTTAACTTTACAATCCCTCACTATATAAAGGAGTTGATATCCAAGTTATACCCTCATGAAACTCAATAATTCTTGTGAGCCATAGATTCACTGCACTGTGGAAATGGCTTCCTGACCTGTGAAATATCGTCACACAGCTGGTGACTCTCTCGTTATGAGGTCTTCATTTCTATTTATGACGGAGAACCGACCGTTTAATTACTCAGAACGTCAGGCGTCCTCGCGCGGTTGACCTGATGGTGGAAATTGATGTTGATGATAAAGTTAGTCAAAATATGTAAACATATTTAGATTAGGTTCCTCTATGGTTGTTTTTGTATTGGTGTTTATGATATCATTTTGGCATGTGATTTTCTTTTTCAAAAATTAAGTTTATGTGTTTTACAAAACTTGAGGACATGTAATGCCCAGTCTTCTGAATGCACTATGCCCAGTTACTTGCTCTTTAGTTTCCTATGAATAATTTTCTATTAAGTAGATGTATATTCATACACTGATATGGGCACGTTACCATATAAGCATGGTTTATTCAACCTTATTTCTCCCGACCGAATACGTAGTGATTCGACGCTGTCATCAGGATAACAGCAAAGATATTTCAATCCGTTTTTATCCATTCCTCCCTGGAAACAGGCAATGAGTTTTCCATGATTAGTACATAGACGGGGCTGATATTGTTGACTTGGAGGGTCCTCGTTGATGAGCTTCGCCGTAAAAACTGGACTGAAAACTCAGGATAATCACACAGCAGACGGTTGAGCGAATCTGCCCAAAAGAAGAGTCTGGGGAATGAATGGCCTCATTAGACTAAGTGTAGGGGGCTGAATGGGGCTACTTTTCTGTTCTTAGGAAAAAAGAAAACCATTTTCATCTTCAATTTTTTTTTTCTTTTTTTAGCCTCTGCTCCCATTTCTAATATCTTCGAAGACGAACTTCAAACAAGGTTCTTTTGGTGGGAAACAATCGTTTAGAGGGCAAAAATGGAGGAAGATAACAATTTAAAAAACATTTTTTTTTATTTTCTTTTTTCCTTTTTAGCCCCTGCCCCCATTTCTACTGTCTTTGGAGATGGCCTTTAGGCAGATTTCTTTTCGGGGGACAATAGTCGATTTGAAGGTGAAAAGTGTTAACAAAATAACTAAGAAAGATAATTTCTGTCTATATAAAACAGACGTCTGGGAGATTCCCGAACTGACAGATTTATACCAAAACTAAGGAGATGCAGTTGTCATTAATACGGAGAGAGAGAGAGAGAGAGAGAGAGAGAGAGAGAGAGAGAGAGAGAGAGAGAGAGAGAGTTAACGATGTACAGATTATCCACTAGCAGTAATCACCGAGGAATTTCATCAGAATATATTGAGTTGCAGGGATTAAGGTAATTTAGTATGCAGATCTCGCCTAACCACTGCCTGTGAGATATCAGACGCCATTTTCCTGACAATACAAACGGAAGGGTCATATTAGTCTCAGAACCCCATCCCGATGTTCTGGTGGCGTTAGCCCCTTATTAATATCATACCGTCTCTTTCTCTCTCTCTCTCTCTCTGGTTCGATATTCTCTCTCTCTCTTTCTCTTGCTCGATATATATATTTTATATTTTCTATCGTCTTTCATTAATAAAAAAGAATTTTTGGGAAATTTTGTGTAATTTCATATTAAGTGTATATGCTTCCGTTTTTTTGTTTTTTCAAATGTACTGTTTTCTTTGAAGAAATCACTTGTATAACTTGCGTGTGTCCCCCAAGGTGTGGCTTACCCTCAAGCGTGTTTCCTCCTTTCTGTAGAGTGAAAATCTCGCCCTTAATGCTAATCTTGTAGTGTCAGTTTGGATATTAATCCTTCTTTTGACTACGTTGTCCTCTGTATAATCAGTTTGCCTCAGTAAAGGGTCCGAAAACAGGACCGAAAGTACTTTGATTTAGTTATATAATATATATATGATATATAGTATATATATATATATATATTATATACATATAGATTAGAGATATATATATATAGATATAATATAGTAGAGTAGAGATAGATATATATAGATATATATAGAATGTATATATAGGAGAGATAGAGAGAACTAGAATATATGATATCATATAGTATATATATATATATATATGTACTATATAGATATAGAGATATAGATATATATATATATATATGATATAAGAAGATATAGGAGAGATGTACAATACTATATAGATAGATAATATAAATATAGATATATATATATAAATATATATAGAGATATATGTATATATGTATCGAGTATAGAGAAATATAGTATATATATATACATATATATATATATATATATATATATATATATATATATATTATATATATATATAGTATATATATATATTTGATATATATATATATATATATATATATATATATAATATATATATATATATATATATAATATCTATATGAATATATATCTATATATATATATATATATATATATATATATATATATATATAGATATTATATATAATATATATATATATATATATATATATATATATATATATATATACTATCATATATATATATATGTATCTATTAGATATATATATATATATATAGATACATATCATATATATATATATAGATACATATATAATATATATATACTATTATATATATATATATATATATATATAATATATATATATATATATATATATATATATATATATATATATATATCATGATATTGGTTGTTTTGTTACCGAAGCCATGAGGATTTTGAGTTCCTGTAATAAATTCTTTTGATAAGTAATTCCCATCAAAAATTTAATTTCCATGTTATTAATGGCGGATAAAATCCTTAGTAATTTTCGATTACGCACTGTAATGGTTTTCACTAATACACATCATATATAACTATATGCAGCGTCATTGCAAAGCGTATAGTAATTATGTATATCAGAGCGAAATACAGCGCCCATAACCAATAACGTAGAGGTCAGTAATTTTGAGCCAAAGCTTCGATATAGACCTCCATTATCATTTTTCCCGAAACTATCAGTGGCAGAGTTGAAAAGGGGTCGCCATTTTTCATCAATGTTTTACGCTGGGAAATCAGTCAGTTGGAGGATTCGTCATTAATGTAATATAAATGTGTTCGGAACACTTCCCCCCTCGTAAAGCGCAGAAGGGAAATGTTATGTTGCTGGTCACAACTCGATTATGAAGCGAAGTTTGGAAATATTTCGTTTAGTGTGATCAAACTAGAAATCCTGAATAGGATGTTTCGCTACATTTTTCCTTTCTATAATTTTTGCTTCTTGATAATGTCATTATATATTTCATTTTATGTATTATTACCAAGAGAAAGCCATTCGCCAGTTTGAGGATGTACCATAAATATAATATAAATGTGTGTTTTTTTATATTTCACTTACATTTTTATTTATTTATTAATTTGTTATTTGTTCTGTTTTTCTAATAACTGGCCTTCTTTTTCTGTATTTCCCTTTACCTTCTGTTACTTCTTTCGATGGAACACCATATTCTTTGGGAGCTTGAATTTCAAGTCATTGGCCCCTGTGGTGGGCTTGTTCCGTATGGATAGGGTTCATTTAATAATGATAATAGTAATATGCTAGAAACAGACCTTCTTTCAATCATGTTTTATTTAAAATAATGGCTATAAATTCTGTCATTGTTTTTACTACTACTACTACTACTATACTACTAATAATAATAATAATAATAATAATAATAATCAATAATAATAATAATAATAATAATAATAATAATAATAATAATAATAATAACAATAATATTTTGTTAAAGATGATTGCAGCATTAGTGGAATTTGATTTTATATATGGTCTTTTCAATTCTATTATTCTCTTCTCATCAGGGCTAGTATTTGCTAATAGCTGGCCGATGTTCATATCTTGGTTAAAAAAGGTTTTCTAAAAAATACTAATTTATTGATATAATCAACAGTGGTTAACAAATCTTAGTCTAAGTGCGTAATGGAATTCCAACGTTTCATCGGTTCATTTCAAAGAAAGGTGAGCGTGTCCCAGGGTGCTCTGTCTGATGAGCGCTGCGTTTTCATTGATGAATACAGGATTAAGTGGCCGTGAGTCAAGCCGTCTGCAGAGGTGGAAGCTCGCACTGCTTTTCGCATGCTAACGCTGGAGACTGGGAGCGTAGTATTGGGCAGGGGCACCTGATTGGTCCATTCGATCGGCTCTATGGTGCCGGCGGGCGGCTGGGTCTCTCCTTCCCAATGTGTAGGGCCTCTAAGAAGCGGAGGCGACGGTGGTCTGCCGCCTTATCGGTGATACCGATATTAGGAATAATGTCCTTTCGAGTTATCCTGGTATTGTGGACGTTTTTTGCCAATGGTTATGGATGGCGCCTTCCTGAGCGTGGCAGGATATCCTCTTGGAAAATCGCATCATTGTCATACCAATGTAAGCGCCGGGGCATTCCCGGACAGGACATTTGTATTGGTAGGCAACGTTAGTTTTCTTGAGAGGGTCCTGCATCACGGGGGCTGGATTGTTTTTCATAATCAGGCCACTGGCCTTCTTGCTTTTGTAGTAAATGATCAATTTCACTTTTTTCGCAGGGTCCGTGGGGGACGTTCTTGCGATGGATGTTACGAAGGGCTCGTTCGTCCTCTTTGCATTTCTTGTGAAATACTCCCTTGTAAAAGAGAGTGACGTCTTCAAGGCGGCGGGGCGAGGCTCCTGCTGGTACCACTTATCGATGTTTTCTGCGAATGGCTTTTTCGATGTCCCGGTTGGAATACCCTTTGTTAATTAAAACTGGGGCAACACGTTCTAATTCAGTGTGTGTGTCCTTCCACGAAGAGCAGTGTGAGAGAGCTCTCTTGATGAAGGCGCTGACTGCAGTGCGTTTGTATCTCTCTGGACACTCGCTCTCGCCGTTCAGGCACATGCCCAGGTTCGTGGGTTTCGTATACGCTTGTGTTACGAAGCGTTCTTCTTGTTGCCCGACGAGGACGTCAAGGATGGGGAGGCAACGGTCACGGCAATGCTCGATGGTGAACTTGAGTCTGCTGTGGCCGTGGAAGGCTTGTCGCAGGCGCTCTATTCTTCCACCGTGTTGGACACTGATGAAGGTGTCGTCAATATATCGGACTTACATAGACGGTTTCTCGATGGTGGCGAATACCCGACGCTCCACAGCACCCATGAAGTTCGGGAAAAGTACTCCGAGGGGTGAACCCATCGCTACACCGTCTTTTTGCGTGTACAATGGCCTCTGTGGGTGGAGAAAGGGTCCTTTTTTGTACATATTTCAAGGAGTTTTTGGAGGGCATGCTCAGGGATGTTTAATGGGGGCGTGGAGTCGTCTCTTTATACACGATCCAGAATTATCTGGATTGTTTCATCCACGGGGGCCGTTCGTGAAGAGGGACTCCACGTCCATCGATGCAATAACTCCTCCGGGGGGTGTCGTTTTCAGGGCTTCTATAAGCTCGGCAGAGGACTTCAAACTGTGGTCATCTGGAACGTAAGGAGTCAAAATAGCCAGTTTTCAATTTCTTCGCAGGCTGGTATGTAGGAGCCAGGAATTTGGCTAATAATGGGGGCGTAACGGGTTCCCTGGATTATGGGTTTTAACATTCCGTATATGTAGCCAAGGTCGTAGTCCCCTACGATCGGCAGCAGGAAGGGCATTGGAAGCTGCATTGACAGTCTCAATAATCCTATTAGCCTCACGTTTGACTGTCATCTACCGGGTTCTTAGTGTTATTCTCTGGAATTTGCTGCTGTCTGCCAGTATCTCATCCAACTTGTGGTGGTATTCTTCAGTGCGGATGAGTACAAATGCAGCGGTTTTATCGGCCTGAAAAAAGTGAAAAAAAAGTGAAATTGATAATTTACTACAAAAGCAAGAAGACCAGTGGCTTGATTATGAAAAACAATCCAGCCTCCGTGATGTAGGACCCTCTCAAGAAAACTAACGTTGTCTACCAATACAAATGCCCTGTCCGGGAATGCCCCGCCGCCTACATTGGTATGACAACGATGCGATTTTCCAAGAGGCGCTCGGGAAGGCGCCATTCATAACCATGCAAAAAAACGTCCACAATACCAGGATAACTCGAAAGGACATTATTCCTAATATCGGTTATCACCGATAAGGCGGCAGGACCACCGTCGCCTCCGCTTCTTAGAGGCCCTACACATCGGGAAGGAGAGGACCAGCCTCAACACCACTCAAGAGACTTCACTCCTCCCGACGGTGGCGCGTCGTAGGGGACGACGCCCGCCGGCACCATAGAGCCGATCGAACGGACCGATCAGGTGCCCTGCCCTAATATACCCTTCCAGTCTCCAGCAGACTATGACAAACCCTAGAGGGCTCCAAAGGGAGTTCATCCTTCAAACAGAGGCAGGTCATTGGAAATGGTGATAAATAGATTAATATCAGGAAACAGAAAATAAAACCGAAACACCTGAATTCAGGAGACATCATCATCAGTAGCAGCAGCAGCAGCAGCAGAGAGCAGGAACGAATTTGCTCCTGGATTAAACATCTGGAGATTAGGAGACTCCACAACTCCACAAGAGAGCTAAAGTAAAGGAGTTGGAGGCAATGACAGGGATTATAGTTCCATAGAAATGATAGAAATTTCACCTTTTCAGTCTTTCGAAAATCAACTAATATTGCCTCTTTTGTTCATTACTACTCCAATGACCATCAAAAATGTTAAATTCTCTGTTTTTCTGGGATGTTCCTAAGGGCTTTAGTACGTGTCTGTAGCCCGCAGTTTATTGACGCTGAAGTTAAAAACTATTTATGATATTGCATGAAACTAAAATACCCAAGGACTTTTGTAGATGTGGCATGGAAAAGAGCTAGAAAAACATTTTATTCAACTAATGACAAACTTGAATTTAGAAAGCATAACATTCTAAAATTACCTTATGATGAAAGGCTTTTAGATATTCCTAGAATTTAAAGCTTTTTAACATAATGTGGTTTTCAGTAATATTAATGTCAAGAGCTTAGTAATCAAAAATTCTCCTAATGATCTTCCAGGCTGCATATATGAAATTCCTTGCAAAAGTGTAATAAAGTCTATTACGGACAGACCGGCAAATCTCTTTCACAGCGTCTCAAGCAACATCAATATTCTGTGAGAACTGGGGCAAATATCGAATGCATTATTTGTATACATATGAGAGATTTAGACCATCCTATTAACTGGAGTCAGCAAGAGCCTTAGTCCCATGTAATGACACAGTTAAAAGGAATATCATTGAATCTTGTTTTATCAAATCAAATAATAGAAATGTTCTAAAATTTAAGTCTTGGTTTATTTAAACTGAGCTTTCATAATGAAAAAAGTTGTAGATAAATATAAGCAACAAAATTAATATTTTCAGTTTTTTACATGTTTTGGACTGTAAAGATACTTTGTAATTTCGGTTAGGGTCAGAATCTGTTTAAGTTTGTGACCGTGTGTATATCCGATAATCCTGGATTATCCCTTTTAATTTTTACCCTTTTGATAATTAACCACTCTGGTATTCCTGATCTTGTTTGTACTGAGGCCTTCCTCCTCTCAATTGTACTTTAGTAGCTCCTTGACGATGTCTGAATAAAGACGAAAGCGCTTGGATTTCTGACTATCATTTTCCCGTGATATTCGCTTATATATATATATATATAGATATATATATATAGATATATATATAGATATATATATATATATATATATATATATATATATATACTATATATATAATAATATGTGATAGTATATATATATATATATATATATATATATATATATATATAGTTATATATATATATATATATATATATACATATATATATATATATATGATATATATATATATATATATATATATATATATATATATATATATATATATATATATAAAATATATATATATATAAGTCATATCACATTACCGTGATTCATATACATATATCGAGCTACAATGTCCTTTAATATCTAATTCGCTCTACCTCGGAATTAATATATTTTCATATATGCATAACCGAAGGGGAATTTTTTTCTCGATAATAGATTTGCCTGGACCAGGGCGCGAACCTATGGATCCTTTCAAACCAAGAACGTCAGTGAAGCTTTACCTACTACGCGGTGGTGTAGTAGGTAAAGCTTCACTGACGTTCTTGGGTTTGAAAGGATCCATAGGTTCGCGCTGGCGGTCCAGGCAAATCTATTATCGAGAAAAAAATTCCCCACCTTCGGTTAAGCATATATGAAAATATATTAATTCCGAGGTAGAGCGAATTAGATATTAAAGGACATTGTAGCTCGATATATATATATATATATATATATATATATATATATATATATATATATATAGTATATATATATATATATATATATATATACATGTTTGTGGAAA
>NC_087211.1:12023532-12034576 GCF_015104395.2 Macrobrachium nipponense | reverse complement strand
CAAATTCCACACAATAATCGACTCTAGCAGAGTGGGGGAAAAGCGATGGTTGGATCATACATCCCAAAAATAAACCTATTTTAAAATTAAAAAGGAAATTATTCCCATATATGCATCACACGACAGTATCAACGTTAATCAGAGCAGGTTCTCAAGTAATTTTAATACATTAAGTTATAATAAATGACTGGTGGATAAGCCCAAACTGTAACGCGCCGTAAAAATTAGAATATCTTGTTTTTTATTCCGCTTTATTAAAACGTATTATCCTTGTATTTTTGACGGGACCTCACCGTCTGTTTTTGTTTCGAAACTTCCTAATGAGGGAAGTCCGGATAAAGAACGAGCGCTTACAGATACCTCTATAGTTTAAAAAATAAAAAACAATTGATCTTGTATGTAGTGTAATTGTAAGATGCCATCTAGGGGTGTATACAAAATTTATTCTACTTAAATTCCTGCAAAATAAGGCGTGTTTGTTTATCAAAAGGAAAATCCTATAAAACCTTCAAACTATTAAATTAAAATCCGTTTTGAACAAAAAAGAGGACAGTTCAATCAAATAATAACATTATATAGAAAAGAACAAATCATTTATGTCCTCATAAATCGTAATACATTGTTTCAAATGACCCAAACAAAGAATTCTCCCACAACCGCCAAGTTCACAGTTTTGCTACGCAAAATCTCGAAAGAATCTATGCACCCTCCGAATGTTTTAGTGTGTGTAAAAAAGACTTTGCTGGGAAAATTGGGAAATTTTAATCCCTCCCGACACGTTCTGGAAATATAACGGATTTGCCCGCTGAGCAAAGCCCTAAGACACGGGTTGACTAGTCAGCAACAAGTTTAAATCTAGTGAATCCCCAAAAAACTAAACGTATACATACGTCGTGGATACGGAAGTTAATAAAATATCGCATTTTTTACTTGGAGGTTGCCATAAATTTTTAATCAACGCCCTAATCAGTTCGTAGATGAATCTCCCTTGTATACTCTATCTAAAGTAAATATCCGTAAAGTCATTCAAGCAGGAGGGTTGATTCAGCAGAAACTTTTTTTGTATCTTTTTATCCTGAATACCACGGAAGTTTCTTTTCTCCACTAGGCGAGTGATCTCTGGGGGAAAAAAAAACGGATGTCATTTGAAAACAAAATACTGGTCTAAGGACAAGAAACTAAAATCTATCTAAGCGTACCTTCGTATAAGACTCTCAATGAAAGTTTATTTCAAAATAGAGATAAACTGACGAAACGAAGTCGAAAAATGTTAGTAATAGGATAGTCATTAAGGAAATCAAATAGCCCATATAATTTTTCCCATCAAACGCCAGAATAAATTATTTTTTCCACCAGCTTGGACACTTACGTTAAATGCTTTTACCTGGAATACCAATTTTCCTAAGTGATTGTACCATCATATACCCGTTTTCAGCACAACTCAGGGGAACATTAATCAATTTTTACGTATGCCCTTCCGGCCCCTTACGTTAGGGAAATACCCTAAACAAGCCTATATGGAAGGTGAAAATTTTTCCCCCCCCCCCCCTTGTAATGTTTTTCTTAATACCTTAGAAGTATCTTCACATAAAAACTAAGAGCTAATGCTAACAGAGACAAAGACAAATAATCTCCAGCGGTAAAAATATCTAAATGTGAGTTTTTGAAAAAACCCGAAACATGTTTATCTAGGTTTTTATGTGTCTAGTCAAGGTCTTAAAGTAGTCCATGGTAAGGTGTCGGCTATTCATAACCTTTTTCCTCGGGTACCTATTAACGTAAAGGTAGGTGTTGGGTATTACAAACTCGTATGTAAATATGTAAAAACTCTTCAATCATGACAGCTCCATTTAACAGATCTTACGAAGAAGAGGCGTAGATTTCTTATGGGTCCTAAAAAGAAAAACATCAACAGGCGTTCGATATCTTAAAAGCGGAAATAATGGAGCAACACCTAACTTAAAAATCCCTGATTTTAAAATTAAGGAATTTTTTTTTTCTTTTTTTATTGCAACAGACGCCTCAGACCCAAGGGGTAAGAGGGGTACTACTTCAGTAACATAATGATAAAACAGTTTTCCTATAGCTTTTTTATTCACGTTAATTAAATAAAGCCCTCTTGAAAGTCAAATATACCATAATAGGCAAGGGAAGGGCTAGGTATCTTTAACTCCACTAGTACATTTTAAGTTTCATAATCTATGGGCTATCCTGATAAATTCCTTACTGAACATGAGTCCCTTTACCGAGTTTTTCAAAAAAAAAAAAAAAGGCGCTTAATCACAGACCCCCCCCCCCTCCAAAGGGAACTCCTGGTTGACAAATGATCATTCAGGAGGTCTTTGGAGACCAAGATAACGATATCTACCTGGGAAAGCAAAGATAAGTAATAGGCTGACCGCATTAATCCCCGCAATCCCGCACCATACAGCCAAAGAACCATTAATTGGAACTAAAAAAGATATTAGAAACCATCCGTGCCCTATTGTTAAAAACCGTAATCTAAACAAGAAAATTCCTTAACCCAAGAGATCGCGAGCATTTGAATATCTGGGTTGGAGCCGCAGAAACTGTTACAAACTGAACAAAGCAAGAGTTCAACAGACAAATTAACCCAAACAATAAACGACTTCGAACGGCGGAAAACAGAGTTCAGCAGCAATAAACACCAAACAATAAACCCACTTCGAAATGGAAAACAGGGTCAGCGGCTCGTAAGTAAAAACAATAAACACTTGCGGAGCAGAAAAACCCTAAAGCAAAAGTATATTTACAGTATGTGTATCAGGAAATAATTGTAATCAAATGTAATATTATATATGTAGGTCCGTGACGACGGAAAACCCGAAGAACACAGCAGATGAGTAACACGACCAGGTAGTTAGTAACTAATCTCTTTCATACCAATCGTTCATAAAACTGGTTGCATTCCGTCATCCAGGGTTGTCCCTACTTATGTCCACAGAAAGCCAAATCAAATCTCGATTTTACCTGGGCCTACAATGCTTACAGGATATTAAAAGCAAACATAACTAATTGTAACTACACGTGTCATGAAAACAAGGGATACAACTAAGACACCACCTGTCAGTTTAAGGGGCCTATCCTGGTGCCAAAATCAATCCTTGAAAGAATTTACTTAGAATTATTAACAGAAATTACGAGTCTTGACAGGAGGGAATCAAATAAACACTTTTTAGTGTTAATAGTTTCCTTGACACGTTATATAGAAGTAATAGCAACCTAAAAACAAACACCGCAATTGAGATTGCATTCAATAGGAATTATTTATGAGTGAGGGCTAAATCACGTAAAGCATGGGAAATTAACAACATGAAATATATCTGACTCGGGACGGTTGTAAATCAAATAATCAATCTCCATAACGCGTTCGTGTGAATTTCCTTTCCATTAAGAAAACCAACCAATAAAATATTTTTATTTTATCCACCCAGAGTCAATCGGTTTGGTAGAATAACGGATAATTAAATAGGAAGTGTCAATGTCTTACGAGTTAACAACTCGTGATAATTGGGATCCGAAAACTGGATGTATAGCGGGTTCTCGCGGTTTTTAAAATACCGCTTTATCATGTATATCTTGTATCTATAGAATTGATGCCACAAGTAGCCTTATGCGGTACGCCGCTAGAACATTTTTATCCACATATTCAAGCCAACCATTAATTTAGTCAAAATCTATGTAAAAAAATATATAAATAACATAAACAATAGTAAAAAAAAATAAAATAAATATGGATACAAAGTGGAGTCAATATAACTACACCTCCTTAAAAGAAGTCGGAAAGGGTTACAAATTATAATAAAAAAAGGAATTCACGCTAAAATCAATCCAAGCAAAACGTAAACCATAGGGTTAATTGTAAAATATCCAAATATATATTGCGTAAAGATTTGTGAACTCTAACTTAAACGCTGTTTAGTAAAGGACAAATAAGCTAAAAGTTCAAACACATATCCAACAACCTACTGACATAATTGTCTGTCCCGGTGATTTATATTCGTAGTCCAATGAAAAAAAAAAATAATAATAATAATAAATAAATAAAAAATAAAATAAAACATAAAAATAAGAGATTTTAAAGTCAGGACGTTCTGAGAAGTTGAAAATGGTTATCTATTGGAAGAATAATCCTCTATGAATCTTATACAGGGCTTAATATTATATTATAGAATTTTGTTATTGGAAACCTTTTTCATTAGTTTGAATAAGGAATATTTTAAAATTAACATAAATTAAAATTAATTTGCAGGATTTTCCAATACATTGAAACCTAATATATTGTTTCAATTTTGGTACTCGTTTTTTTTTTCAGGACATTCCTTCTCATGGGTGGTCCGAGTTATTAAAAAAACAACAAACAAAATTTATATCCTAAAAGTCGTATTTATGACAGCAAGTAAACGTAACTCTTAGCTGGTCTGAGAGCAATCCCTCCTGCCAAGAGTTGACGACCGTCATCATTGCCAGTATCAGCATTTGTTGCCTTTAAACCTCAATAATCTCTGCTTACACAGGACTTCATTCTGTGTGTTCGTCTCTGCTTGCGAAGCAAGATTGACTGGAGAAAAGGAATGCTTTAGCCCGAACTTCCTTCTCATGGGCAAGGCCGACGGTGGTCTATCCGTGATGCACAATGCAACTAAGGAGTTGCAATCATTTTAAAATTTAATAACAAAATAAGCAAACTAGAATTTCTATAAACAACAAAACGTGAATTAACATTTTTTCTGAACCTCAATAGACATTTAGAAGTATCAAAGATATGTACTAATGAAATATTTTACTTGCAACATTAGGCCTAGTTACAATTCAAAGTAAACAAATTCATTGGGAAAATCAGGGAAAATGTCAACTTTTGTTTTCTTGAAAAACCCGAAAGTTTATTTAGAAATTAGGTTACATAGTGGGTTTTTTTCGTTGCACTCTCCTGACTATTAAATAAACGTTTTTAAAATTAACCTCAGAGGATGCGCACGAGAAAAGAAAATTGACATATTGAAACTTTTGTTATGGGGCTACATAGGATCAGATTTTATCACAACTTAATTTCAGTTAGCATAGAGGGAAATACAGAATCATGATTAATTCTTCTCTTTGGACTCTTATTGTTGGCCTGGCAATCTTACAAATAAGCTCCAGTTGTCCACTTCTTTGTCTAGTAACTTAACTACCCAGTAATATCGAATTTTCTTTGAGATTCGTAATGATATCTATTTATTTTTTATAATTATGGATGATTTTTACAAGTCATCATCGGACCTCGGATAGGTTCACTCATTGTTAATGCCATGGATAAAAAAAGGAAAAAGTTTGTGTGTACAGCGGACCTCTTTTGAATTCCAAAATATTCAGCGAATTTCATCGTGGGTTTAAGTCTGGTCTCAAATGGCTTCTCTCCCCTCCCGTATTTGGATTTGTTTGTCTGAATTTACTTTTGCCTTGTTGTACAAGTATAATTTTGCACTTGCAGGCTGATTAATGGAACCTAGTTTTAAACAGATATCCTTGGCAGTACGAGAGTTTCACATCGCAAACTTCAAAAAATCGTTCGTCGCTGCGGATGACTACAGTCCAAGTAACAACCGCCTACAATGTGAAAGGAATTTCTTGGACTTCGTTCTACCTTACAACCGTATCCCGTCGTTAATTCTCGTTTTTAATGCGGAATGCTCCGGCGGCTGGTCGGGAAAAATTCGACAATTACGACCCGTAACGGCGATATTCAACTCTACTTTGCTGGCGAAGGACTCGTGCTGGGATGGATTTTATTCATCGCGAACGTAATCGTGTCGCCTTAGGGAACGTCTCTTCTACACATCACTACCGCAGAAGGAATAAGTTAATGAGCCGCAAATAGAACGTTGGACCCGCCCTGGCCAAATTTTCAAACCTTTTGTTTTTTTAACCCTGTTGAAATCGGGGCCGTTTTCAATTTGGCTATAAGGTTGGTTTGTTCTGGAAAAAAACAACTGTGTAATGGACGAAAAGTTGTTCGAACCGACTCTAGTTAAATGTTGTGGTAGTATAACCTCGGTCATGTATCCCTAATCTAATATAAAGTATCATGTATCATGTATATTGAAATGATCATAAATAACAGAGTCTGAAATATATCTTTGCGTCGTACGCAATAGCGAATCTATTCTAAAATAAAATGATCAAAATAAATAACAGAATCTAAAATTATATCTTTGTGTGTACCACAATAGGAATCTATTTAAAGTGCACATATATTAATTCATAATTATATGAATCCATATAAATATGTGTTATAAAACAAAATCATGGTAGCCTATAATCAATTCTGTTACCTTTTTATCTTACCAATATCTGCAGTTATATATGAGTTCGTATATGGCTTAATGAATCAGATATATAACAGTTAGCATAAAGACATTAATAATTTTTATCAATTCATATATGAAATTTTTTTATCAGTTTAAAATATGATTTTATCATGGTTAATCTTCATTCTATGGCAATTGTCAGAGTAACATTAGTATTTTCTGTAGCATATGATTCTTAGTGAGATTGAAGTGAAAATAACTGTATCCATTATAATATCATGTTGATCACTTTATTTATTTACCAATATCAATTGTTTTCATATTTTATTTACTTGAATCAATTCATGTACACAATGAATTTTTATTTGCTTTACTTATAAAGAATATTAAATATCTATAATATAGATTATAGATATATATATATATTACATATATATATATTTGCCACATAGTGTCTGTATCACACTCCTATAAGGTCAAATGCAAGGTCAACGTTTGAGTAATACTTCCAGTAGTTGGTTTTTGGTAGCTGACCGAGCTAATGTAAGTGTTTACATAACTAAAAATATGGAATGTTTAGTCCATATATATAAATAAAGACGTTAAAACTAAAGAGGTCCAACCAGATTGCTTGACAGGAATGTGATCAGACTAGAGACGATAAAGATTGACGTATACAATAAGTATGGTAGGCTAAGATAAACATGCCGTCACCATGTATTAGTCATTCAAATTGGTTTATAAACTTTAGTCCAAGCTCCTGCTTGAGGACAAACACCGTGACTATAGCTCAAGCGGCCTTACGTGATTCTGTAGCGTGTTCTCATTTTGATTGTGTGTTCGTATGAAACTATGTTCATTGATGTATGTAGTTTTCATATGTTCAAGCTACTGTCTGTTCCTTCATAACTTTGTAACAGGGATGGGTAGATGGCAGCAAACATAGTTAGCTATCGGTCATTAGAAGACCTGTATCTCTTTACCTAAGCTTTATATCATGTATATGCTAATAGAATTAGCCTATCAATCATTGGCAGAAGCGATCAAAGCTATCGTTATTAGAAGACTTGTACAATCATACCTGATCTTTCACCATGTAAACTAAGAAGAATTATATTATTTTTATACTTCGCTTTTTGCTACAAGAACCTTCCTCACCGGAATCACTATCGAGTTTAACACATCGTCGTTCATAAAACAAGAAGATTAATCCCGACTTCGTAAGTGATCTTTCTTAACAAACCCCTCCAAGACACTCCATGAAGATGGAAGTGCAAAATACCCAACCGACTAGCGTAAGATTATCGCAAGGCTAAGACACTTACCTCATAGGGGTGCCGCCTTAATTATACAAGGCAACTAGCCCTATGAATATCTATCCCCTGAAGAGGGAGGTGGGAGTAGCTGTATTAACGAGGTACCCAGATGTGAAGCACGGTGGGATTTTTCGACAAATAATTCGCGTGGAATATTTCGAGGGTGAATTTATTGAATATTTCCCTCAGAGAGAGAGAGAGAGAGATGAGAAGAGAGAGAACGAGCGAGAGAGAAGAGATAGAGAGGAGTAATGCATTTACCTATAATAAAACGTCTTTTCATGACCAAGTATCATAAAGTAGAGAAGCTCAGGGAAACTTGAGAGAGAGAGACGAGAGATCTGAGAGAGAGATGAAGATTGAGAGAGAATAGCGAGAGAGAGAGTAATTTGTCCGAATTTACCAAGAAAAGTTCTTTACTGATTACCATAAAGTTGATTTTCTTGCAGCAGATTCACACACTCACACACACACACACAAAGATGAGAGATAGAGAGAGAGAATATGCACTATCTTAAAAAATGTCGTTAATTGATTATCATAAGTGAGATGTTCAGGGAAAAAATGTGAGTGAAGATAGAGAAAAAGAGGGGAAGAGAGGAGACACGAAGAGAGAGGAGAGAGATAGAGAGAGAGCGAGAGCCATGTCCGAATTAACAAGAAAATCGTCTTTTACTGATTACCATAAAATGTTTCTTTTTGGAATAGATTCAGAGAGCGAGAGAGAGATATAGAGAGAGAGAGAGAGAGAGAGAGAGAGTGGCATGGATCATTAAAAACGTCCTTTAATGAATATCATAAAATGAGGATGCTCAAAGGGGAATGCTAAGACCTGAGAGAGAAGAGTGAGAGGAGCAGCGAGAGAGATGACGAGAGAGAAGAGACGAGAGAAGAGTATGCCATTATTATAAAAGAACTTCAATTTGAATATCATAAAAGAATTTTTTTGAGAGATTGCTCCAGGTATGAAAAAACTGGGAAAAGAAAATTGAAAACAAACGTCATGACTAAAGAAACAATGCCCCCCCCCCCCCCCAAAAAAAAAAAAGTGAAAAATTTCGAATTTGCTGTCAGAAGAAAGTCGAGCAGAATGAATTGAGCTTTAATACCTCTGTCTCCGTCAGTGAATAATGAGATTTTAACACGTTTGCTTCGTAAAAAAATGTAATGATAGTAATTATGGTTTTTTTTACTAGTCAACTTCTGCTACGCAACAAACTCATTAAAAGAGCATCCTGCCTTCAGGTTGAGACTTCCTTCCGAGTTTACATTTGGGTTGCATCATTTGATAAATTTCCAATACATTCTCCGTCCACATGGGTGATATTGGGTATCGGTAAATTGTGGAGGACACGGCGGCACACACAGACACCACAGGGACGGGGAGTGGGGTTTTGTGGGGGGTGGGGGTTGGTTGGCTGAGGTGCCGTGGGAACGTTACACCATCACAGAAGTTAAGGTTAAGTTCCAGGGAGCTTTCAAGTTAACATGCGCTTAAGATCCATATCTGTTGGTATCCTCTCGCTCACCTAGTTTAAACATTTAGAAAACAGAACGGGTGAGGCTATTATTTATTCTCTTTTGTAATATTCTAATATATATTTTTCTCAAGCTAGTCTAAAGGGTTACTGGAACGAATAAGGTCTTTGAAATACCCATTGCTGCTTCATTTTGTTCATTACTTTAGAAACGTAGATAACCTTTAGAATAGTTTGCGTGAAAAAGGAAAAGAAAATAAAAAGGGGGACTGCCAGAACCTCTCTCCTCTCTCTCTCTCTCTTATGCTTCTCTCTCTCATCCTCTCTCTCTCCTCTCTTTCCTTAATCCTACCTGGCCCTCCTCAATTATACCGGAGTTTATATTCATTGTTGGATTTTCCCACCAGGCTGTTTCCACAAAGACGAAGATCCTTCCTATCAGTTGCGGAAGAAGGAACCGCTGGGGTTGACTGCTATCATGGTGGGTCTGTCTGCCATTAATTGTGTCACTTGGCAATTCGCTTCTTCTACATCAGACGTTGATTAATGGAAGGGAAGTATAAACAATAAGAAATGCATCATAGTAAACTTTGTTTGACTCAAACTCCCCTGTACTATAAACACATAGCGTATGTAAAAAGAATTGTAAATGATATATGGGCCGAGAGGGTGGAAGCTATAGCAAGATTCACATCAACCGTGCATTTGAACGTCTATGGCCAGCCCCTTACGGACGCTCCGCTCCGATTGGCTCTTGACTCGCCAATCCACAGGGCTGGAAACTCTCACTCTCGGAGAGAGAGTTCACAACGGTGGGCAGGATGTATGTTCCACCTCTCCTGAGCAAGTACGTCATGACTGGACTGGCCTCCGGCATTCAAATGCATCGGGTGATGTGAATTTAACTATAAGTCGCTTAATTATTTAGGGGTCCTTCCAAACCTCAGTCAGTCTCGGTTTAGTTTTTTATACCCAAAGCGTCGTTTTAATTCTGTTAAAGGGGGTTTCCGTGGAGTTTCCGGTATTATTCTACGCTATTTAAACGCCTGAAAACCGTTCCCAGAGTACTGACATCTCAGTTAGGTCAGGGTAAATGCCACCTAATACTCAGTTAGTTTTTTGCAAATATGAGGACTAGAAAAAACACTTTGGCAAATTGTCTATTATAATCCATTCCAGGGCATTTGGAGCCCACAAGTATAATCTATAATTAAAACATTTTACACTTCGTAGACTATAAATTGTCTAAAACTATTTGCCGTTCAAAGTTCAGAAAATGAACAATAAAAACATTCGCTTCCCGATTATGAGTGTAAATATCTCTCTCTCTCTCTCTCTCTCTCTCCTCTCTCATCTCTCTCCTCTCCCTCTCTCTGTGGCAACATGCGGTCCTAGGCCGTAAAGCGATTTAGCCCACAAGGGCCTATTGTGTTCAGAAGGCTTATGTATCTTTCGAAGGAGTCTTATCATCAAGTTCTAGAACTCGTTGCCTTTGTCCTCAATGGTTGAATTTAGTGACTCACATTTGCAAATAAATATTTAATGACAGACTGACTGAACTCTTCTTTTTTCCTTTTATCGACGTGCGTATGTGACCAAATTCTCTTGAATGCCTTCAGTTTTATTTCCACTTTGAGGAGTATAGGCAATAAAATAACAGAAAAGTTATTAAAAGCTGTTAACAAAAGTAACGGCATGATTCAAAAAAAATCGGTTAGCAAACTAAGCACATTAAAGCATATCAAACTGAGCACATTTCAAAACGTGCAATACTAAACGCATTAGAATATAGCATAATACTTGTAAATACATTGAAATATTGCTTACTAATCACATAAGAACATAGCATTATAAGTAAACTAAAGACATGAAAAATGTCATACTAAAAACATTAAAACATTGACAAATGAAGACATTCAAAAATAGCATATTACACATT
>NC_087211.1:11976032-12018532 GCF_015104395.2 Macrobrachium nipponense | reverse complement strand
TTTTTATCAGTTTCCTTCGTCCGCTTTTAAATTAAAGTCTTGTATATAGCTCTTTTAATTTTATATGATATATTGTATTTTATTGTTGTAGATATCCCTGATGATGTGTATTATGAATCACGAAAGCTTGGAATAAATGGATACTGTGTCTTCTGCTTCTGAATTCCTGCCCTTGCTCTGGATGAGAATGTGATGTGCGCTGAGTTCGCCCTTACTCCCTGATTATTTATATATATATATATATATATATATATATATATATAATATATATATATATATATATATATATATATATATATATCATTAAAAAATTGTATAAAAATGTTACATGAAATCTAGGGGCCGAAGAGAGGCTGCAAACAGCCCTCAGTGATGCTTACAGTGCATCACGCGAGGTGCACTGACGGTACACCCCCCCTGCAGGGAAAAAACGAGGCATAATAATATGCGCTAACAAGAAATTGATAAACACCGGGAGTGTAGCATATCTTGCTTTACTCTTTGGCATAACAACTTCGATAGATATACTAAGCATCAATTGTTAATCAATTTAGTTTAGACAAATTTCCATTTTCCTCTGAAAACAGGATTTTTGTAGTGAAAACACAAAACATTTTCCCCTCTCTGTATGAGTCTTATCTTCTAGTCTTTTCGTATTCTATTTCTAGTAATTCACGGAATATTTCCCAATATGGGTAGTTCCTTCAGTGCACATCACGTGGCGCACTGTATGCATTGCTTGAGGTTCTTAGCAGCGTCCCTTTGACCCCAGTTGCAACCCCTTTCATTCCTTTTACTGTACCTCTGTTCATATTTTCTTTCTTCTATCTTACTTCTCCCACGTTCAATTCCGATACAAAATAATCAAGTGCCTTGATAAATTTCCGATTTCTTTCTGTGTTGCTGGAGATCAGATAAAGTATATTCCCTTTCACATTTCGGTAAAGGACCTTCCTCAGCAACCATGATCCGAGAACAATGTTTACAGCTGACGAGGTTTTCTCTTGTTCCAGAAACAATCATATCTAGAATTCATTTATGCTTCTTCCCCTCGAAAGAGTTTCAATGTTTCATTTGGTGGAAATCACCATTTTCAAAAACAGGCCAAACTCCTTGTTACGGCCTCTGAAAGGTCTGCTTCAGGTTCGATATGAAATAAACAAAAAATAATTCAACACCAACAGTTGAAACTGGGGGTACGAATATAGAATGAAACACTGACACAACAAAGGTTTATTTACAAAGATAAATGCAGAATAGTATCTCCTATTTACATAAAAAGGCAAAATCTTACAATGCGTGAACCAGGGGAACAGAGAAGTAATTCAAATACTTGCTGGCCAGTTTTGCGACTCGAAACGATGGCTTCACAAAAGGAAAACTGCGATTGCCGACGTCTTCTTGACTCCGTATTGCAGAAAATAATGTCTATTCTTGATACTTGAAGGGCAGGAACTCCCCAAAACCTCTAGCAGAACGTCTCTTCTCTGAAGTCTCGCTCAACGTCGAAATAACTCGGTCGTCCACCCCTGAAGACGACTTGACCAGAATTCAACCAACTCTTGAGCGACTTTTCCTCTCCGATGCTTCGTCCTTCTTCTCTTGTCTCACTCTCTGATAATCTCTGCTGCTGATCTCTCATTGATAATCTGATCTGTGGCTCTTACTGAGGATCTCTCTGTGTGACTAACTGATGATCTGCCTTCTCCTACTTCGTCCGTCGTATTTATACGGCATTCTAGGGGCGGGTCCTACGGCGAACGTCACAGACTCCCGAGATTACGGGAACGATTTAGAAGAATCTCAACGGATTATTGCTTCATATTTTGCTGCGTTTCTCACGACACTTAGGCACGTGTTGTGCTCCACAACACGACGACGTTCCAGAACAACCGCGAGAACAGGCGCCTTCAACACAGGCGCGAATGCCTCCTTGCTACAGAATTTCTTGAGGTGCGTTTTCCTTTCCCTTTATCTTTCTTTGCTATACAGCAATTACCATTACACTCCTCTATTTCAATTCGCAGAGAGAGAGAGAGAGAGAGAGAGAGAGAGAGAGAGAGAGAGAGAGAGATTCCAAACTCTCAAAACGATCATTTCTCCCTTGTTCAAGCTCATCCAGAATTCACCCCCGGACTGTGGTAACAGTGGTTCTGGGATTCTTTATATCTGCAATGGAAAGACGGGAATGCTTCTTTTGGCTAAAATGTGTTTATAAGTTTCTGTTAAGGAATAGGAATATAAAATTTACACCAAAAGCCAATCACTGGGACCTATGAGGTCACTTGGCGTTGAATGGGAAATTTACAGTAAGAAGGTTTGAAAGGTGTAACAGGAGGAAAACTTCAAAGAAGTTACAACTGTCAGTAGAGGGTTGAGGAAAGTAAGATAGAAAGAGAATATGAATGGAGGTACAGTAAAAGGAATGAAAGGCATTGCAGCTAGGGGCCGAAGGGACGCCGCAAAGAACCTTCATTAACGTCTATAGTGCACTAAATGAGGTGCACTGACTATACTACTCCCCTGCTGATAGCTATAATAAAAGGATTAGCACACCTAATTATTTACGTCATCGGCGTGAATAACCTACTTTATGCTTTGATATTCATTAGAGGTCCCGTTTTTCAAACGAAATTGCTTTTGTGTTTGATAAAAAATAAGAGCCTCATGATTTATATGGCCGGGCAAAGGGGCAAACAGCTCAATGAAACAGCAGCAGAGTCGGTTCAATAGCTCTCGGTTTCATAATATCAGACGATTTTGTTTTTCATCCGCGACATCGAATTCTAAGTAACCCACAATATTTTCGTTGCTCAGCGTTTTATGGAGGACAAACGATCCCAAACTTATTTATATCCCATTAGCGGCTAACTTCAAAACAGCTGATTTCCGGTGTAAATTGTGTTTTGGGAAAATATTGGAGATCCTTTTATAAGCATTTGTAGCGTTACATGGTGATATGGACCAGTGTGGCCAAGCCGTTGAAGTTGGCACCGTTTATTATGAGCACTGTGATTTATGCCTTTTGATGAAAGCATGAAAACTTAAAATGATATGCGTATAAAATCATCGGATCATTTTCTAGGGAAAATAATGACATTGTCAAGTAGTTACAAGAGACGATTCGAGACGATTCGTTAGGGAGTGTGAGCGGAAGCTATTAGGATCTGTTCCACTAATCAGGAGGGAGAAATCATGGCAACAACATTACAGAAAGCTAATCTGAAATGGAATTGCCAAAAATCAGTGTCACCATTGATTTCCTTAAAGGAAAGATAATGTATTGCGATATAAGACAGGACTCTCAGTTCTAGAATGCATAAAAAAAGACTATCTGTCTCATTTCGAGTTAACAGTTTGATACTGAAATGTATGTGTGTGTGTGTGCTTGTAAGCAGAATTTTATTAACATATTTTCATAAGAGTAAATATGATATCAAAATATATGAAATACGATAGATAACTTTAAACATACAAACGTAAACATTAAGGAATCCTTAGAAACATCACCTTATAAGAATATAACTACGACCAAACATTTTTTAAAAGCCACCAGACACTACTGACTATTCATAATAATTATCGTTCTTGAACTCACATGACAGCAGTCTTCCCCAAGACCTCAAGGTCACCTCAGTTCAGAGTGCCATTACCTACAATCTTTTAATGGCAATAGCTGCTCATTTCCAACCCTTACCACTTCTGCTGCCCTGAATTATATAGCTATAATAGGAGGAGAGTTCGAAGCTCTTTGCATTGCCAGGTTTATTTCTAATAATTGGGAAGTCGTTTAGGGAAAATTGCCTCTTCATTTTCATTATCAGGGAACTAGAATCCCTGTCATTGCCTCCAACTCCCTTACTTCGGCTCTCTAGTGCAGTTGTGGAGTCTTCTGATCTCCAGATGTGTAAGCCAGGTATAATTCGTTCCTGCTCTCTGCTGCTGCTGATGTCCCCTGAACTCAGGTGTCTAGGTTTTATTTTCTATTTCCTGATATTCATTTATTCATCACCATTTCCAATGACCTGCCTCTGTTTGAATGTTGATTCCCTTTGGAGTCCTCTTGTCTTATTATCGTATGTTGACTCTGTCCATAAAAAGGGTTTTCAGTTGGGGATTCAAAGAGAGTAATAAAGAGAGAAAGTAAGGTATTTGCCTTCCTGGACGATATTAATCTTTTCATCTTTATCCCTTTCACTCCTCAACCTCGACAGGCATATAAGAAGATGAGCTCAAATCAGCCGTTTCACTATTTTTTACGAACGCCAAGGGAGGAATGATAGGTGAAAGCCAGGCCACTCTCTCTCTCTCTCTCTCTCTCTCTCTCTCTCTCTCTCTCTCTCAACACCTCTGTATGGGGATAGGAAACAATGAAATTTGGGGTTTCTCGAAAAACATAGATTAGTTCGCCACCAAACTGCACTTTGAAATTCTGTGTGGTAGAAAATCCTAAAATAAATAAATCTGAGGAGAAGTTTGTCTTCTGTGGAACACGAACTGACGTGAGGCAGACAAGCGCTGTCAGTGATCATTATTATTATTAGTAGTAGTATTAGTAGTGGTAGTAAAAATAATAGCAGGATTTACAGCCATTATTTTTAATAAAACACGTTTGAAAGGTCTGTTTCCAGCATATTATTATTATTATTATTATTATTTTTTTTGCTGTATCACAGTCCTCCAATTCGACTGGGTGGTATTTATAGTGTGGGGTTCCGGGTTGCATCCTGCCTCCTTAGGAGTCCATCACTTTTCTTACTATGTGTGCCGTTTCTAGGATCACACTCTTATGCATGAGTCCTGGACCTACTTCAGCCTCTAGTTTTTCTAGATTCCTTTTCAGGGATCTTGGGATCGTGCCTAGTGCTCCTATGATTATGGGTACAATTTCCACTGGCATATCCCATATCCTTCTTATTTCTATTTTCAGATCTTGATACTTATCTATTTTTTCTCTCTCTTTCTCTTCAAGTCTGGTGTCCCATGTTATTGTGACATCAATGAGTGATACTTTCTTCTTGACTTTGTCAGTCAACGTCACGTCTGGTCTATTTGCACGTATCACCCTATCCGTTCTGATACCATAGTACCAGAGGATCTTTGCTTGATCGTTTTCTATCACTCCCTCAGGTTGGTGCTCGTACCACTTATTACTGCAAGGTAGCTGGTGTTTCTTGCACAGGCTTCAGTGGAGGGCATATGCTACTGAATCATGCCTCTTTTTGTACTGGCTCTGTGCAAGTGCCGGACATTCGCTTGCTATTGGTTTATGGCTTCATTTTTTTTATTGCACTTCCTACATATGGGAGAGATGTTATTTCCATCTATTATTATTATTATTATTATTATTATTATTATTATTATTATTATTATTATTATTATTATTATGAACCCCGTCCATATGGAACAAGCCCACCACAGGGCCCATTGAAATGAAATTCAAACTCATAAAGAATATTGTGTTCCATCGAAAGAAGTAACAGAAGGTAAAGGGAAATACAGAAAGAGAGGATCAGTTATTAGAAAAACAGATCAATTAACAAATAAATGAATAAATACATACAAATATAAGTAAAATATTAAAAAACATGGAAACATTTATATTACATTTATGGCACATCCTCAAACTGGCAAATGGCTTTCTTATAGTAATGAAACATAAAATGAAATATATCATGACATTGTAAAGAAGCAAAAATTGTAAAAAGGAAAAATGCAGCGAAACATCATATTCAGGATTTGTAGTTTGATCAGTCCAAACGAAACATTTACAAACTCCGCTTCATAATGGAGTTGTAACCAACAACATAACATTTCCCTTTCGCTTTGTACGAGGGGCGAACTATTCCGAACACATTTACATTACATTAATGAAGAATCCTCAAACTGACTGATTTCTGAGCGTAAAAAATGGCGGCCCCTTTTCAACTCTGCCGCTGAGAGTTTCGGGAAAAATTATAATAATGGAGGTCTATGTCGAAGCTTTGGCTCAAAATTGCTGACCTCTGCGCTAGTATGGGCGCTGTATTTCGCTCTGATATAAATATATACTCTACGCTTTGCAATGACGCTGCATACCGTTATATATGATGCGTATTACTGAAAACCATTATGGCGTGCAATCGAAAATTACAAGTATTTTATTCCCCGTCAATAACATGGAAATGAAATTCTTGATGGGAATTACTTATCGAAAAGAATTTATTACAGGAACTCAAAAATCCTCATAGGCTTCGGTAACAAAACAACCAAATATCATGATATATATATATATATATATATATATATATATATATATATATATATATATATATATATATATATATTTGTGTCCATGTGTGTGGCTGTTATATATATATATATATATATATATATATATATATATATATATATATGTATATATATATATATATATATATATATATATATATATATATATATATATATATATATATATATATATATATATATATATATATATATATATATATATATATAATATACGTATATATGTATATATATATATATATATATATATATATATATATATATATTATATATATATATATATATATATATACGTATATATGTATATATATATATATATATATATATATATATATATATATATATATATACATATATATATATATATATATATAATATATATATATATATATAATATATATATATATATATATATGTAAGCAGCCACACACATGGACACAAATCTAGACATAACAGCCCGGAAAGTCTCTCTTTTGGTCCTAGTTGTAGAATAGTACGAACCACTTAGTTCTCTCTCTCTCTCTCTCTCTCTCTCTCTCTCTCTCTCTCTCTCTCTCTCTGTAAAGGCGTCTGAAAAAGGAATTACTCTACCCAACATACATTATCGCAAAGGCTTTAACATTCCCAACAAATAACATACAAATATAAATTAATTATAAAATAAAGCTCCCTTACGTAAAACAGAAGCATAAAGATAACCAAGCTCATCAAATGTGACAATCCGTGTGCTTAATTAACACCAAATTAAAACCAATGGTAGTTCAGTTATCAAGCAAGCCACTGCTTATACGCATAGAAGCAGAGGCTGCAATAACATGCACGTCGTGGAAGCAGGCAGATTCATCTCACAGCGACTGATAAGAGCATAAACTATCAGTCAGATGTGGTCCAGGGAACTCGGGGAATCTCGCAATATGCGAGAGATGCCGGACGCACCATACAATGGAATGAGGCGAACTCATCAGGATAACACCACTGCACTGGGAGTCTGATGTCACGGACCAGTTCACCTACCTAGAGACCCAGGTTAACTGAGAGAGAGAGAGAGAGAGAGAGAGAGAGAGAGAGAGAGAGAGAGAGAGAGAGAAAGGGGGTTGGTTAATACGTACTCTTACACAATCAGAGTGAGAGAGAGAGAGTTAAGGAAGACTATGAGAAAAAACTATAGCTGCACCTCAGTGCATCGGTATTGTAAATAAGTTAAAGAATCTGGAACCTAATCCATCCAGTCTTATTGAAGCTTAACACGAATATTATGTATGTTTGCATGTGTATATGTCTGTAGAAGATCGGGAAAGCTGCATCGAATCTTTTTTTTCTTTTTTTTTCTCTCAGGCGGTATAATATTAATGAGGGGCTAACGCCACCAGACATCGGGATGGGGTTCCGAGACTAATATGACCCTTCCGTCTGCATTGTCAGGGAAATGGCGCCTCATATCTCACAGGCGGTGGTTGGGCGAGATCTGTATACTAAATTTCCTTAATCCCTCTAACTCATTACATTCTGATGAAATCCCCAGGTAATTACTGCTACGGGATTACTGCTGTACATAGTTAACTACCTCTCTCTCTCTATCTCTCTCTCTCTCTCTCTCTCCGTATTTCTTAAGACAACTGCATCTTCTTAGTTTTGTTATTAATCTGTCATTTTGGAACAAAAATTGTTTTATTTATTAAATATCTTAATTGGATAACTAAGAAAAATGATTTCCGTTTGTATAAAGACGGAAATCATTCTTCTTAGTTATTCTGTAAACAAAAAAATTAAATGAATAAAACAGTTTAAGATACAAGAAGTTTGTTAAAGTTGGTTTCCAATAGCATCCGTGGAGAAAATCGTGAATTTGACTCATTTAAAAAGGAAGGTATGGCTCTTTTCTACGCTAGAAAATTCCCGATTTAAAACTTGATGATATATCTTTATACTAAACATTTTCCTACAAATTCCTTTGAAGATTATTCCTTGACAAATCCTTTAAAACGACGAACCAGATTTTGAACAAGACAAAAACTAGGCTACGAAGTAAAAAAACCATTAAAAAGGTGAACCTCCACAACACATGGGCACCTAATCCTTCTTAAGACTTCATGTTTCTGTTCCTCGGGGATTCATAATGAAAGAGAAATGAAAGGAAGGCCGGAGTAGCTCCATAACAGGAAATGAATTTCCGGCTGTGGCTGGAGGAGGAAACCTCTTCTTTTCCTTTTTAGCCCAAAGGACATTCGCTGACAAAACTCGCGTCCCCTCAAACGAATTTCACCACGGTCCATGAGGAGGGGTGGGTCTGGAAAGGATGGTGGGTCTGGAAAATAAGGGTGGGTATGGAAAGGATGGTTGGGTATAAAAATTATGGGTGGGTCTGGAAGGGAAGGATGGTTCAGGGAATAAGGGGGTGGTTCTGGAAATGATGTATAGGTCTGGAAAGGAGTTGTGGGTCTACAAAGGATGGGTGGGTATGGAAAGAAGGGGAGTCTGAAAATTAGGGATAGGTCTGGAAAGAATAAGTGGTTCTGGAAAACGCTAGTGTATCTGGAAAGGAAGGTTGGTCTTGAGAGGAATAGTTGGTTTCGAAAGATTGAGTGGGTCTGGGAAGGATGATTGGGTAAGTCTGGACGAGGGTAGCCGAGGGTGGGTTCTCACGTTTTCATAATGATGACACAGTCGCATCCAAAGAAGAATGAAATAGCCCACAATTTTCTAATTAATTGTAGATTGAATAAGGTATCTTCAGTGCGATTCTCTCTCTCTCTCTCTCTCTCTCTCTCTCTCTCTCTCTCTCTCTCTCTCTCCTATTTCAGTGTTCTTGCTGCCTTGGTAATATGGAAGACTGTAGAACTAAGCATATTTCATTACATAGTATACAGGAGGAGGTCTTCAGTAGGAATTTAACTAAGAAAGTAAGACAAATGATTGATGGTTAACAAGGGAGAAATTCCTGAGTTCTTACGAGTGATATGGTATATGGGTCCAGAACTCTTTATGAAAAATTATACCCGGAGTTGGAACCGTAGGGACAAATGTGCAACTTGGAAAGTGTTTAGGACGTCAGGAATAATAAATACGCTTTTGTTCACTTTCCCTTAAGGTGTAATCATTGAGTTTCAAAGCGCTAAAGATATTGTGCTCTACATACTGGACCATTGTTTTTTTTTTTTTTTTTTTCATGAGCACATTTAAAACTTTTATCTTCTTTCGACTGAATAATTTCGTTTTCACCTTCAAAACGAATATTTCCCCAAAAAAGAAATTTGCCTAATGGCCTTCTCCAAAGACAGTAGAAATGGGAGCAGGGGCTAAAAAATGAAAAAATTATTTGATATTGTAATATTCCTTCATTTTCACCCTCACAACCATTGTTCTCCACCAAAAGAAATTTTCTGAAGGTCGTCTTCGAATATAATAGAAATGAGAGCAGGGGGCAAGTGAAAAAAAAAAAAACAATAAAAAAATGAAGATGAAAATGGTTTTCTTTGGTCCTAAGAACAGAAAAGTAGCCCATTCAGCCCCCTACACTTAGTCTAATGAGGCCATTCATTCTCCAGACTCTCTTCCTTTGGGGAGATTCGCTCAACCGTCTGCTGTGTGATTATCCTTAGTTCTCAGTCCAGTTTTTACGACGAAGCTCATCAACGAGGACCCTCCGAGTCAACAACAACAGCCCCTTCTATGTACATAATCATGGAGCCTCATTGTCTGTCTCCAGGGTGAAATGCATAAAAACGGATTGAAGTATCTTTGCTGTCATCCTGATGACAGCGTCGACTCACTTTGCGTATTCAGCCATGAGAAATAAGGTTAAATAAGCTATGCTTATTTGGTAAGCTGCTATTATCAATGTATGAATATACATCTACTTAATAGAAAAGTATTCATAGGAAACTAAAAAGCAAGTAACTGGTCATAGTACATTCAGAAGACTGAGCATTACATGTCCTCAAGTTTATGTAAAAAACATAAACTTAATTTTTAAAAATTATCACATGCCACAATGATATCATAAACACCCATACACAAACAACCATAGAGGAACCTACTCTAAATATGTTTACATATTCTGACTAACTTTATCATCAACATCAATTTCCACCGCCAGGTCAACCGGGCGAGGACACCTGACGTTCTGCGTAATAATTAAACGGTCGGTTCTCCGTCATAAATAGAAATGAAGACCTCATAACGAGAGAGTCACCAGCTGTGTGACGATATTTCACAGGTCAGGAAGTCATTTCCACAGAGCAGTGAATCTATGGCACACAATAATTAGAGTTTCATGAGGTATAACTTGGATATCAGCTCTTTATACAGTAAGGGATTGTAAATTTAAAGCTGTTGTTTAATATCTATGTATAGACATGTGTGTGCGTGCGTGTGTGTGTGCGTGTGTATGTGCATGTGTCCGAATTTTCATATTAAAGATAAATTTTTATTTTAAAATATAGAATTATTTGCATATATATATATATATATATATAATATATATATATATATATATATATATATATATATATATATATATATACGGACGGACAAACAATTCTATACCGTAAACATATCACAATTCCTTCCTTACTCTTTCTGTTGAAAGAGTAATGCATTACTACTGCTCCTTCCATAACTGTTAATTTCTGTTCCACAGAAATTTTCCTCTATCTTACAAAGTGTCGACTTCACCGAAAAGTCAATTTCCTTAGAAATTATAAATCAGCAATTCTTAACTCCTTTCCCAATGATATTCCCATCTTTGCCATATTCAAGTATTTAATCTGTCGACAAAACACCTTCAAGTTACGACACTAAACCTAATTTTTCCGTTCTTATAATTGTAAAGATATTCAGCATGATTTTACAATTTTTAAGCTGTATTTTCCCTATAATGAGATTGTAATTCGAATCGGATCAAGGACTGGGATTTACAGGAGATTATTTTGCCATGATATGAAACAGAAGCGCTGTACCTGAACCTTTCCTTTTCTATCATTTTTAGGTGTTCGTTTGTTTCACACTCGTAGGAGATTATGTACAGTTAGACGAATGTTCTATATTTCCTTTAAATGAAAAAAGGGTGTACAAATATAGACAATGGTATGGGTATACAGGTGTTTTTTCGACCAATTTTTACTAATAATTATTATATTGATGTTGCTAATTAATGTACTTGGAAATAAAAGCAGATTTATACCTTGATAAATCTTAAGCCTCATCTAATCTTCAAAAATAGCTGAACATAGAAAAAGAAGAATTTCCTTTCTTTCATTCGTTAAATATTGGTTAAAATTGATTAAAAGTTTATTCAAACTTATGCATAAATTGCTTCAAAATTTGTTCATTTTTTAATTAGATTAAAATCGGTTGAAAATTTATTTCAAAATTAAGATTTTTTATTTTGAATTGTTTTAAAGATTGGATAAAAATCTGTTGAAAATGGTTGTAACTTAGTTAGTAATTGGTTGAAGTTGTTTTGAAAATTAGAATCAAATCAATTAAAACAGTATTTAAAGTAGATGAAAATTGGTTAAAAATTTTTTTTAAAGATTTATTAAATTCGGTTAAAATTTATTAATATTGGTTGAAAATTGGTAAATTGATTAAAAAATTGGTTAGAAATCATTTGTAATTAATGTCAGTAAAAAGACTTATTATTCACGTTGCCTCTTTCACTGGAATACATAGACACGGTAATTTCGCACTTTTTTTTATAAAGGATGGGTGTTGGTGTGTGGGGGGGGCGGGGGGGAGGGTGGTGGGAGGGGAGTGGGTGGGGTGTCCGGTGGGTGAGGACATAAAAACAGCCCAGAGGAGAGGAAGGACCCCTTCGTCCTCCCTGATGCTTTCTTTGTCCGCGTAAAAATACCAGCATAAACATTCGGCGAGGGATCCTCGTTTTTACTCCACTAATTGTTTACACCGAACGAAAGCATAAGAAAAATAGGAAGACAAATAAATACAAATGATCATTTAAACAGGGCCCCAAAAGACATTGATGGATGTGACAGTGAAAAACTGCTTTATGCTTTCCTCGTAATGAGACCGAAGTATTCAGAAGCACACATTATTATTATTATTATTATTATTATTATTATTATTATTATTATTATTATTATTATTATTATTATTATTATTATTATTATTCAGAAAACGAACCCTGTTTATAAGAAACAAGTCCTCCACAGAGGGCCATTGACTTGAAATTCAAGCTTCCAAAGGGTATGATGTTCATTAGAAAGAACTAACAGAAGGTAATAGGAAATACAGAAAGAGATCACTTGTTAAAAAAAAGAATATTAATAACTTAATATATAAAGAAAAAATGTGAATGATTAAAATGCAAGGAGAATTACATGAGGGTAGCAATGCATTGCATCTCCGCTGGAACGTCTGAAGAAGTTCCAGTCACACGACATCCTCTGAAGGGAGGCTCTATCAGACCAATCAATTATTAAGCAACATTTCAGTTTCGCAGCTCAACTCGTATAAAAAGAGCGGATAAGAAGGAACTTGTCCCACTAAACAATGACAAAGTCATTTGGCAGGTCGGTCCAAACTCCAGTCCTCTTAATAAAACAGGGAACGTCTGTCTGATGCTCACAAATGTCGACTTTTTCAATAAAAGGTCAAAGAAAAGAGCTAAAAACTGACAGTGGCGACTGACCCGACCCCCTTTTAGCGAGCGGACGTTATAAGTCGTTTTGCGACAAATAATGATGCAAACTGAAAAACTCTGGGTTTTATTGCCGACTTTACGGCTGCCTTGTAACTGGAACGCCATAGCAGTGGGACGTCTAGGGTTGACACTGACCCAGGAGGAGTTTTGCTAATATAATTATTTTTGTTATTTAATTTACACACACACACACATTCACACACGCACACACACACTCACACACAAACACACACACACACACACACACACACACACACACATATATATATATGTAAGTGTTTACATAATAAAAATATGGAATGTTAGTCCATATATATAAAAGTCTAAAACTAAAGAGGTCAACCAGATTGCTTGCAGGAATGTGATCAGACTAGAGACGCTAAAGATGACGTATACAATAAGTATGTAGGCTAAGATAACATGCCGTCACCTGTATGTCATTCAATTGTTTATAAACATTAGTCCAAGCTCCCTGCTTGAGACAACTACCCCGACCTATAATTCAAACGGCCTACGTGATCTGTAGCGTGTCTCATTTTGATTGTGTGTTCGTATGAAACTATGTCATTTGTATGTATGTTCATATGTTCGAACTACTGTCTGTTCCTTCATAACTTGTAACAGAGATGTAGACGAGCAGAACAGTGTTAGCTATCGTCATTAGAAGACCTACCTCTTTACTTTACTAAGCTTTATCATGTAGAGGAATAGGATTAGCCATCATCATTGGCAGAAGCGATCAAGCTATCGTTATTAGAAGACTGTACAATCATATCTGATCTTCAGCATGTAAAACTTCAGAAGAATATATCTATTTTTATATTCGTATTTTCTACAAGAACCTCCTCACCATGAGTTTAACACACGTCGTAAAATAACTAACAAGATAATACCGACTTCGTAAGTGATCTACAATCCCCCAGACACTCCATTGAAGATGGAAGTGCAATACCAACCGACTTAGCGTATAGATTATCGCAAGTCTAACATTACCCTCATAGGGCGCCTTATCATACAAGGCACAAGCCCTAATATTGGTGGCCAGCGTACCAGACGAACTCTAACAACGTCCTACGAAGATAAAACCAGAATAATAAATCATGTATCATAAGAAGTCAACGACGACGAAGCAGCAGATTCTTCAAGCAACCTAGTATCATCGTTAGTGAGCGACTCAGAAACAATAAGAAACTCTTCAACGACGACGAAAGCAACAGATTCTTCAACCAACTTAGTATCATCGTTTAGTGAATAACTTCAAGAAACAACCGACGTGTCCTTTTCCTACGGCAACGGAAACTTCGTCTCTCATTAGAATCATTCAAGAAAACATCGTTAGTGAGCATTTCCGGCACCTGCAAGAAACAAAACCGAACGCGTCTGCAGCATCGGATTTTCAAGGGCTCGAATCATCGAAACAATGCGCACGGGGAAACTGACGCCAAACCAGGTCATCCGCTAAATAGAGAAGGAGGACCAAGGCCGTGTGTCGTTATCGGAACACCGTGACTTCCCACAAAAGCAAGCTAAGTACAATTTTTTTATTCATTTGGAGTAACTTTGAGTGTTTCCTTTGCAGGTCGAATTTCGTTATTCCGTGGCTGAAGTTACGAGACATTCTTAATCTTACTTTTTTACAGAAATTATCTACATCATTGAGATTTCGCTACTGCGAGTTTTTTATCTTTGAGTGTCTGTTTCCAGAAGTTCTACTGAAATATCATAATCATATACTATGTTAATTTTATCATTTTGGGTGATTATTAATCCCTTACGTAACAAATCATATTAAACAGTGAATATGCGTTTACGCAGTGGACGTCTGTATTTATACAGATGCATGGATAGGGTCGTTAAGCACCGTAGTGATTAGAAAACACACAAAACACAAGTGGAACACCCGTACAAATCTATATAAATTAGAGGTAACACTATTTTCGGGTCATGACAATAAATGCTCCTTTGCAAAGTCCCGATCGCAGTTTTAGCCTGAGTTTTTTGAGTTATATAAAATATTGGACCTCAATGACTCAACTTAACTTTAAAAATATGGCTGGATTGCAAGGAATAACATGTCTGTAAAAAACTTTCATCAGGCTAAATGCGCTGACCAGGATCCCTCACTATTTCAAATTTTAGCAAAGAATGAAGTACAAACAGTTAATATTGAATGCAGTAGTGATAACTTGTCTTATTAGTAATCGCTCAGTTCCTAATAGTTCGTCATTCATTGCTTTATACGTAACCAGCAACATAATGCTAAAAACACACAATACGTTGCCGATGGTAATAAAGAGAAGGATCCTAATTATTACAAAAAGAAATAGAAACAGTAGCCCGTTCAGAATCAAACAAGCAAGCTCGGTGACTGTGTCACCTAGTCAAGCGGTCAAGGTCAGTCAAAAACCGCCGAAGTGTTCAAAGCATAGCAAATTCCACACAATAAGCGACTCTAGCAGAGTGGGGAAAATCGATGTTGGTTTATACATGCCAATATCTTTTGAATTAAAACAAAGGATTTTTCCTATGAAACACACGACCGTATAAAGTAATCAGAGCAGGTTTTTCGTTTTTTGTTTTTTAATACATAAGTATTATAAGTAGTGGTGGATAAAGCCCGACTGTACGCGCCGTAAAAATTTAGAATATCTTGTTTATTCCTTTAGTACACGTAATATCCTGTATTTACGGACTCACCGTTCTGTTGTTCGAACTTCCCTAATGAGAAGTCCGGATAAGCGAGCGTTACAGATACCTCTATAGCTATAAAAAACATTGATCTGTATCTAGCGTAATGTAAGATTCATCTAGGGGTATACAAAATATTATCTTACATCCTGCAATTAAAGGCTGTTTATCAAAGGGAAATCCTATAAACCTTCAAACATAAAATTAAAATCCGTTTGAACAAAAATGAGACAGTTAATCAAATAATAACTTATATAAAGGAAACTATACATTTGTCTCATAAATCGTAACATTGTTCAAATGACCCAACAGAATTCTCACCAACCGCAGTCGTAGTTTGCCCGCAAAATCTCGAGAAGCATGCACCCTCGAATGTCTTAGTGCGTGTAAAAAGACTTTGCTGGGAAATGAAATTTTAATCCTTCCCGACACTCTGAAATATAACGATTTCCGCGAACAAAGCCCTAAAAAGTACACATATCGTGGATACGGAAGTTATAAATATCGCATTTTTTATTGTTGCTAATTTTTAATCACGCCCAACCAGTTGTGGATGAATCTCTCTGATAATCTATCTAAAGTAATATCCGTAAAGTCATTCAAGCAGAGGTGATCAGCAGAATTTTTTTTTTATCTTCTACCTGAATACCGGAAGTTTCTCCACTAGCGAGTGATCTCTAGGGAGAAAAAACGGATGTAATTTAACACAAAATACGGTCTAAGGACAAACATAAAGCTATATAAGTACCTTCGTGTAGACTCTCAATGAATTTCAAAATAGAGATAAATGACGAAGTTGAAAAATGTTAGTAATAGGAGTCATTAGGAAATCAAATAAGCCATATAATTTTTCCCTCAAACGTCATGCCATAAAAGATCGGACTTGGCGTATCTGCGTAGATTCTGTCGCTTAAACAAGGAAACGACTCCCGATAGTTTCCAGTGCCATGTACCGACGACATCTTATCTCGTTTAGGTTAGAATAAAATTTTTTTCACCAACTTGGACTTACTTAAATGCTTTTACCAGATACCATTACCTAAGTGATTGTACCTCATACACCGTTTTCAGCACATCAGGGGACATTATCAAATTTTTACGTATGCCTCCGGCTTACGTTGCGCCCCAATTACAATACAGTGTTTGGAGACTATTAGGGGATAACCTACATGCCTATATGGATGATTTTGCAATCTTTTCTAATACCTTAGAAGTACATTACATAAAGTAGAGCTAGTGCTACAGAGACAAAGACAAAAATAATCTCAGAGTAAAACATATCTAAATGTGAGTTTTTAAAAACCGAACATGTTTATCTAGGTTTTATGTGTCTAGTCAAGGTCTTAAAGTAGTCCATGGTAAGGTGTCGGCTATTCATAACTTTCCGGTACCTATTAACGTAAAAGGGAGATACAGCACTTTCGCGCTTTAGTGGGTATTACAATCGTATGTAAATATGTAACTCTTCAATCATGACAGCTCCTTTAACAGATCTTACGAAGAAGAGCGTAGATTTATTATGGTCTAAAAAGCATCAACAGGCGTTCGATATCTTAAAAGCGGAATAATGCAGCTCACCTAACTTAAAAAATCCCTGATTTAAATAAGGAATTTTTTTTATTGCAACAGACGCCTCAGACCAAGGGGTAAGAGGGGTACTACTTCAGTAATATGATAAAACAGTTCTTTCCTATAGCTTTTTATTCACGTAAACTAAAGCCCTCTGAAAGTAAATATACAGTAATAGGCAAGGAAGGGCTAGGTATCTTTAACTCACTAGTACATTTTAAGTTCATAATCTATGGCTATCCTGATAAAGTCCTTACTGAACATGAGTCCTTTACCGAGTTTTTCAAAGGCTTTAATCACAGTCCAAAAGGAACTCGGTGACAAATGATCATTCAGGTTATTGGAGCCAAGATAAGATATCTACCTGGGAAAGCAAATATCATAGCTGACGCATTATCCCGCAATCCCGCACCATACTGCAAAGAACCATCAATTAGACTAAAGAATATAGAAACATCCGTGCCTATTGTTAAAACCGTATCTAAACAAGAAAATTCCTTAACCCAAGAGATCGCGAGCATTGAATATCTGGGTTGGAGCGCAGAACTGTTACAAACTGAACAAAGCAAGAGTCAACAGACATAACCAAAACAATAAACACTTCGAACGGAAACAAGGTCAGCAGCTAAGCAAAACCAATAAACACTTCGAACGGAAACAGGGTCAGCGGCTAAGCAAACCAATAAACACTTCGAGCAGAAACCCTAAAGCAAAAATATATTTAAAGTATGTGTATCAGAATAATGTAATCAAATGTAATATTATATGTAGGTCCGTGACGAGGAAAACCCGAAGAACACAGCAGATGACTAACGACCAGGTAGTAATAATAATCTCTTTCATACCAATCGTCATAAACTGGTTGCATTCGTCTCATCCAGGGTTCTCTACTATGTCACAGAAAGCCAAATCACTATTTTACTGGCCTACAATGCTTACAAATATAAAAAGCACATAACTGATTGTAACACGTGTCATGAAAACAAGGGACACACTAAGACACCTGTCAGTTAAGGGCCTATCCTGTGCCAAATCAATCCTTGAAAGAATATACGTAGAATTATTAACAGAATTACAAGTCTGACAGAGGGAATAAACAACTTCTTAGTGTTAATAGTTCCTTGACACGTTATATAGAATTAATAGCACTAAAAAACAAACACCGCAATTGAGTGCGTTAGGAATATTTATGAGTGCTAAATCAGTAAACATGGAATTCAACACATGATAATCTGACTCGGGTGGTGTAAATCAATAATAATCTCCATAAACACGTGTGTGAATTCCTTTCCATTAAGAAAACCAATAATATATTTTTATCACCCAGAGTCAATCGGTTTGGTAGAATAACGGATAATTAAATAGGAAGTGTCAATGTCTTACGAGTTACAACTCGTGATATTGGATCCGAACTGGATTATAGCGGTTCTCGCGGTTTTAAATACCTTTATCATTTATATCTTGTATCTATAGAATTGATGCCGCAAGTAGCCTATACGGTACGCCGCTAGAACACTTTTTCCACATATTCAAGCCAACCATTAATTTATCAAATATATATATATAAAAATATATATTAATAAATAAATATAAAAGAAAAAATAAAATAAATATGGATACAAGTGGAGTCAATATAATACACTCTGTAAGAAGTCGGAAGGTAAAGATTTGAACTCTAACTTAACGCTTTTAGTAATGACAAATAAGCGAAAAGTTCAAACACATATCCAAAACCTACTGACATATTGTCTGTCCCGGTGATTTATATTCGTAGTCAATGAAAAAAAAACAAAAATAATAATAATAATAAATAAATAAATAAATAAAATAAAATAAAAGAGATTTTAAAGTCAGGAAGTCTAGAGTGAAAATGTTATCTATGAAATAATCCTATATGAATCTTATACAGTGGCTAATAATATATATAGAATTTGTATGGAAACCTTTTTCATATAGTTTGAATAAGGAATATTTAATTTAACATAACTTACAATTATGCAGATTTCCAACATGAAACTAATATATGTTCAATTTTGGTACTGTTTTTTTTTTCAGGACATTCTTTTCGTGTGGGTCGAGTATTAAAAGATAATAAATTTATCCTAAAGTCGTATTTATTACAGCAAGTAACGTAACTCTTAGCTGGCTGAGAGCAATCTCCTGCCAAGTGACGACGTCATCATTGCCGTATCAGCATTTGTTCCTTTTAACCTCAATAATCTGCTTGCACAGGCTTCATCTGTGTGTCGTCTCTGCTTGCAAAAGCAGATTGACTGGAGAAAGGAATGCTTAGCCCGAACTTCTCGTGGGCAAGGCAGACGTTAGGTACAGGTGCCTATCGTATGCGCAATGCAACTTGCAATCATTTTAAAATTAATAAACAAAATAAGGAAATAGAATTTCTATAACATCAAAATGAATTAATTTTTTCTGAAACTCATAGACATTTAGAAGTATCACGATATGGATATGGATTATTTACTTGCAACATTAGCTTATTACAATCCAGGTAATTCACATTCATGGGAAAATGTCACATTTTCTTGAAAAACCCAAAGTTTATTTAGAAATTAGTTACATAGGGGTTTTTTTCGTTGCATCTCCTACCTATTAATAAAGTTTTTAAAACCTCAGAGGATGCGCACGAGAAAATTGAAATATGAAACTTTTGTTAGGGGCACATAGGATAGATTTTGTTTTATCACAACTTAATTTCAGTTAGCATAGAGAAATACAGAATCATGATTAATATTCTCTTTGACTCTTATGTTGCCTGGCAATCTTACAAATAGCTCCGTTTTCCACTTCTTTGTCTAGTAACTTACTACCAGTAATATCGAATTTTCTTTGAGATTCGTATTGAATATCTGTTTATTTTTTATAATTATGGATATTTTTACAGTCCTCATAGACCTGGATAGGTTCACTCATTGTTAATGCCATGGATAAAAAAGTTTGTACAGCGGATTCTTTTGAATTCCAAAATATCAGCGAATTCATGTGGGTTACGTCTGGTCTAAATGGCTCTCTCCCCTCCCCTGTATTTGGATGTCGTCTGAATTATTTTGCCCTTGTTGACAAGTATAATTTCACTTGCAGGCTGATTAATGGAACAATGTTACAGTATCCTGCAGTACGAGAGTTTCACATCGCAACTTCGAAAAATCGTTCGTCGCTGCGGACGACGGCAGTCGAGTAACAACCGCCTACAATGTGAAAGGAATAAGCACCATCATGGACTTCTTCGACCGACACCGTATCTCGTCGTTAATCTCGTTTTAATGCGGAACGCTCCGGCTACTGTCGGAATCGACTACGAAAGGGACATACTTCCGACAATTACGACCCGAAGGATA
The DNA here is from genome assembly GCF_015104395.2 of Macrobrachium nipponense. Taxonomy (NCBI): domain Eukaryota; kingdom Metazoa; phylum Arthropoda; class Malacostraca; order Decapoda; family Palaemonidae; genus Macrobrachium; species Macrobrachium nipponense. The sequence goes on along the minus strand of NC_087211.1, from coordinate 11,997,967 downwards.
TTCAACTCTACTTTGCTGGCGAAGGACTCGTGCTGGGGATGTTTTTTTATTCATCGCGAACGTAATCGTGTAGCTTAGGATGCAGAGAATAAGTATGAGCGCAAAAAATAGAACGTTGGACCCGCCCAGGCAAATTTTCCCCTTGTTTTAACCCTGTGAAATAGGCCGTTTCATTGGGCTATAGGTGGTTGTCTGGAACTGTGTAATGGACGAAAAGTTGTTCGAACGCTAGTTAAAAGTGAAATAGTATAACCTCGGTCATGTATCCTATATATATAAAGTATCATGTATCCTATATATAATTGATCATAATAACAGAGTCGAAATATATCTTTGCGTGTACGCAATAGGAATCTCTATAAAATGATCATAAATAACAGAATCTAAATATATCTTTGCGTGTACGCAATAGGAATCTATTTAAAGTGCACATATATTAATCATAATTATATGAATCCATATACATATGTATAAACAAATCAGGTAGCCTATATTCAATCTGTTACCTTTTATCTTACCAATATCTGCAGTTATTTATGAGTTAGGATATGAATTAATGAATCAGATATATAACAGTTAGCATAAAAATCAACGAATCAATCAGCATAAACATTAATAATTTTATCAATTCATATATGAAATTTTTTATCAGTTAAAATATGATTTTTATCATGTTAATCTTCATTCTATGCAATTATCAGAGTACATTAGTATTTTCTGTAGCATAAGTATCTTAAAGAGATGAAGTGAAAAACTGTATCATTATATATCACGTGATCACTATTATTTACCAATATCATTGTTTTATATCTTATTACTGAATCATTTCATGTACACATGAATTTTTATTTATTTCTTATATCTATATATATATTCACATAGTGTCTGTATCACACTCCTATAAGTCAAATGCAAGTCAAGTTTGAGTAATATTCAGTAGTTGGTTTTGGTAGCTGACCGAGCTGATGTAAGTGTTTACATAATAAAAAATATGGAATGTTAGTCCATATATAAAAGTCTAAAACTAAAGAGGTTAACCAGATTGCTTGCAGGAATGTGATCAGACTAGAGACGCTAAAGATGACGTATACAATAAGTATGTAGGCTAAGATAACATGCCGTCACCTGTATGTCATTCAATTGTTTATAAACATTAGTCCAAGCTCCCTGCTTGAGACAAGTACCCCGACCTATAATTCAAACGGCCTACGTGATCTGTAGCGTGTCTCATTTTGATTGTGTGTTCGTATGAAACTATGTCATTTGTATGTATGTTCATATGTTCGAAATACTGTCTGTTCTTCATACTTGTAACAGAGATGGTAGACGAGCAGACAGTGTTAGCTATCGTCATTAGAAGACCTGTACCTCTTTACCTAAGCTTTATCATGTAGAGGAATAGGATTAGCCATCATCATTGGCAGAAGCGATCAAGCTATCGTTATTAGAAGACTTGTACAATCATATCTGATCTTCAGCATGTAAAGCTTCAGAAGAATATATCTATTTCTATATTTCGTGTTTTCTACAAGAACCTCCTTGGTTGGCAGCCCTGACTTCAGACTAGTAATTCAGGTTATGTTTTGCTCCGTCCTTATTTCCATATTTCAAAAGGATTTTTGACGAAGGGGAACGTGCTGATATTGCTATAGGAAGCTTTAGTGCCTTGTGTATCTCGGAGACATGTGAAACTGGTGAATTGTGACAGTGATATGGTGAATTGTGGCTTTGTAGTTTAGACTTAAATTTAAAGCCATTCTGGGAAAAGGGAGCCCCTGTCACCGGGTCCACGGTTGCCATGGTGACATCTCATGTTACCATGGCAACACAGTAGTACCAACAGAAATTGACTGATCATTCCCATTTTTCTACGTCACTAAAAATGGGTGAGTTATCAAACGCACCTAATACCTTTGGTATTCTTTACCTTGGGCAAGAGAAGCCAGTAGATGACACTCTTGAAATAATAAGTAAATCTCCAAGTACGTTTAGAAGAAGTTTTATGGTGTGCAGCAAATTAGTCATAGTAAAATAGTTATCAAACTAGAAGATACTGCAAATAAAACATTCGAAAAAGTTGTGAAGGACTATAGTGAACGTATAATTTCTGTGGATGGTAGGAAAGTAAATGTTCAAATTATTAATCTGAGTAGTACTAAAATTGTTGTAACAGTAAAGAATGTCCCATTTGAAATGCAAAATACAACACTTTCAAATATTTCTTGAAGAGTATGGTCAGGTGTATAATGTACGATTTCAGAAATATACGTATGGAGATCTTGTAGGAAAAATGACGGGAAACAGGACTGCATTGATGAAGCTGGAGAAACCAATCCTCCTCATTATCCACAGAGGGATCTCAATGCTGTTTCAATACAAGGGCAAATACGTACATGCATTAGATGCGGTATTGCAGGCCACATTGCAGCAGATGCTGCATTAATTGGAAAGATAAAGTAAACATAGTAAATACTGATAACTTTCTCCCTTCCCAAACTCGAAACCCGTAAACAACCCTATTTTATCTGTAGACCCAAAGGCAAAGCATGGAAAGGAAAATCATGATGGTACCGACGACGAAACTGTAGAAGAAGGAAACAAGGGAATGGTTGATGACAGAGGTAACTTGGTGCAAGTAAAGGGTTTGAAGAGAGTGTGAAAAATAACAGAAGAAGTAATGGAAGTGCTAATACATCCAACGAAGAAAAAACAGTATTAATATATGAATTACTACTAGAAAATAATGAAAAGGGAAAATAACGACATAGCTGGATGATAAGATAATAAGGGTGCAAACCTAGCATAAGTGGAATGGAAGAATATATCCGCAGTGGACGACGACCAAAACGTATAATACTGATAATGTAGTATTAAAAGGAAGCTACTATGAAGAGGGAATAGTGAAGAGTATAACTACTGTTGACGTGCATATGGATGGGAACGCGGGAAAAGAGATGGCATCTGGAATGAATATGGAAGAGAGGACTGCGAAGAGGACACGGTCCAAGAGGAGGGTCTGGATCCAATTCAGATCTCGAATGACGAAAATACTACCGCGACCCAGGAGAGATTAAATTTAGAAGAGAGAATTCCTTCCGATTCTGAATGCATGGATGATAGTGATGGTACAGAATCAGACGATTCTCAGTTGCCTGTAACCAGGAAGAATGGAAAGTGGTACAAACGAAGAAAAAAACTTAGTTCTAAGTCGTAATGCTAAAGCAGTAGTAGCACAAAACGAAAAAAGTAAATGCAAAAAAGAGAAAAATAGAATACCAGTGCCTGAAACAAAGTACGAACCCCAAAATACCTAGTTAATAGACATGTATTTACCCTTAAACAATCATTTTCATTCGTATTGGAACTCTTAACATTAATGGTCTTTCAGATGTAAACAAACAGATGAATTTGAATACTTTTCTTACCTATCATAATATTGATGTCATTTTGTTACAAGAACATAATATAAAGACTATGAGCAATATTACTTATTTGTTAAATTATTATGACGTTGTTCTGAATCCGACCATAAATATTAAGGGTGGAACTGCAATAATGATAAATAAGAAACTAAATGCTGAGATAATAAGCATTTATAAACATGCTAGCTCTAGACTAAGTATGATTAGAGTAAACATTCAAGGAGAAGAGATTATTGTTATGTGTATTTATGCACCCTCTGGGGCGAATTGTCAGGGTGAAAGAGAAGAATTTTTTGAGGAAGTTATGCTCCCTCTTATGCAAAACAATGTGAGTAGATGTATTGTTGGAGCTGATTGGAATTGTATTATAAGTAATAAGGATTCTTCTGAACCAAAAAACTTCTAATTTTCAAATACGTTAAAACAAATTGTCAGTGTTTTGTTGAAAGATGTACATAATATTATCCCAAAAATTCCTGAATATACATTTATGAGGAAAAATTATGCTGCAAGATTAGATAGAATATATATGGCTGACTTAATCGCAAATGTGAAATATTCAAAAACAGTAGCAGTATCATTTCTGACACTCTTGTTTTTTTATGTGATGTTAAATTAGATAATGTGTTACAATTTGGGAATCATATTGGAAACTTAATGTTTCTCTCCTTGAGGTTTCGGGAGTTAAGGAGGATTTTAAAGACCATTGGATAAAATGGAAAAGAGAGAGATGTAATTATGACTCCATGCTTGAATGGTGGGAGAAACTAGTAAAGGTTAAAGTTAAGGAATTTTATAGTAAAGTGGGTAGTATGAAAAAGAAAATGAGATATAATATGTTGAATATTCTTGAAAATAGACTAAGGTTTTTACACGAAACTGCTTACCAGACAGGGACCCTGATATGGAAAGAAATAAAGAGAATTAAAAATAGAATCCAAACAATTAGGGATGAACTGAACGAAGGTATTAAGATAAGAAACAAGATTAAAAGACATACAGTGTGGCGAGAAAATATCAAAATACTTAATTGGTAAACAACGAGAAAGGCAAGTTAAGAAAATTATGATTGTTGTGAGGGATAAGTGGGGAACCGAAGTACGGTCCTTTCCAGCCATTCAAACGTCTGTAAGCAGTTTACTCAGATTTGTACTCTTGGTGATATAGGAGATCAAGATATGCAAAAAAAACTTTTAAAATATATAGAATGTAAACTTGATGATGGTGATAGGGAATTAATAGAACAGGAGTTTGATAAGAAAGAAATATTTCGTACAATGAAAAAATTTGCAAACAGTCGAACTCCAGGTATTGATGGGCTCCCAGCTGAATTTTATATAGCGAACTGGGATATCATAGGCGATGATTTTACTGAATTAGTAAATTTTATATTAAGAATTATGAAATTAGGAGGTTCGCAATATAAGGGTATAATTACACTTATAAAGAAGGATGGTGATGAGAAAGACTTGAAAAATTGGAGGCCAATTTCCCTACTTTGTGTAGACTATAAGATCATAGCGAAATTACTAGCTGAAAGAATGAAATTAGTAATGGGGGAAAATCATTAATGAAGGTCAATACTGTTCAGTTCCCGGGAGAAGCATTGTACAATGTAACATGCTTATATGGGATATTATGTATTATGTTAATGAGGAATTGATAAGGAGGCAGCATTTTTAAAGCTTGATGGTACAAAGCATTGATATGGTAAATATAAAATTTCTGCTAAAAATAATGTGTAAAATCGGATTTGGGAAAAATACGTTGGTTGGATATAAAAAATGTTGTACGAAAATGCTGAGAGCGCATTATGTATAAATAACTTCATTGGTGAATTTTTCGCAGTATCCAGATCGGTAAGACAAGGGTGCCCTTTGAGCATGATGTTGTATGCCTTGTACCAGGACCTTTTTATGCAGCCTTAAACGCAAACAACTCTGTTACACCACTATTCCTGCCTGGGGCGTTTACGATCAAAGCCATTGGTTATGCAGACGACACGAATATCATCATTTGCTCTTGATAATAGTTTATTAGAAGTCGATAGAATAGTTGGAGAATTTGAAAAGGCAACTGGAAGCAAAATTAATAGAAATGGAAAAATCTAGAATTTATGGCATGGGGAAATGGAAATTTTAAGAATGTATGGCCGATTGATTGGATAGGAAACCGCGTATTTATATAACCTTGGGGATTTTTCATTGCAACAATTATCAGCTTACGCTACAACAAAACTGGAATAAGGTGATAAATGCATTTAGAGTGTCAAAGTAAATCGCTCTTTGGCAGAAAATTAACAATCTTTCAAAGGTCTGCTTATATCAATACCTGTTTATTAGCAAAACTTTGGTATGTTGGCCACATTTATCCTTTAAGCTATAGTTACGGGAACTTGATTGAGAAGATATGTTTCAAGTATTTATGGAATGGTAGATATGAACCCGTGAAAAGAACTACTGTGTAAAGGAAAAAGAGGGAAGGAGGTTTGAATATGTTTAACTGTATAACCAAATACATTTGCATTAATAATCGACTCTTTTCTGAAAACTTATATAGGTAGTAAGGGTGTGCAATATTTGTTATTACATTATACTTCCCTAAGATTGGTGAACTTGATACCCAGCGAAGTAAGTGAAGGTTTAGTGGGCAACCATCCCAGTCCTTATTATAGTATTATTTTGGATGGAATAGATACATGTATCGATTGTCCCATGTTTCCAATAATTCCCAATAAGATTTTGTACCATTTTTCACTGAAAAAAGTACCTATTACTGTTGAATCAAGATATCCCTTTTTAACTGGAAATTAATATGGGTAAATTTTCATGAGAGTAAATTTATAAGTGTTTTGATAAAGATCTAATATATAAGTATCTACATGATGTATTAATGACAAAACAAAGATTGTACACGTTTAACCTGTCTGGAAACAATTTATGCGATCATTGCAATATGATAGAAAGTGCAATTCATTTGTTTTATTTTTGTAAGAGAAGCAGACCTGTATTTGATTGGTTCTTAAGTAGAATTGAGGATATTTGTGGTTTTAAGCCTCAAAATAACATCAGGTTTTTTATATTTTGATATAAATTTTAAAGATCTTCGAGTGAAGAATATATGTATTTTATTCCTATGTTCTTATATTACAACTATGTGGTCATGCAGAAACACACATTTATTGCCTGAAAATATAAAGGACCGTGTAAGAATGAAGTGCATGCAATACAAAGAAGATATAAAATTAATTTTTGATAATTCTCATAAGATATACGAAAACCTTTGGGAAATTCTTGGAAGGATTTAATTCATTATCAGAACGGTCATTTATATTAGTAGAATCAAATCATGCTGATTTCATCGTAAAGAATATTGTAAAAATTGTATGTAGATTATTAAATTAAAAAAAAAAAAGAACCTCCTCACCATGAGTTTAACACATCGTCGTAATAACTAACAAGATAATACCGACTTCGTAAGTGATCTCACACCCCCAGACACTCCATGAAGATGGAAGTGCAATACCAACCGACTTAGCGTATAGATTATCGCAAGTCTAACATTACCTCATAGGGCGCCTTATCATACAAGCACAAGCCCTAATATATATATATATATATATATATATATATATATAGATAGTATATATATATATATATATATATGATATATATATATATATATATATATATACATATATATATATATATATATAGTATATATATATATATATATGTATATATATATATATATATATATATATATATATATATATATATATATATATATACATATAGATATATATATGATATATATATATATATATATATATATATATATATATAGTATATATATATATATATATGTATGTATACATATATATATATATTATATATATATATATATATATATATATATATATATATATATATATATATATATATATATATGTATGTATACATATATATATATATATATATATATATATATATATATATATATATATATATATATATATATATATATATATATATGAATAGAGAGAGAGAGAGAGAGAGAGAGATATACATCATCATACGGCGTATAGAAATCTCTATTGCGCCGAAGAAACTTCGGCACATTTTTTACTTATTATTTAAAGAAATTCCCTGACACCCTAATTTTTTCCCTTTATCGAAAAAAAAAACAGTATGACACGATGAAGACACAACAATATGCACCAATATCGCCGTTTGCAATATTTGAGAGCATAAATAAATCATATTGACATATACATCTTTAAACGTTTCAGTATAGCGTATGTTGGTTATTTTTGGTTAATATTTGAAAGCAGAGATATACGCCTTTAAACTTTTCAGTATGGCGTATCTTGGTTATTTATTCTGTGGTTTGCGTTATTTTTGCATGCAACATTTCATGAATTATATTGATGCGATATAGAAAAGATCTTTTTTTAAATCTAATGTTTACTACAGATGATCACTCCAGCAATTTACCTCGGTACCGCGATGAGGTGCCGGGGTCAGGGTCCCTCTCTCTACCTCTCTCACTGCCTCTTGGGATGTTTCCACAAAGTCAGGTAATTGCAGAGGATTTTTGTTCAACATTGCCATCCCGTCCTCGCAACATTGCACGCAAGTTTTCATGGGACTCTTCCATTACTTGATCGAGCTTCTCAATCTCACGATCTTCAGTCTCCCTCGCAATTGCAAAATATGATTTCTCCGATGATGGCTGCATGTTGGAAGCAGCACCAAACTCCCTTAACCAACATATCCACTATCTGATTGTAACGTTGCTTTCACTAATTTATTGTGCACATTGTAATGGTTAGTTTGAATAACCGTGGACACATTTTCCTTTATCACTCGGCCCTATGAAGTACACATCTTGTTACTGCCATTGCACTTAGCCTAGTGTGCAACGCGAGACTTTGCCATGCATTCAGTTCTATCTTCCATCACTGCCATTTCGTCATTGCTCTTGCAACGTGCGAGAGAACGAACCCATTGCAATAAGTTTCTTCATCAACAAGCACAATCTTCCTCCCACTGTCAGTTTCTTCAGTAGCTATGTGAAGGGTTCGTATTTCACTAGAATCTACTTTCAATTTAGATCTTAAATTGCTGGACGGTGGATTTGGGACAATTATTATTATTATTATTATTATTATTATTATTATTATTATTATTATTATTATTATTATTATTATTATTATTATTATTATGTAGAATGCGGAATTCATGTAGCGTAAACTACAGCATGGCACTTAAAATTCAAATGCTTATTAAATTATGATAATCCCCAGTCCAAGCAGAACCCGTAGTAAAATAGACTTAGGATTAAGGCTCTCCAAATCCTGTTAGTGAATCAAAATGACTGCCTATGAATTTTGTAACATTTACATCGAAAACCTCTTTATTTCCCAACATTCTAGATAATGAATAAGAGATTCATGGAAAACCCCAACAGTATTTTATTGCCCAAATCCCAGGCTGCTGTCCGAGGCATAATACCGGATTCCAATATCCTTTGAATCCAATAACGTTGACAGCAGCAAATTATGCAAATCTTTGCCGTCATAAGAGAAAGATATTGGAGCCGAGACGCAGATTCGGTAGTTTATCAAGGCGGGGAGACCAGAACACTCTGTAGATGAGATTAAACGTGTTAACGACGACATATTATCTTCCCGGAGTAGCAGAATGGAAAAGAATGTAGAATTAGGGCCAGAGGCCAAGCGCTGGGGCCTATGATGATGAGGTCATTCAACGCTGAAAGGGAAATTGAGAGCAATAAGGTTTGAAAGGTGTAGCAAGAGGAGAGCCTCGCAGTTGCACTAAGAGACAATTGTCAGGAGAAAGACAATAAGAATAAGAACAGAGGTACAGTTAAGGGAATGAAAGGGGTTGCAGCTATGGGCCGAAGGGACGCTTCAAATAACCTTGAGTAATGCCTACAATACTATGAATTAATGCGTCATAAGGTGTGAAACGAAATACTTCGATTTTTATGTGTTTATTTATTGAATCTTTTTTTTCCCCTTTTTAATAGGTGAACACCTCTTTTTGCACTTCCCATTACCTATTGTAACTTCTTTTAAATGAACACCATATTTTTTGGAAGCTTAAATTTCAAGTCAGTGGCCCCTGAAGGTTTGTTCCATATGAATTGGGTTCGTCTTCTGGATGATGATGATAATAATAATAATAATAATAATAATAATAATAATAATAATAATAACACTGGAGAAACATATCCACAATTATGTAAATGTACATATATTTAAAATTAACAACAGCAATGATAGCTTTCAGGAACCTGTTCGGTTCCCCTTATCAATCTCTATTAACATTAGGAGTGTAGTCATATCTCCATAATCGTAGTCATAAAGTTTAATTTAGGCCTTTGAAGGCTCTCAGGGTAGGATGGAAGAGCAGTTCTTCCCAGAGAACATCAAAGAAGCCGTTAATCTTACGAATATAATTATCTTTGAAGAACCATTAAGCGACTCAAAAGCATTATTTCTGAACAAAAAACTCAAGGGCACATTAATTTCACATTCTTCAAACCTACATAAAGAGATGGACATCAGTACAGGAAAGCTTACATTCATATTCTTCACTTGATGGAACAATTCCTATGAATTTTATGACTCAGCTTGAAAAGGATGAAAAACGTTGTCTTTCTCTTATTCGTTGGAGGCTCTGTTCGGGTGCTATCTATCTGTTTACCATTATTATTATGATTGTCATTGTTATTATTCAGAAGATGAACCCAATTCTTATGGAACAAGCTCACCAAAGGGCCCCTGACTTGAATTTCAAGATTCAAAAGAATATGGCGCTCTTTACGAAGCAAGAGAAGGTACTATAGCCGGCAGGAACTTGTTAACAAAATGCTCACTTGCAGCCAAGGTCTGTATATACCTCAGGGCCGTGTTTTATGAGGTGGATGTCCGTTGTTCTTCTCCCAGCTACACCTTGTTGCGCGTTTTTGCCAATATTATCCCCAAAAGACCCGGCCATCCGAAACGGCAACGGAAAATGCTCCCCAGAGGATGGAGGTGTAACTTTGCGACATCTTAAATTTACGATTCTTGCTTCCGCTCCGTGGATACGTGCCCTGGAGGAGAAGGAGGAGGAGGAGGAGGAGGAGGAGGAGGAGGAGGAGGAGGAGGAGAGAGAGAGAGAGAGAGAGAGAGAGAGAGAGAGAATGTGGGGTTACAAAACTAAAATTCAAATTCCAAAGTCAGTACTGAAGCAGGGAAACGACTTGAAATAGTCAAGAAAGGAGAGAGAGAGAGAGAGAGAGAGAGAGAGAGAGAGAGAGAGAGAGAGAGAGAGAGAAAATGATGGGTTTCAAAATAAAATTCTCAAGGCAGTACAGATGTAGAAAGAAAACTTGAAATAATCAGGGAAAGGCCAGTGACTTTTTCTGAAAGGGAGAACAGCTGCTTTTGAATACTTAATAGTAGTTATCTGAGTTGTATACAAATGCTCGTATAATGAGTAAATTATGCAAGCCATTCCGCTCATGAATTATTCTAGCATTTTTTAACATCGTTGAGTTATCTGTCACACAGTAAGGCCTGGAGTTGAATAAGCTTATATTACACCGTGGGACCCATCATGACGTGACCTACTGATGACTGATATTTTCATTATTCCAACGTAATTGTCTCTGTGCTACAGCACAATTTCTCCTAAATACAAAATATGTTCGGAAAGCCTCTATGCCTGTCATTATTAGCGTTGCTGGATGATAACTGACAGCTATTAACTAATAATGTCATTCTGTCACTCTTTTGTTTATATGATCTCTGACAGAAGCTTCTTTCTGTCTTGTGACTCGGGTCGTGACATAATCGCTTATCGTTTATAACTCGTTCCAAATGGACAACACATTCTTTTTAAGCTTTAATTTCTTGTCAATGGCCCTTGTGAGCTTATTTCATATGAATAGGGGTTCATCTTCCTAATAATAATAATAATAATAATAATAATAATAATAATAATAATAATAATAATAATAATAATAATAATAATAATAAGCACATTTTCATTCCCAGCTGCATTTTCATTTTATAATGACGCGAAGCCCATGTCCATTTCCACAATCAGAAGCTCATCTGTCTTCGACTGCTTAGTGTAATTTAGGCTGTCAAGCCAAGCAGTGGGACTGGAGAGGTTGGACAGCAAGATGAAGATTCCAGAACATAAAGGGGATCGAATGCAATGGTGGGACTAGAAGAAAACTCCACAGTCATACCAAGAAGTCCTAATCAGAGAGGTTGGACAGCAAGACTTTAGAATGGCGCAAGGAGTGGAGGTAAGGGAAAAAGGCAAAAAAGTAGGCGGGGCAGATAGGGGTTGAAGGGACGCTGCAAATGCCATTTAGTAAAAGTCTGCAGTGCACAATGAAAAGTGAACTGAGAGGACTTTGTACTGGGAGTAATTTGAAGTGACAGCCGTCCTTCTCCAAGAAGACATCGATTTTGGTGCCGTGACTGAGACCGCTGTTTGCTGGAAGATGAAAATCAAACTGCAAAAGCTCAACACTAAAATAATTTGAAAAGAAACAACACACAACAGTTCAGTAATATGTTAATATGTCTACATAATTCCATCTTCAATTGGTCATAGGTTGACGGACATTCCTCCCCAGAGAGAGAGAGAGAGAGAGAGAGAGAGAGAGAGAGAGAGAGAGAGAGAGAGAGAGAGAGAGGTAACTTGAAAATATGATGAACAATGAGTAGACGGAGGAACATTAATGGAATGGCGCTACCTTCGGTACGATATTGTCAGATATGAGAAATTGTTTTCTAAGATACAAGGGGACACACGAATACACACACACCCATATCTCTCTCTCTCTCTCTCTCTCTCTCTCTCTCTCTCTCTCTCTCTATATAATATATATATATATATATATATATATATATATATATATATATATATATATATATATATATATATATATATATATATATATATATATATATATATATACATATATATATATATATATATATATATATATATATATATATATATATATATATACATACACATATGTTACGACCATTTTGCAAAATTGGTCATTTTACAAAATTGCCGGCCATTATGCAAAAGGACCAAATTCGTGGTCATTTTGCAAAATGACCTAAATTCTCAAACATTTGCAAAACGATCATGATTTTGGTCAGTTACAAAATAAACAGTATTATTCTTAGTCCGTTACAAAATGTCATACAGCAAGCAGCCAGATGAAAAAAAAAAGCTAGTCATTCACTTCTGCAAATCATTTCTTATAATACTGGTTCATTTACTCGTTCCCACTACGGGTGGGTAATTGTACTGTATAACTGTCGATCATTCACTTATGATCCCCCCCCCCCCCCCTCATCTCTCTCTCCACAATAGTAAAGGGAGCTGACTGGTAACACTGTTGTCAGTAAGGCACTGCTGAAAGCCAGAAGACGACCAACTTCTGTAAATCATCTCTTATAATATTGATTCATTTACTCGTTTCCCACTACGGGTAATTGTATTGTATAATTGTCGATCATTCACTTATTATCCTCCCCCCCTCACCCCCCCCCCCTCTCTCTCTCTCTCCACAATAGTAAAGGGAGCTGACTGGTAACACTGTTGTCAGTAAGGCACTGCTGAAAGCCAGGAGAAGACGACCAACGTAGTACTTTGTGTGCATTCAGAAAATTGTATTTTCTGAAAATGAATAGAATTAGTTATGTTCACTACGTTTTATCATTCCCTCGCTTTTTTTCCATCTGGCTGCTTGCTGTATGGACATTTTGTAAACTGACCAAAATCTTGGTCGTTTTGCAAAATGTTGAGAAATTTAGGTCCTTTTGCAAAATGACCACGAATTTGGTCCTTTTGCATAATGGCCGGCAATTTTGTAAAATGACCAATTTTGCAAAATGGCCGTAACATATGTCTATATATATATATATATATATATATATATATATATATATATATATATATATATATATATATATATATATACATATATATATATATATATATATATATATATATATATACATATATATATATATATATATAATATATATATATATATATATATATATATATATATATATATATATATATACTATATATATATCTTTTGCTTTTATAAAACTCTGTCCATTTCCTATATGAACTTCACCCCTTGCACGTTAGAAACTTTGAACATTTGAAAACAAAAACATTCTATAGCTACCATTTATGCCTCTCTCTCTCTCTCTCTCTCTCTCTCTCTCTCTCTCTCTCTCTCTCCGCTGGAAAGCACCCTGGAAATGAGAAAAAAAAAGGGGCCATAAACTCGAGTCGTCACAGTATTCCACTTCCATCCTTAAGAGAGCAATTCCCATCACCTTCCAAGATGGCTGGCCACGCCTTCTGAGGCCCGAGAGAGAGACGCCACAGGAGAAATGTGCGCCTGCAGCGCATGCAACGAGGTCTTCTCATATGCACGGAAGCCAGTCAACTCTGCTTCTTTCGGGATTATGCATGCCAACTAATCGAACCCCATTACGGGGAGGAGGGGCGGAGGGGGGGAGGGGGTGAAGTAAAGCAGGGGAACCTCACGTTAGTATAGCTGGATATATGCCATATAGGATAACCTAAATCCCTTCGGCCCATAGTTGAATCCATTGATTGTAGACGTTTTGTACATTTACCGCCATTTTTTTCCGTTTATTGTATTTCCATTCTCTCTCTCCTCCCTCCTCTCTCTCTCTGCTCTCTCTCTTACTGCCCCAACTCTCTCTCGCTCTCTCTTCTCTCTCCTCTCTCTCTCTCCTCTTCTCCATATTTGTGGTTACAGGTCTGCATAAGCAATCAGGTAAGGAGGGCTCAACAGGAGTAAATAAAAAAACAAACACGAAGCCATTCAATTGAAAGGACAACGGTGATTTTAAATCCCAATCCAAAGAGTGTAGAGGACTTGCAACAAATGATTTTGGCGAAGTGACCATCTGGTCGCCTCCTTTACCCCTCCCCTGGCCATATTCATTTTCCTGGAAGCCGCCCATGCAGACTTAGCGCCTGGCCCTAAACCCCTTGGCAAGGAATAGGAATATGGTCTGGAAAAAAATAATCAAACCACATACCCACACACAACCACACAACGAGAGAGAGATGGATGAGAGAGAGATGGAGCAGAGCGAGAAAGGAGAGAGAATGCTAATTTCTTCACTCACTCGGTGGAGCCAGATGAAACTCGTTTCGTTAGCAGTTTAATTTCCGTCTGAAATCCGATTAAATGTAAATTGGAATTCATTTGAAAACATAATACTTCTATTAAAACTATTTCTCACATCAGACGGAGTTCAAAAGTTAATATAAATGGTTTTAAGGAGGGTGAGGAGGCGGTTTATCTGTACTCTTCTTGCATTTTCAGGCAATGTATTTGACCCTCTATTGTGTTACTAAACACTTCAAACACAACTAGAGTCATGCTCCATTCATCTATTTGTCTTGATCAACGAATATGAATCGGAACATTCCAAACATTATATGAGAATATTGACGTGAAGAAAACAAATTATAGGTTTTCCTTGCAGAGGCCTTGGCCGCCGTGTCATGAAATAAAATCTGAAATGCAAATAAAAATTTACCTCTGGTTGTCTTGAGGTGGCACCTGCTTAAGAAATTCATTTCACAGAAAAATAAAAATTAAACCGAATAGATTGAAAAGCTTTTGTTAAAGGAGGGCAACTTCAAAAGACTTTATTTCTAGCTCAGCAGGCTGAACTGAGGATAATTCTTATACAATACTTAAGAAAATCTAGACAATTCAAATTTCTCTTATGGAAATGAACCAGCAATATTTGGTAAATTACTGAAGGTTTCTCTCGAGACAAATACGTTACTGATTTTGGTGACATACTCAGTATCAACTCCAATAAGGAAATGAAAACAGAAATATATACTGGTAAAATTATTGAAAGTATTTCTTAAAAACAACTATTGTTCATTTTGCTTGGACTCTTCCTACATTTTTCCGAAGCTTGAATTCGACGACCAAATTAATTACGGTGGGGTAAGGTGTGTTCCTAGGGAGTGATGCTTGCAAAATGCAGAAACTGCATTGGCCAAGGCAGGGGAGGGTTAAGAATAACAGGAAGGCACATTGAAGTTGAAGCTGTGATGTCAGGATTTGAAAAACAATATACTTTGTAAACTTGGAGTGTTGCTTTTTGGGGATTTGAAGACCATCACAATAAATATTTCTAAATGGGGATTTCAAAATTCATGAACTATAAATTTTTCTAACTTATAATTAAATGGGTTTTTATGAATATATAATTTCTATATATATATCTATTATTAATATCAGAGTATTATATTATAATATTATATATTATATAATAAAATATATAAATATTTATATAGATATATATATTATATCAGTTCGTCGTATCTCTCTTTATATACATATATATATATTATATTATTATAATATATCTACTATATATATATTATACTATCGATTATATGTACCTATATATTATATAATATATAAATTAATATATAATATATATATAATATATTAATGATTATATATATTATTTATAGTATATTATACATTATATATATATAGATGGAGGTGTGTGTGTGTGGGTGTCTGGTGTACTAATTTATTTGATTTTTTTTAAAAAGAAAAACTTAAGATAATACATATATTAAAAATTAGATCTTAATAAAGAGCCCACATATCCATTTAAAAAAAAGAAAAAATTTCTAAAATTTCATTTTAATTTTTTGTGAAATCCAAAAAAAATTTAAAAAAATTTATTGTGATTTCTTCAACCTGGACTAAATAAGTTACAACGCCAGTTTACTGTTATGAAATGGAAACTGACTGTATTTAGTTCAATACATAAACAAACAAAAAAAAAATTCCCACCTTATTTTCCTTCCCTCAGCAAAAATAAAAGAAACTCCGGAAGTCTAGTCAGAGCCCAGAAACTTTTCCAAGCAGCATTTTATAAGAGGGTTCGAAGTTTTGATTCTACAGCGAATCAATCATACTATACAATCAAAATCCAATTCACCATTTTTTCCCTCTCCTCCTCCTCCTCCTTTTCTTTTTCTTCTTCGTTCTTTCTGCCGGGAGTTAGAATTCAATTGGACGTTCCATTTTTGAAGCAGTTAAAAATTGTTCGCAATAGCCTACAAACTGGAAGCCAAGTTTTTGTGAGAGCTTTTGAAAAAGACAGCTCGTCTTTGTTTAAAGAGGAAAAAGAGATGAGAGTCTGATATTGAATTACCTTGCCTACCGTATTTATTTAACCCTCTAATCTCATAATGTGCTACATAAATTTGTTAATATCATGGACGCTAAATTGATTTCGTATTCCCATAAGCCCAAAAAACAAATATTTAAATTTAAAATTAAACAGTATAATTGTTTTCCCTTTACTTTTCATGAACACAAAAAAATATATTGCTAATCAATAACATCACAAGGAATAATATGCATTCCCTCAAGCAAGAATGAAGCTGAAGTTTGTAGAGTTTGATTCATTTTTTACCTGTAATCCCTAAAACAATAAAAAATATGAATTATGATCGCCCATAAACATTGAATAAAATGTGCTACCTACCCTCAAGGCAAGAGTAAATTTAAATGAATGTTTTTGACCTTATATTCCCCTCGTAATCCCTGTTATCTGTTGAAACGTGAAATATTTTATTTTAGAAAATAATATGAATAAAATATTTATACCCACAAGCAACACTTAAATAAATAAAAAAACATAAAGCTTATTTGTAAAATATTTGTTACCAAACAAAGCTTATTTGTCAAAGTCGTCTCAAGATTAAATTGAGGATAATTTAAACTAAAGAAAAAGTTCTAATTTGTACTGAAGAGTCAGTCAAAATTAATCAGGATTTCAGAGCAAAAGGACCTAATTAGGCCTTTAGACGAGTATTCGAAATATCGAGAACTTAACTATGTAGTTAATTATATATAAACAAACATAATATATATGGTATATATATATATATATATATATATATCAATATATATAATCATTATATATAATTATTATAATATATATATATATATATACATTAAATATAAAATTATTACTTAGATACATACATCAAGGTTGGTGAAGGAATGTATACGCGGAGCGGTAAGTGTCATCTCTCGAGCTGCCTACATAAGTGATTTACAATTGTAAGCTTTCTTATATAAACACTAGCTTCTTGTGCCCTGTTGCATGACATTCTAAAGTCAGTCGGTGTTTATGAATATTAAATTTCAGTTCAATTCTCTAACCTGTGGTGAATGGAACAGCCCCTCTTGGCGGCGTCAAGGGAACGTTTATGAACATATTGTGGTTTGGTGTCTAGTTTAATTACAAAATTATCTTATTTGTTCTAGAGTTTCTCGTTGAAAAACTTGTAATTTCCGCTTTTTGGTTACAGACTCTACAATATCACCATGTTTTTATTTAAGGCCATATTTAAATTTTGCCAATTTTGTGAAAAGTAATGACATTTTTCACGAGGTCCTAAATTAATTTGGGATGGGCAAATATTTGGACGAAGGGAAATTTCAAAAACTATCAGTACCAGTAACGCCATTTTTTTTTTTTTTTTTGTTTTTACAGATTTTTCAATGAGAACAAATCTCAAAAAATGTAGTGTTCCAGATTCTTTTCTACTAATAAGCTTTAATCCCAACGCCCCATTAGCATACAGGGACCGCTTCCCCAGCCTTCAAGCTTTTATAGTTTTAAAGCTTATAGCGCCCAAAAAAGTCCTCTGATAACCGGCCTTAAAATCATTTGTTTAAACAGAAGAGCCAATGAAATGAGTTCTGCTAAAAAAAAAGATTGACGGGGCAACACCAGGAGGTGGCGGTCCTGCGACCATTTCGGAAAGTCTTCCCGGTGTTTCTATTTGTGTGGGGAAAAGGAAACATTTTCGGCGATTAAATGATATTTATTGTTTCCTATCTCATGCCATAGTCAAAAAAGCGTTGCTGATACACCCTGGCGCTTATCCAAAACAAGGGCGATCGTGATAATTTATGCTTGACGCTGCTTGTTCAATGAAACGAGAAGCTACAAAAAACGGGGGAAGGAAATCAATTCCGAGCGTCATTTGGGGAAGGGTTTTATACTTTTTGTGCTGCTCTGAATGTTATAGGTTGTCTGATTGACAAAAGAAAGATGAACCCAAGTTTTTGGGAAATGCGTGGATTTTATTCTTATTATCAATCAAATTCGTCTGTTTTTGTAATAGATAAATTGGTAACAAAGGTATGGATTATAACTTTCGCAAATGTTAGGTTTGATGGGTTAAGTTTTCCTAAATAACATTATAGTTTTAATAGCAGTAAGATTAGCCATTGACATTGATCTGTGCGCTCACCACATTGAAAATCTCTCTCTCTCTCTCTCTCTACTCTCCTCCTCTCTCTCTCTCTCTCTCTCTTTGGATCTCAAAGAACCCTAACATTCGTTCACACATCCGTAGCAATATATTGAGCGTTATCGTTTCCTGATTTATGCCATCTGCCTGTTTAAATAAAGGAGCAATTCAAGTGAAAACAATATTTGTTTCAACTTCCTTCATAATATTTGTTGGATGCTATTCATCCATCAAAACATCGCAATTTTATTCGTTTAATAGATTATCAACCATTTAACCGTCATAACCGAAAAATCCTATCTAAGTTGCTTGTCATTGTTCAATAAACGCGAGTCCTTTTCCAGTTCAGCTTCATTGATATCCTTTTGACAATTGTCACGGTTAAGCTTTTATTATTCATCTTCACAATTCGTATTAAAGGTATATTCAATTGGTACGGTCTTTAAAGGTTTTAAATGAATATACCAGAATGCAAATTTAAAAAATTTTTAGACCAAAGGACGATCAAGGGCTGGGGAGGTCCTATGAGGTTATTCAGGTCTAACACGAGGAAAACCTCAAAGTAGTTGCACAATGAAACAAATGTTAGGAGAGGGTTGTTGAGGGAAATGTAAGATTGTAATTAAGGAGAATATGAATGGGAGGATACTATAAAAGGAAGGAAAAGGGGTTCAAGCTAGGTGCCGAAGGAGGGACGCTTGCCAAAGAACCTTAAGTTATGCCTACAAGCCCCCCCCCCCCAAATGCAACCGCCTAGAGGCTTTGTATGATGGCACTACCACTTTAGGTGGAATGAAATAAAATATATAACAACGAAACATTTGTAAACAAAAATTAAACACCCTTAAAATAACATTGAGGGGGTGACATTGACACGATTGCCGATTGGCGAACAGCGGCCAAAGCCTTTAAGCATCTGCCCATCAGAGAATACCTCCTAGTCATGGAAATATGGCTCATTCCTATAACAGTGAGTCCATTTAGATTTGGAATTTCTGCGAAGTTTTTTTTTTTCTTTTTTAAATTTTTTTTTTTTTTTTTTTTTCCCTTTAGTCAAACAGCTCTCGGCTTTTAGGGGAGTGGGGTGGGAGACCTGGCGAATACCTCTCTTGGTCCTTCTTCCTTTCGGCTTTTGGTGCGCACCCCCCCCCCCCCCCCCCCACCTTTTTGTTTTTTTGTGCATCGCTGTCGGCTTAGGAAAAACGAAAAAACTATTGTATTTTTTTTTTTCACTAATTACTCTCCGTTTTCATTTTCCCTTTCTGATCAAATTCTCATGAAAGTTTTTAGTTTTAAATTTTCTATTCACCTTCCACCGTAGAGCTTAGATTGATTGGTATTTTTATGGCGCTCGGGTTTTTTCAGTAGGAATCCTAATTGTCTTGTCCCCCCCCCCGCTGCTGCACTAAAACGGATCCTACTATTAGAACAAGAGGCTTAACAGTTTTGTTAAGGCGTTACTTCACGAGAAGCTAACAGGTGGTTTTGTTATGTAAGTTAGCATATGCAGTAAAATTTAAACGTTTTTTCCTCTGCCTGTCTCGTCCTCGCCATGTTCTATATATATATATATTATATGATATTCTTATATCATCTATATATATATATATATAATATATATATACGTATAAATATATACTATATATATGGGTGATGGTGTGGTGTGGGTGTGTGTGTGTGTATGGGTTGATAATTATATATTATATATATAATATATTATAGTCTTCATATTATATTCATATATATCTATCAATATTATATATATATTTTTTTTTTTTTTTTAATATTATATTATATATACCTACAAGACACTCGACAATCCTATAAGATCCTTATTTCGTTTCCTTCCTTAAAATCCTCAGCTTGCAAAGATGCCAAATAGGACTATGCATAAAACTCATAAGGGCTCCAAAGGGAAATCAACCTGCACAGAGAGAGAGAGAACGAGAGAGGCGGAAGAGAGACTGGGAGAGAGAGAGAGAGAGAGAAATAAATTATGAAGGCAATAGAAAATTAAAACCTGGTAAACCTGGAAATTCAGGAGGAGACGCCAGAAGGAAAGACGGGAATGCAATTCCCTCCTCCGCTTCGAACATTTGCAGGTCGCTAAGACACTTTATTAAACTCGCATCTGCCTCGGGATAAAACACAAACAGTTAAAAGAAAGCGGACAAGCTAGCCCAACTCTGACGTATCGCCAATACTTCAGGTGAGGATGTAAATCACTTCAGAAACGTTAAATCAAAACTCCCTCATAATCAACTGGGAAGTCAGACATGTTGCTTAAACAATCAAACTTCTTCGATTAAAAAGTTCCTGGGGCGAATTGCCTCTTAAAAAACTTTTTAGAAAGGTTAGGTGGGAATCGCGTGGCTGAGCAATGGTTGTTTATGCTGTGTTTATGTTATGTTTATGCTGTGTTCATGTTGTGTTTATGTTGCTCAACTGTGGAAAGCAAATTCCTTTTGGAGCGAATCAAGACGAGTTGCCTGCGAAAAGCATCATGCTTTTTGTATCCACTATCTCTCAGCTTTCCTTTGTCAAGTTAATGGAATCTGCGCTTGTGGTCTTGTAAATATTCTCTCTCTTCTCTCTCTCTCTCTCTCTCGTCTCTCATCTTCTCTCTCTCTCTGCTCTCTCTCTCTCTGTCGATGTTAAGACACCAAACGTACTTTGAAGAAGCAATTGGATACTGTGTTGAACATATCGCCTTTCGAAAGCTTTTATGAAAGTTTTCGAACTTTTTCAGGGGACAGAAGCGAATGTTTTATAAATTGTTAAGTCTCATATAGAAATTTCTAAAAGCGTGAATAAGTATGATATATTTATATACATATACTACATTATATATAGATATATATATAGTATATATATATATAGAATATATATGATATAGATAGTATATATAATAGTATATATATATATATATATAGATATATATAATATATATAATATATAATATATATATATGATATATATATATATATGATATAGATATATATATATAATTATAAAATATATATATATATATATATATATATAGTATATATGATAATATACTATATATGATATATATATATATATA
>NC_087211.1:11963532-11973532 GCF_015104395.2 Macrobrachium nipponense | reverse complement strand
CGTCAGCATCATTATTATTCGGCCAGTATTCACAAAAATAGTAAGACATTCTATACTGTAGACACGCCTTCAACTATATGGACACTATGGCCGTACAATCTGACAATATTTTTAAAGAGCTCATAGCTTCTTTTGCATCTCCTTAGTCAGTAAGGGAATAGAACAATAGTTGTTATTACCAGATCAACATCTGGTCTACTCTGACCACATCCAGATTCTAACCAGACCTTTTCATTCACGAATCCGGTTCATTCTCGAAATCTTATCAATTCTTTCCGAATACTGATTTACCTCTTAGTATATACTCTCATTTGGCAAGGCGAGTTCGCTGGTCATTTAATTGACAAGAACTATCACTGAAAGCCATCAGTGACCTCATGAGGTGGATGTAATCTCCTGTAGTTACAGCAACAGTCCAATGTGACTTAAAACTGGTCAAACAATTTAATACTAAAAATATTTATTTATACTTCAGTATTAAACTGAACGCGTGCTTGATGTAGTGTGCATAGATGAAAGTTATTTGCTTAATTATAAACTTAATTATAAATAGTGAAAGTCTTAAACCAGGGAAATGAAATCTAAATAGTCTCTTTATTGTGATATATTAAAGACAAAATCCAATTTGGTGTTATTATTAATATGTCATAAACCTGTTACAGTAAATTATGTCCTACGCGAGGATTTGGAAATCACATTCATTACAAAACTACAGATTCTATAATATATGCACAATGCTAATAATCTCAATCTAAAAATATGGACTTTTAAATTTG
Organism: Macrobrachium nipponense; assembly: GCF_015104395.2. NCBI lineage: Eukaryota > Metazoa > Arthropoda > Malacostraca > Decapoda > Palaemonidae > Macrobrachium > Macrobrachium nipponense. The sequence continues at coordinate 11,972,756 of NC_087211.1, read as the reverse complement.
TCGAAGTCTAGTCATCTAACACCTACAACAAACAATTCTTTCTAGACAATTTGCAGTCCATTCTAGTCATTTAAAAGCATACAGTTCAATAAATTCTTGTCTAGGCATATTACAGTTCAGCTAGGAACCAAGACTGCTCAAGAGAAATAAGGTAGAATTGCCGATGAGATTCTGTCAGAAAAATGCCCCGTTTGTCTTGGCAACACATTCAGTTCAAAATAATTTTGCTGCTGAATACTCTTAAGCAGTATATAATACGCCCTTAATGATGGATATACAAGTAGACAAAAGGACTTGAGCTGAACACTGAAGCAGTGTAACCTGTGGTTACAAGACTTTACAAATTTGCTGCCGTCTACCTTACAACTTAGCATAATTCTTACCGTCCCTGAATTAACATTAAAATTAGGGGGACTCTGAATTAGTGACCATGAACGAACTCCAGGAAGGCAACGCTGATAGAATGTCGAAAGATACCTTCCTGGGATTTAGTTTTCCCGGATAATCGCAGCATCAGCAATTTGCCGTAGTAAGAATCTATAATCTTGCAATGCTCACACTCTTCGTCCAGTCAACAGTAAACTACCGCATCAATTACCATCATATCGTGAAGTTCCTTGTCTATTTTTCCAAATGCTCTCTCAGTTTAAAATCCGTTGGAGATTCTGCTACCGGAAGTCCCATTTTCTCATTCTCAGATGTCTAGAATTGCAGTCTCATCATCTAGATACTGACGAGGCTACACTTACTTCTTCAGTTTGAAGAAGACGCGGAGTATGCCCGTCTTGAGGAAGGCCTTGACGTCCTGCATGAGAGAGGAATTTCTGTTTAGCGTTGTTCAGGTAATTTGAAGGCAAGGTGTTTTAAAGCTAACAAAATAGATTGTGAAAAACTTAAGTAATCAATTCTAGTTATTCTAGTTCAGATAGTCCTGAGATTAATGGTAGCTATAGTATGAAACTCAAAGTAGCACATCAAGAGCCGATAATATTTAAGAAAACAATTTTTATAAGAGTTAGAAGGTTTACATTACCATTGAGGGTAGAGCAGGTTGTCGAGTGGCGAGGGCAAACCTCTGCTTCGGCCTGAGGACGGTCGTCCGAGAGAGTATCCTGGACCCTTGTCATTTCTATAGAATGGGAACACTTCTGATGCTTCTGCGAATGTTAACAGAAGGGAAAAAAGGAACAGTCGAATTGTAAACATAAGGAAACATATTCCAAGATGATATGAATTGGTCTTAAAGATTAAAAGTCCAGCAAATTACTTTGCTAGCTTACTGTTATTGGTTTTTTGATATAGGCCACAATAAACCATATTTATTGATGAAATCATTAACTAAGATTTTCACAAGCTGAATTAATGTTAGATATTTCCACTATCAGTAAATGTTAGATGACTGCTTTCAGGTTTTTAAGAGTCACCGTTTTTAGACAGGAATTATTAGCATTGTACAGATTAGAGTATCCGGCTTTCTGTGTTCTGTGATACTTCTTTCCGAAGTCTCTTGTGGACATAACTTAATGCAACAGGTTTATGATTTATGAATAATACAAAATTATATTATATCTGCAATATATTAAATTAAAGAAACTAGTTAATTATATGCAATTAAAAAAAAAACTAGATCCTGACTTTCTTCCCTCTACAGCAGATGATGCATTGATCGACGACCCAAGCTGTAGAATAAGCTATATAAAACAGGAGAAGGATTGTCCAGAGTGCAACGTTAAACCAAAACATGTTGAAGTACGGGATTTGCATTCTGAAAACAGGTTATGCAATTTAGAAAACACTGCGATGAAAGATTAAATTAACACCAAAGTATTAGATTAAAAAGACCTGCAGTTTGATCAGTGGCTAGACTGACCATTATGAGAAATATGGAAATTTAGTTAAAAAAAAAAAAAAAAAAAAAAAAAAAAAAAAAGTCAAATCTTTGCAGGTGAAGAGAACTATGTAATAACACCTTGATACAAATTTTAAACTCACTAGTTATTGTTGGTGCCATTATTGTTCCAGTTCTATGAAATTAAGATTAGCAGTGGTAAACAAAAACTGTCAAAAGTAAAGCCTGCTTTGTTTTGAATTTTTTTTTTTTTAATCCTGTATACTTAAGTAGTTCCAGACTACGTAACAGTTTTCTTTGTGGTTAAAAGTCCAGTGGCGTATAGGAAATTATATATTAATAAGCAGTTTAATACTTCTCATTTTATTTGTTTATAACAATCCAATTGTTAATAGGATCTGGCTATTTTAATGTTTTAATGTATCCTGATGGCTTGGTCAGGAGCACAAGGGTGATTTTGGAATATATTGCATAATCATAGCTGGATCATCTTAAATGGAAGCCCGACCTTCATTTATAGGATATATTGTTGTCAAGGGTATGGCAATTCGTGCTTTAACTTTGAATTCAAAGAAACTGATGCAAATAGTCGAGTTTTCACCAACGAGCAAAATTTCTCCAAAGTCTGAGGTCCCAAAGTAGAGAGGCTTTAAAAGGGCAGTATTGTTTCTGACCCACCACATGCTCTCACAAGTTAAGACTGAATGGCTACCACGACCAGTAAGGTTGATGACCATAAATTAATTATTATCTAGGCTGGCAATAAAAACCTTTTCATCACAAGTTAAAATACGGATGGAGGCAACACCTAATAAGATATAGTTCATGTTTAAGTGAAACTGCGTATCAGTACTCTCAAAGATTCTAGGTACGATGCCAGACCGAATAGATAAGTTTCTAGGAAATAAATCTAACATTAAGTTTGGTAAAAAAAAATACTTCAGAGGAATTAAAGCGATACCACGAACATAGATTGACGTTAATGTCTTAAGACTCACTCTATTATACTCCACCCACAGACATCAATAAAAGCCCGTAAGCACTTTCAACTTAAATGGATTTTCCAAAATAACTAAATACTCTGATCGCAGAGGAGTTATTTAAGTATTCAACACAACGTTGATATTAAAACCTACCAAAACGAATGGTCTTTCCATCACAGACATGGATGAAAATACAAGAAACAAGCGGCTTTTCCAACAATTCACAAGACTTTCAATTCATCACGATAATAGGAATTTAAAACTCCCCGCCCCCTTCCTAAAAAAAGAAAAGTCGTTACCTTTTTGCGTATGATCACCGTCGAAACACTCAAGACGATTATTTACAAATTTAGCACAACAATAACATTAAACATAAGCAGAAATAACATTCTTTACCTTTTTGATTATGCAAGCACCGTCGAAAAACACTTAGACGAATACTCAAGTCTTGAAAAAACGAACAGTGGAAGGTGTCAGGTCAGCAAACGAGGACTGGACTGACGAGTCTGAGAGCAGGTTCGTCCATTTACAGTTTCCACAAGACTTAAAAATACAGATATATGAGGAAAGAAAGTGCTGAACTATTCCTGCGTAGTTTCGGTATTGTTCGACGAACCTAGGCAGTTTTAGGAATCGGCAACTTCAAGGAATGGAAAGATAAATAGTGAGTTTAAGGGAGTACCGCAAGGAGATAGTAATTAGTGTATGATCTGCAATCAGGGAATGCGGATATTATCACTAACAGCAAGAGCCTTAATACTGAGGAGAAACTGGCAAACCAGATAGATCATCGAATAGAGACAAAGGTAGTTAATCTTAAGTCGTCTGGGAATACGTTCCAATACTACAAAGAAAGGACCGAGACCAATAAAAAGGGAAATGTTTCTCGTGGTTGGATGTCGAAAAGAAGTGAGGAATCAGGGCACAAATATTTATGACAATGCCTCTCTCGTCCCTGGAGGATTTCATTCCTCATCCTCTGCAAAAAATGAGTAAATCATTTTTGGAGAGATTTCATAAAATCAAAACGATGCATGGAGGAAATATTGTTGATATGTTTCGTAAATTATTCTTGAACTCCATTCCCAAACAGAATGGCACTCATTAATATTGCAGCGCGGAATATGTAAGTTCATGCAAAAGCAAGACTGTTTCTTCTCGATCTAATATAAATTCATGTTGCTGGATTAAGAATAATTTTGCAAAGTTTCCCTCTGTTTAGAAAATAGTTACATTGCACCGAAGCAGGTCAGTTATTTTACAGCTTATAAAATCTGTAACGAAACTCATTCATACTTCTACGAGGTCTGAGCTTCAATCTTGATTTACAAAGACAAATCTACGAGTGATGGACATCAATGTTTGCTTTAAAATGGAAATATTAGGAACTTGAGGAAAATAATGGTATGATTTTCATTACTACAAATAGCACCAGATTTGTTAAGAAATCGGCGCAACAGAAGAAATAGTTCGTTTGAGGTAAAAATCTTCCCCAAAAATAAATCATAATTAGATCTCATGATAAAAAATCCATTCTCTCTCTCTCTCTCTCTCTCTCTCTCTCTCTCTCTCTCTCTCTCTCTCTCTGTTCAGAAATTTTGCCCTGAAACATGTAAATGTAAAAATTCTATTTGGTAAACCCATTTTCATTTAAATTGACAAAAATAAAAGGTTTAAGATCATTTAGCTGAAATTATAAAGGTGGTGTGGCTGAATCTTCTCATTCAAATAACAATTCATAAGATTCATTACTAAGATTTATATTTGAAAAGTTATCTAAGTGAGATTAACATATATATGCCCTAGAAAATTTGCTACGCCTTGTCTAAAGAGAGAGAGAGAGAGAGAGAGAGAGAGAGAGAGAGAGAGAGAGAGAGAGGACTGCTAATTATCGGGAGAATTATGCAAAGCAGACCACCGAGCTCCGGACCTCCCAAAGGAGAGAGAGAGAGAGAGAGAGTCTAATAATGAAAGGAAATCAACTCCGTTTACAGACTTGCGCTGTAGAGAAAATGGAGACATGTCCCTATTTTACAAAGTTAAAATGAATTTAATATTCTGTCTATCACCGGATTTTTGTTTCCTTTCCATATCGATTTATTGGTCATTCATCTCAGACGAGGTTTCGTTCTTAGCTCCCTGTTCAGCTTCGAAAGAAGAAGAAGCAGAGGACTTGCAAATTAAAGAACAGATATCATAACCTTACAATGTCAGGGAGGAGCAAGATTTTGCCTGATTTCAAGACACCTTTTCTTGAAGAGACGAAGCAGGAGAGAGAGAGAGAGAGAGAGAAGAGAGAGAGAGAGAGAGAGAGAAGTATCATTGTTTGTAATCTGACAAATACGATGTGACAGTTCCCATAGGTGCATTCAATAAAATGCTCCTTTGCGATAATCAGGTACAGCTTCTTATTCATGTGTATATTAAAACTGAAGTATTCAAAGCATGTAAATAAAAGCACTTTTTAATAAAATTTTAGTTCCTCCGAATGTCTTAATTCTCATAAAATCCCCCAATCCTCATAAAATTTCTTTCGCCTCTGAATAAAGAACGATGACAGACAGACATACAATCTAGCTCTCATCATCATCATCACCATTAAACAGGGAATCCCTTCAGAGGACTTCACTCTCATCCAGGTTTACTCTTGTGCTTATTTACATGTTAAAGGAATCCCATTCAGAGATGACAAAGGTTGGGGATGGGGGAATGTTGCGAAACAAAAGGAATATTCTCTTTATGGCAATGAACTGAATTTAAACTCAGTCTCTGAGCGAAATAAAAAGTGCTTAATCCTTTGCAGTCGGAGAGGAGAATAATGAAACGGAATGAGGAAACAAGAGCGTCTATAAACAAGCTAAATAGCGAGGACTATAAAAAGTAGTAGGCGGAATAATGACATGAATAGCTTGTTGTCGGAAAAGAAGATGACTGAATCTGGGAATGAATGTCTGAGGGAAAGTCGTGGAAAATGTAAAATCAATCATTGGGGCTATTATGAAAATGAGTAAGACTGGACTCATCCAAACGATAGTTTTGGGGAGACCATAAGGAAAATCTTCTGAGTGACGGGTCAGTTTCCATTAAACTAAAAAACAACGATTAAAGGAGTATTTGCGACGTATAGACTTGACTTTTTTTAATGGTTCTTTAATGTAAATGAGTTGATGTATTTTTTACACTGTATCTTTGCCTCTGGGAGAAAATAAAGCGGCTTTAGGAAGTGGTCACTATGGCAGGGGATAAAGGAGTGATTCATAAATAAAATGTGGATTATCATTAGTATTATAAAAAAAAGTTAGCAAAAAGTGAACATATCATGCAATTTTTTTATTAATTCTCCCACCACATCCAACAATCGACTAATATTCATATTGACAATTCACTGCTTAGAACAAAATAGGCTTACTGAATTTTAAAGTAAAGTGCCCAAGTCGCTTCATTCTCAGCCTGGTTTTGGGGATCGAACTCGTTTCCTAGATTGTGAACAGAGGGGGATACTATTTCGTTAGAGAGAGAGAGAGAGAGAGAGAGAGAGATACACACTGTGAACTGAAGGGGAATCTATTTCCTTATACAGAACAGAGAGAGAGAGAGAGAGAGAGAGAGAGAGAGAGAGAGAGAGAGAGAGAGAGAATGGGTTAGCTACAAAAGACTCCCTTTGGAATTCCATAAACGTTGCAGTTTTCTTTCCTCGTCGAGTGGCAAACGATCCCACAGCGCACATTTTCCCGAAAGCAACACCAAAGAACAACAGAGGGAAAAAGGCTGGAATTCTGAAGGAAACGTTTGATGCTGCTGCTGCTGTATCCGTTTTCCCTATGATGAGAGAAAGGTTCTTTAATGAAACCACTTCCCAGTTTTCATTTCTGCAAAGTTTTCCTTCTCTACGTATCCAAAGTTTTCCCCTTTTTGTCTCGTGATCTCCAGAACCACTGAGTTTCGCAACTTTCGAATTTATTCAGAGGGAGGTGGGTCCTACAAAGGACACCTCTGAATAATAATGAGCCTTCAACTGGAAATCAACAAATAGATTTTAGGTATCTTTGATTGCCTTGATATTGTAGGAACTAAATTTTATTGAACACAAGCAATGATGATAAAAGCCTTGATTTTACAAAAAACGAAAAAAATGTAAATGAAATAAAATATAGGCAATATGAATAATAATGCATACATACACACACACTCACATACACACACATACATAGTCTGTACTTAAGTTTGATACCTCTCCCAGAAACAAACATAAATAGATACCCTTTATTTTAAGACAAACCACGATATAAACTCAAAGGAAGGACAAACGGCCAGAAAACATTTTAAAAAACAAACATTTCATGTTAATTTACCTATATCTAATGTCTCCCATTTTGCCTTGTTTATGAGTACCTCTTTTTTCCATTGTTCCTTATGAAAGTAACCATTAATAACATATTCAAAGACAGAACGAAAATAGGCGACTCATGCAATAATTCATACAGCATTCCTGTTACAAAAGACCCAAGGGAACTCAGAAAAGCTGCGTCATTCGAGAATGTTTGGGGGAAGCGAAGGATCGAGAGAAAGAAGGGTCAGTAGGAGAAGAGCCTCGCTACGGAGGTCAACCTAATTAAGAGACTCGGGAGCCTCTGACGTGAATTGAGTTGTGTACCGTAGGGTGAAGTCCCCGTGAAACTGAATAACAGAGACGCTGCCGTTCGTCATTTTTAGAACGCAGAATAAGCAAGAGAGTCGGAAAGGATTCTGTTGACAAACAAGAAGATGGGGGAGTAAGCGTGACTGGTAAAGGGGTTGAATTCTGGATGAATGCTGATGGAATAATATGTGTTTAGACAGTAGATGTTTTACTAATGAGGATCCTTAGTGGATATTTGAAGCTACTTAAATAGGCCTCTCTTTCCTTCATTCTGTGTGTGTGAGAGAGAGAGAGAGAGAGAGAGAGAGAGAGAGAGAGCAGTGACCTTTTCGACTTTTCCCAAAAAATAAAAAGCATTTCATTCGTTGAATGAACGGTACATACCTAACTTTTTTCATTTTTAAAATGTAAATTACCGTTAAAGTTACTGAAACCTAACACACACACACACAGAATATTTTTTATATTTTCAGGTCAAAAGAACTGTTCAGCGTTTAAAAGAGGGACATGATTAAAAAGCATGGAGTATCAAAGAGTCAGTATTTTATTAAGCCTAGTGCAACTATATTTTCATGTTTTGAAGTTCGATCAAAGAGATTCTCTAACTGCCTACTTATCAGTTTTCAGACAAGCACAGTTTTCGTAGGAGAGTCTTGTTTTTTCCAGCCCGTCCTTCTACCTGGGATTTTCCTCTTCCACATATGAAGAATCGTTCCCAAAGTCATAATCAAAACTTCACCCAATAAGTTTATTTGAATTTCCATGACTAAGTGATATTCAGCGTCTCAGACTGACTAAACAAGATAACGACTTATATATCACTTGAGAAAATGCAACATTGGGGACAAACACTCGAAAGATTGTTATACCGTCATACTGGAATCTGTTGCAGAGGGAGTAGAGGGGAACTGGTTGACTGTCCTACCTCAAGGATAACCTCAAAAAGTACATACGTTTTACATAGCGAAACTCAGGAAACCTTACATTGTGTTATTGCTAAGTGGGACACTACAAATTGTATTGTATCAATAAGATATATTTTTATAAATGTCCACGTTGTCAGATTGCATGGGACGTTTGCGTTATTTGTAGTTTTATTTATAATCGCCTTTGTAAATTGGATTTTTTTTCATTAGATCTGATTTGATCAAAATATACAGGGAACGAAAAATATTATGTATGACCCGAAAGTAGGCAAGGGTTTGTTGAATTCCAGACAAAAGTCTACAGAGTTAGTCAGAAACCTTAACACTTTTTATGTTTATGGTAATAACTGTTGAGCTGAATTTCCACGTAGGTATGTAGAAAACTCCAGTCAGCAATATTAGTAATGAACTACATATATCATTCTGAAATATTACTGTTGGTTGCAGAAAAAAATTGTAGGGATTAGCACAAATAAAAGAAAACAAGCAGAAAGCACAATATCTGCCCACAGTAACACAAAACACCACTGAAAAAAAATACAAGGAAATAATCTTGCTTTCGGATCAAATAAGAGACAGCCAATAAAATGTAAAGATCAACAGTACAAATAAGGATCAAATATGAACCACAAGATCTGTCCTCATTGACACACGACACCGTGAAAAAAATACTACAAAAAGTCTTACAAAATACTTTAGTGTCCAAATAAGAGACGTCCAATAAATACCGGTATTCCAAATCCGGATTTCAAATTCATATTTCTAAATCCCGCCTGATACGAGACACAGCGCCGCTTGGGTTTTCTTTGCAGGCCATCAATCGCCTT
>NC_087211.1:11946524-11963032 GCF_015104395.2 Macrobrachium nipponense | reverse complement strand
CGGCCATTTGCATTGGAAATGTTTAGCGCGAATGAAGCATTGTTCTAATATTCATGAATTATATAGAATTTATTGTCGTAATAGAATGAGGGTTATTTACACGGGCGGGAGCGTCAGAGATACGTGGGCGTGTTCAATGGATATGACAGCAGGCCGCTTAATGACATGGACACTTTAAAATGGCGACCTCGTGGAATGAATGACGGAGCCACCGATGCTTCATGTGTGAATGCACCAGTTGAAATGCACAAGTTGACACACGGGATGGCTCCACCAAAGCATAGCAGATGATTAAGTAATAGTGACAGACATTCATCGTGGAAGAATCATGATCTTGTTATCTGCAAGCCTTTAGCATGGATGCTCCTCTCTCTCTCTCTCTCTCTCTCTCTCTCTCTCTCTCTGAAAGTACGCACAAGAACGGAAAATCAACCAGGACAGTGAAAAAGAAATTGAGTACAGCAGAATAACAATGTTGTTTTTCTGTTCCGTTACGTACTTTCAGAGAGAGAGAGGAGAGAGAGAGAGAGAGAGAGAGAGAGAGAGAGAGAGAGATTGTTCTGGTAAAAAAGACGAATGGAATCAATTTAGAAATAAAAAAAACAAAGACATAAATTACTGATAAGAGCAAAATGAAACTAACACCACAAGTTACTTGGTGTCTCAACACCTTAAGAATTTAACTGAATAGAATTTACATCGTAAATATTTTTACCATAGCGATTACTTTAATAATTTATTTTTTGGTATCTTTCGTCATTTTCCACTTTTCTTTCGGATTTTATTGGATTCTTCTTCTTCCCCATTCCAACACCGCCCACCCCCCTTTTTTTTATTAAGTCCATCCACCTGACATTTCTTTCCAGAGATTTCTTTCATAGCGGCACGTCTCCCAGAAACAGGTTCGGGGACAGAAAAAGGCTTCACGATTTTGGACCTCGTCTGACTGACGAGGCTTTCCTCATTTCTTTCCCTCGAAAAATAAGGCACTTTTATCTCCTAACATCATCAGTCAAAATATTTGTCACGTACTGGTTGTGATTTAAAGTTCTCTGGATTCGTGATTGAATGCAATATTTCATTTCTGTTTTATTAGTTTTTTTCTAGAAGGAATCAAGCCCTTGAACTCCTAATATCGATAAAAAAAATTGTCAACGATGGGTTTCTACTTCAAGTTTTCTGGAATCGTGATTCGATGCAAAATTTGACTTCTGTAAAACGACCACCTTCTGACCAAATTATCAGTAATATCGATACAAAAATTTAACACAGGTTTGAATTTAAAGTTCTCTGGGATCGTGATTCAATTTTAAAAAATTCACTTCTGCAAAACCACTAGTCTCTCACCAATTTTTTCCTCGAAAAATAACGAACTATTATCTCCTAATGTCGATACAAAAATCTGTGACTGACTGGTCGATTTCAAGTTCTTCGAGATCAAAGTTCAATGCAAAATCTCATATGTGTAAAACAACGGCAGTTTTTTTCGTAATTCCTCATTCATTCTCGCAACGGAGGTTGCCCTCAAATTTGAGGGCTGGACCACGGCCAAATGACCCGACATGAACTCATATTACCTCTCGGTTCGCTTTCTCTCGACCACAAGGTGGCTGTTACACCCACTTTCGGTCGTTGAGTCTTGTACTTGGTGAGGTGCCTGATTTCTTCCCAGCATCTCTGTTCTTGTGAGTCCTTCCTAGGTTTTAGCTCATATATAATTATAGATCATATATATATATATATATATATAATAATATATTATATATATATATATATATATATATATATATATATATGTATATATATATATATATATATACTATATATATATATATATATATATATATATATATATATATATATATATATATATATATATATATATATACATATATATATATACATATATATATATATATATATATATATATATATATATATATATATATATATATATATATAATATATATATATATATATATATATATATGAATATATATATATATATATATATATATATAAGTCATTGTTCTTTCCCTCGCTCAATTTTCCTTTCTTATCTTGAATTAGATTACTTTTATTCCATGCAAAAAATCTTTAAGTTAGAGTTATCATCACTCAACTGTTGATCTTGTATGCGTGGTTCGCTCACATTCCAATTATGTTTTGACTTTAAAAACCATGTTTAATCAGCATAAATGATGTGTGTCCTTTCTTTCTCAATGATTAATTTCGTTCATTATATGTATTTGACTGACAAATTGCGCTCTACGTGTGACAGTAATACCTGATATGTTCTACAAGATAAAGGAATTTTAAAGCTCCATATTTTATGTTCGTTTATATAATGTGTTTATCTTTTATTTGGTTTTATTTTGATAATGTGTTTATTTTTTATTTGGTTTTATTTTGAAGTTTTCATTTTAGCCGAATTTACGAAATACATTAGCGTGCTCTATACGACATCTCATTTTTTTATTGGTTTTATTTAGAAGTTTTCATTTACGAAATATATTATCATAAGTTCACGTATACTTAGCTGTATCAAAACAATTTTATTTCATTTTTTATTATATTTTCCGGTCACAGAAACGCTGGCCACTAAATTGTGAATACTTTATGTACTGATTCGAGTGAACTCCGACAGGGCTCTACGTATAACCCTGATGCATTAATTATGTCCTTTCGTTCGTGGTACTTCAACTGCCACTTGTATCAACGGATGCTCTAATTTATCCACTAGTTTTAACAAAGTTTTAAAGTATCAAACCTGACACCCAAATGGACTTCACTATATAATATATATATATATATATATATATATATATATATATATATAATATTATATATATATTATTATATATATATATATAATATATTATATAGTGGTTTAACTAAAAGAATGACAACTGTATTCTGAATTCACCCATTTCCAAGGATTATCATGAAAATTTCCATTATGCATATCTAAGTTCACAATATCTGAACATAAAGTACAGAAATGCACTGCTTTGTTGATGTGATAAATACGCAACAGAACGTGTCAACAGTAATCTATATCTCTCAAATCAAAAAGACAGAGAAGTAATTCCACAAATCCTTAAATCTGCAGCACCAGACATTACCGTGAGTATCCAGGACACATTGCAGACATAAACGCTATTAACGACTTTGCACACAAACAAATCGCGGGTGATTTAGGACATGTTTAGAATGGTAGTTTATGCTAATTCGCCTTATCACAAGACTCGGCCGAGAGGACGTTTTAGACCGATCAATTAATCCGATTCGAGGAGCAGAAAGATTTCGTTGTTCCAGATAGGAATGAATTTGTCTCTGATTTAATAACAACAACCACAACAACAACAACAATAATGGGGAAGAAATCCATTATGATACAAGTGTGTATATATATATATTATATATATATATATATATTATGTATATATATATTACATATATATATTATATACATATATATATATATATATATATATATATATATATATATATATATATATATATATATATATATGTGTGTGTATATCTGAGTGTGTGTGTGTGTGTGTATGAATTATGTGAGATTCGTTGCAGCGTCCCTTCGGCCCCTAAATATAACCCCTTTTCATTCCTTTTACTGTACTTCCGTTCAGATTCTCTTTCATATAGCTTTCTTTCCACCGTCTCCTATCGATTATTTCATAGTGCAGTTGCAAGATCTTCCTCCTGTTACGCCTTTCAAAGCTTTTGATTCAAAGTTAACCTTTCAGCGCTGAATGACCTCATTATGGTCATAGCTATTTGGGTCTGAATTTCTGTCTTTCTCATTTCCTGATCTAGCCTACGAGTCATTCGATAAATTTCACCGAATTGATAAACGATCAAAAGCTGCCTGTAGTTGTTCTGATTTATCCCTTTGCCATTTTCGTCTACTAACACTCTATCTATTATATCTAATAACCATATAAAATCATAATTCAAATTTAAACTATTCCAATTTGTTTATAAATCAACATTGTTTTTAACATTCGTGGGTTAGAAATATTTCCTACCAAAGGAGTAAGAATTTTTACAAGCCATTTAGATAAATTATACGAAACTGAGCCCACTGAACTAATGATTGTCTGATAGTTATTGATTTTATGTGTCTTGACTAAACCATACATGTAAGTAGGGAGGCGCATTGCGGTGTAAACTGTTTAGGGTCGAATCTGTTTAAGTTTGTGACCGTGTGATATCCGATAATCCTGGATTATCCCTTTTAATTTTTACCCTTTTGATAATTAACCATCTGGTATTCCTGATCCTGATCTTGTTTGTACCTGAGGCCTTCCTCTCCGATTGTACTTCAGTAGCTCCTGACGATGTCTGAATAAAGACGAAAGCGCTTGGATTCCTGTCTATCATTTCCCGTGGTATTCGCTTATATGTATATATATGTGTGTGTGTGTGTGTTTGTGTGTGTGTGTAAACTTAATCATTAACATTTTAAACTTAAGGAGTAACAATTCATTTAAGTATGATAATAACTCTACTTCCCACTAAAAAGCCATGCCAATGTCCTTCGATTTACGACGAAATTAAGCAAGAAAGAACTTTCCCTTCATGCGAAGTAAATGAGGGAGGGATCTCGCAATCCCTCCTGCAGGAGGCGACGGTAGAGGAATAAAGGCGCTGCCCTTGGGACTGAGCATAAGAGTGTTGACCTCCCTTCCACGACTTGAGAATCATCACACCGCCGAGTTCCCTCGAGGAGGCATTATGATGCTGTCAACCTGGTTACCGCCTCAAAGGCCACCATTTCCCGGCTGGGCGAATATTTTCACGAGAATATTTTCCGAAAGTGCTTATTCTTTCGGGTGTTTATTTGAGGAGAGATATGTATATATTCTTTGCTACGTTTTGGAGAAGAATTGGGGTTGAATAAATGAAGAGAGAGAGTCTAGAAACTTATAGGATTAATGGAAAGAGACGATGGCCGAAACGATATTAATAATTCTAGTTGGAAAAATAATAGATATTAAATAAAATCCTCTGATGCCTCACTAGCTTGCTTTGAATACTATACGTTGAAATTGAAATGGGAAAATATAAATTTTTGAAAATGATTAACCAGATTCGTGGAATCCAGAGCTTTGAAGTATTGTTGAATTCTCACGAAATGAGCCTCAAGACGAGAAAGCGTACAGTAAAGCATCACTACAAAACTTATATAAAGTATTGATTCATGACATAAGTAGAGTTAAGTTAACGTTGCCAATCTTCCTGCTGATTCCCGGGGCACGGCGTTTACCAGTTAACTAATTCTCCGAGGCTTGTTATTGTTATGCTCTGTGGAGAGGAGTGGACTGGGAGTCTTCTGTTGGGAAGGAATACACCAAGTCACTGAGTCTCTTCGGTGCAGACTACAGGTCCAGTCAATGAAATGCAGCTAACTCACTCCAATAATTGCAGAGGACAAACGTGAATATTGAATAGCAAAAATCAAAGTTTGAAAGTCCACTGGGTGAATAACACCTCACCTACCAAAAGGTGTGAGGGTGGGGGGGGGGGGGGGGGGGGGGGGGGGGGGGGGGGGGGGGGGGGGGGGCGATCAGTTTTGCAACTCATCTGCCCCAAAAGCCAGAAATGACATCACAGTGACTCCAACCAATTAAGCGAGACATAATTAAAAGGAGGGGATGTTGAGTGGAGCTAATTACCCTCTGTCTAACATAGCCTACGCTTGTCAATACTCGCCAATACGCGGTAAATGGATTTTCAGTAAAAAGTCTAACTCATTTTTTTTACCCTGGCTGCCCTAACCAGGTTTTATGAACTAGTTTTAGATTCTAAAACAGGTCGTTTATTAAACTGTGATGTTCCACATTTCAGCATGTTGCTGTGGTGACACCAAATGATTAATTATTAACAAGAAAATTAAAGGCCCTTTTATGTTTACTACAGAATTTTTTTTTTTTTATTATTAAATGACCATAAATCGCAAGAGGGAGAGAATTTTTTTTAATCAAATGAAAGAGGGACTGTAGATCAAACGATATGCAAATGGGTTGTCTTTCCTTCTTTTCGTTTCATTAGTGAGATATAAATGGCAAAAATATTTTGAAAATAAAAATATGGGAAAATAATGAGTGTTTTGAACATATCAGTTGCTATATGTCATGAACTTTTTTTCTGTTTTATATTGCAAAATTATGAAATCATAAAAAAAATCACGTAAAAGTAAAAATTGACTCACTTGTAATGACAGCAGGCTCTTTGATTCACAACAGTTGATAAAAATCTAAAATTCCTTTGCTATCATTTAATTGAGGGCAACTGAGAGAAAAGAAACGAAGGATAAAACGTGAATTAGAAAATATAAATATGTAAAAGAAATGATATGGAAGCAAATATTGGAATACTGGAAAAAATTCATAGATGCAATAGAAAGCGAAGAACGTTGGAAAAATGAATGAAATGCAATAGACAGTAGCGGACGTTGGAAAAATGAAATAAATGCAACAGAGAGCAAAAGAATATTGGAAAAATGAATTCAGTGCAATAGAAAGCGAAGAATATTGGAAAAATGAATTAAATGCAATAGAAAGCAAAGACTATTGATAAAATTAATGTAATGCAATAGAAAGAAAAGAATATTGGACAAATGAATTAAATGCATAGAGAACAGAGAACGCTTATAAACATGCATAATAGCAATAGAAAACAAAGAAAGTGGGGAAAAATGCACAAAAGTAATAGAAAACAAAAAAATATTGGAAAAGTCAATAGAATGCAATAGAAAGCAGAGAATGTTGGAAAAATAAATAGAAGCGATAGAAAGCTTCCGGAGAACGCAGAGAGAAGAGAAAGCAAGTTAAACAGAACGGCCGCAGAATAACCAGGCAGCAAACATGAGGGCAGATGCAATAACAGTAAAGGTTGCCCCAACTTCCTCTTTATTCTGTCTCTACGGGAGGAGGAGGAGGATGCTCCTGATTATTATTATTATTATTATTATTATTATTATTATTATTATTATTATTATTATTAATGCGCCAAGATGGCTGGGATTAGAGGCCGGAGAAACACTACGCACGACCAAATTCTAGTATGTTTTTTTGGAAGAAACAATACTTTTTTTTTTCACCTTCATTCGGCCGCGTGTTTGTAGACGGCGTTTGCGTGTTGAATGAGAGTTTAAATTACTCGGCGAGAAGGGGGCGGGGCCGGGGGGGCCGCTTGGCGGCGGTGGAGTTTATCCTGTTTTGATTGCAAGCTGGATATATATACATATATAATGCATATGTGAGTGTATGTGTGCGTACAGAGGAAAGAGACAGAGAGAAACCGATAGACAGAGAAACATTAATAACTAATATGACAGTTGATTCCAACCAATAGTTTGTATTTATGCCTAACCTCGTTTACGCTTCCCGTTTTCGTTGAACGTTGATTAGTTGTTTGATCAACAACTCCACTCTCATTTTATTTCTCTCTCTCTCTCTCTCTCTCTCTCTCTCTCTCTCTCTCTCTCTCTCTCTGCCAGAAGAGGGCTTCGTTTTTTACGGCGTGTTTATGGAGGATAAAAAAAAATAATAATACAGTTTTGCTCTCTCTCTCTTCCGCTCTGGTGAACTTGAACTGACTGAATGAGCATACTCGGGTGCCCAAGATATTAGAATTAAAATTAAATAAAGGAATCCATGAACAAATGAATGCTTAGTGATGTTACAAGATGCAACAACGATACACTCGAACATTTTATCCCAGATTCTCCACCACCGACAGGAGCAATAAAAAGTCCTCCCTAACGAGAGGGGAAATAAAATGGTATTTTTGGAACCGGCGCCGAGCTTTGTTAGTCAACTTTAGTCTTAAAAAAATTCTTCATCTCGCACTTCCAAGACATTTCCAGGCCTCTCCTCAAACATTATGCCGTTACGTTTTTTTTCTTTTTTTTTTTTTGCAATTTTATAAGTTGGAGCCGTGTTACCGGTAACTCAAAAAGAATGTATATATATATATATGTATATATATATATATATATATATATATATATATATATATATATATATATATATATATATATATATATATATATATGCGCGCGTGTGTGTGCGTTTTTGTATGTTTATCAGTGACAATTTTCTCAAATATCATGCATTCTGCAAAGATTAAAATTGATAATGCCAGTAAACCTCTATTGCAATACTTTCGTTTCACTTCCAAGGTACTACATCTTATCCTTTTGAAGAAATTCTTTCTCTCAGATGAATCTTTTGTTCGCGACCGAGGCTTTTGGCTTATACGGTGCTTGCAGAGGAAAAATTCTATTTCTTTGAACCGATGTTACTGCCGTTGCTGTCGTAGACCCGAGCGAGACATATCTCTCGGGGAAATGGATTTCCAATAGCTTTCAGGAACAATCTATATACCCAGTGCCAATCGACAACACAACTGCCAACAGGCATTTTGTCCCCGCCCAGATTTGAGATACCCGGGTATGTATATATTGATGAAACAGACGATGAGGTCATTCTGTAGTAGTCCCTCCGTCTCTACAAAGCCTTCCAGTTTACGTCACTCTGACTGGATTCGCTTTCTGGAAGTTTGTGATAACTGGACTATTCTTCCTTCCTTCTGTATTTCCCATTGGCTTCTGTAACTGCTTTTATATGAACACCATATTCATCAGAAGCTTGAATTTCAAGTCAGTGGACCCTGTAGGCGTTTTCCAAATGAATTGGGTTCATCTTTGAATAATAATAATAATAATAATAATAATAATAATAATAATAATAATAATAATAATAATAATAATAATAATAATAATCGTAAAAGATTATTTCTTTCCTGATTGATATTAAATTCCTCTGATTAACCTGTCATCTAAAAAACATGAATTTTAATATTATAAGTAAACACATTAAGTAATCATTATTTAACATAAGTAATCATTGTTCATATTTTCCAACGTTTGTTTTGGATTCAGGTTATAGTTATGCATATTTTCTTAGCAAAGACGCGATGTTCTAAAATGTTTAAGCAAGATTTCTTCGCAGTTAACTGGAACACAAAGTACACTAAACACTTGCTCTGGTAAACATTAAGGTCTAGAGCATGGAAATGAGTGCGCGTCTCGGGTGATAAAAGAGGGCATAACTAAACACATATTATCAAAGACGAAACTACGGTCATAGCACTTTTTATTATCATTAAAATAGTTTTACCAGACCACTGAGCTGATTATCATTTCTCCCGAGACTGGCCCGATGGATTTGTTTTTACTTGTATTGTTTTTTTTTTTTTTTTTGTCAATTAAATTACAAATTTCCAAAAGGTTCATAATTGGATTAAATGCATATGTTGTAGTTCCCGACCAAATATCACTGATCGATTTATTTCCAAAATTTGATAGTCACAGTTGATGATACTCGAGATGTTCACAAAACGAATGCCCAATTCTTATTATTATTTTACACTCGGAGACAAAGACTGAAGTAAAACAAAGATGCTGTAACGTTAAATGGGGAAGCGAAATTATTGGCTTTATAAGGAAAAGGAAAGGCAGAGATACAAAATGAGTATTCACTCTAGTAGATCCCAGGGACCCACTGCCGAAAGCAGATTCCGGAGGAACCGGAAAGGAATTCAACGTCCAAATCGAACTTTTGCTGAAACATTTTGACATTTTATTGATTAAAAATAAGAGAATACTTATGATTAACACGCCAGGTATACTATATATATATATATATATATATATATATATATATATATATATATATATATCATATATATATATAATATATATATATATATATATATATATATATATATATATATATATAAATGTGTGTGTATGTGTGTCTATCATAAACTTACTTTCTCATCTCACCAAGTCCTTTCCCCATCAGGACCTGACGCGGATTCAAATTTGGCCTGCTTGTCCACCCGATCATCTCTGTTTGCCTGTGACACTGAAACTCTCATATCTCAGTCCTCGTTCCAATATTTGAGGGAAAACACTCTCGAGCGAAGAGGCAGAGAAGACGCCCGCTGCCCAAATATCCGATTAGTGGATACCATTTTATGCAGCAGAGAGAACGTGACCTCCCTTTTTATTAATCAAGAGTAAAAAATTATCGTCGCGTTTTCAATTGAAGATGGAAAAAGGACGAGAGGTTGCAGGGTCTAGGACATAATAGGTGGAAATGACTGCCAAGGAAGATGTTGAACCAATTCAAAATTCGTGAAAGGGGTTAATTGACATTTGTGTAATGCAAGCTTCTCATACTCACACACAGACTTACATATATACATAGTATATATATATATATATATATAATACATATATATATATATATATATATATATATATATATATGGGAAATATGAAAAATGATGACATATAATGAAAAAATATATAAAAATTCATGTTTATTTAAATAACAGGTTAATCAGAGGAATATGATATTAATCATGAGAGAAATATATATAATATTTTACGATTAGTATTAATATTATTATTATTTTTGTAGAAGACCCTCTTTTAGGCAAATACTGTTAAAAAGGATGGCAGAATTAAGCGAGTTGATTTTATATATTATTTTTTCTTTACAATTCGCTTCTCAGGCTCAGCGATGTTTCTGAGTAACTGGCCAATATTCATATTGGGAATTTTCAAAAAATTGTAAATGCTGAAGGAATCTTTTATTAGAACAGGGTATCAGGTCCAGGTCAAGCAGGGGTCGCCGTCAGTGCCGGTATTATTCCGTAAGCATAGTTCAGTTCGGGCCGGGGTCGTCTTTGGTTTAAGGGCTGGTATTGGTGCTGGTATAGCTGGTATCACGTGACGTTTCGACCTTCTTGTAGGTCATCTTCAGACGAGTCGTTTGAAGAGACTGTAGCAAGAAAGTTTGCGGAACGGTATTTATAGCGGCACGGACCTAGAGTTGCATTCTCATTGGTCGGGCCGGCCTTGGGCGAAGCCGTGGATCTCGCCTCAAAGGTCTCGGGGATTCTCTCGTGCGAGCGCCACAGTAGTGTGCCTGGGCATGAACGTCAGGAATTCAGTCTGTAGCAGGAATCGTATCATACTGTTGGGGCTCCTGATTATCTGGCATCGTCGGGGGGTCGCTCTCTGCTCTCCGGGCGGCGGTGGGAAGGAGAAACGTTTCTTGAGTGATATTTAAGTTTGGTTTCTCCTTACCTATATGAAGGGCTTCTAGGAGGCAACAGATCCCCGACGTCTGCGCCTCCTAGAAGCCCTTCATATAGGTAAGGAGAAACCAAACTTAAATATCACTCAAGAAACGTTTCTCCTTCCCACCGCCGCCCGGAGAGCAGCGAGTGACCCCCCGACGATGCCAGATAATCAGGAGCCCCCACAGGATGATACGATTCCTGCTACAGACAGAATTCCTGACGTTCATCCCCAGGCACACTACTGTGGCGCTCGCACGAGAGAATCCCCGAGACCTTCGAGGCGAGATCCACGGCTTCGCCCAAGACCGGCCCAACCAATGAGAATGCAACTCTAGGTCCGTGCCGCTATAAATACCGTTCCGCAAACTTTCTTCACATCAATACCTAAGCCAAAAGAGGAAGGCGCATATAGGCCGATATCCCTCATTAGCTGCACTGAAAAGGTTGCAGAAAGAATGGTTCAAAACAGACTACTATGGAAAGCAGGGCCCCTACACCATAGGCTCTATGCCTATAGGGAAGGAGTAGGCACCCATGAGTGCCTCACAGATGTGCTAAGTGCCATAAATGGCAGAAAATCCATAGTGGTCTTCTTAGATCTAGAAAAAGCATATGAATTGGCCAATGCAGCAACCATCCTCTCCTCCCTAGTCCGAAAGAGGATCAAAGGCAACCTGCTTACATGGACAAAAGGATACATGCAAGACAGAGAAGCAAGAGTAGTGTTCCAAAGCAGAATGTCAGAATACTACTCTCTTGAGAACGGCACTCCACAGGGGGGCATTCTAAGCCCCTTCTTATTCAATGTCCTTATGGAAAATGTAGCCTGTCTCGAGCTACCACAAGGAGTAGAGGTCTTCATATATGCAAACATCGTCAGCACCGGCCCTCAAAGACAGCTCCAAAAGATGCAAGAAGCCTTGCAAAAACTTGAGGACAAGTGCACACAACTGGGACTCAAAATCAACAGAAATAAGACAAAAGCCACATGGCAATTAAAACATGATCAAAATCCACCCAACCTTTTCTTACTGAAAGGAGACGTCATAGACTGGGGCGGATAGCTACACATATCTGGGAGTCTGCATTGCAGATTCACTATCTCCTGAGAAGGAAATACAGCTCCTCCAAGCCAAAACAAAAATAGGGCTTAATGCCCTAAAGAAAATCACATCATTGCAAGAAGGTGCGACATACCATCTGCTCAGGAGGTTCTACATACAAACCATCAGAGCACAAGTAGAATACGCAGCACCAGTCCTGACAAATCTCAGAAAGGATCAACAGCAGAGGCTAGAAGTCATCCAAAATAATGCAATGAGACTTATACTTGGAGCCCCAATGTGGACAAGAATTTGTCTCTTGAGGGCAGAGACACAACTGCAGTCTCTCAAGCACAGGATAGGCCAAAGAAATATTGCCATTCTGTGCAAAACCATCAGAAACGACAGAAATGGACCACACAAAAACAAAATGCAAGGGTGTATAAACCTACACGAAGAACTAGACCCACCCAAAACCTATGCGGGCAGTATACTCCAGACACTGAGAGAAACTGGGTATGCAGGTCACAGTGAGAAAACACATAACAAAGGATGTCCCACCTGAGGGATACCAAAAACCACCTCCCTGGGTCGAAGACCCAATCCGGTATAACTTCACAATACTACCGGCAAACAAAGCACTGTGCACAGCAGCACAAATGAAAACTGCAGCAGAAGAAGCAATCGGGAACACAGCAGCTGAAAACATATATTACACTGATGGCTCAGTTGACCCAGAAGCTCCAGCAACTGCAGCAGCAGTGGCTGCCCAAGACTTCAAAGGAAGCTGGAGGCTATCCAACAATGCCTCCATACAACAAGCGGAACTAATGGCAATCTTAAAAGCCTTAGAAAATTCCAATTTAAAAGAAGGACACACAACAGTGCATATTGACTCCAAAGGAGCAATACTCGCTATCAAAGCGACAAATCCAAAATAAAATGTGACACTGATAACAGCCATAAAATCATTGGCCAATTCACATCAAGCTGCTGGCAGGAGAGTCACACTAAACTGGATACCCAGCCATGTGGGAATCCAGGGAAATGATGAAGCTGACATCCTTGCCAAAAGTGCCCTCAGCTGCAGTACAGTAAGCATAAAAGTGCAACCATCCATAACACTAAAGGAAATGGCAAAAAGCTATGCCAAACTCCAAGAAGAGAGTGAAGTACGACGTCACTATCTACTAGAGTCAAAGGACGTCCAAGTGGTATGTGGATGTCACAAATCTAACGCCGCATGACATCACAAAACAAACCACTAGAAAACTCTCAGTAATCACACACAGATTAAGGCTAGGATACCTCTACACCTGGCAAAATGATAGGAAATGAGGGCAGGTTTATGTCAGTACTGTGACCGAGAGGCAATCAGCCCCTCGAACACTACCAACTAGACTGCCCAGAGACACAGTCTTCAGATCGAACCTAACTGAAATAGAGCTGACACCGGCACCAGATCACATGGGACCATCTTAAATCTATAAGGCATAGACACATGGGAATCTCCTAATGTCTCACCCACCTCCCAGGTAAAAAGATGAATCACACAGCATTTCTCCATAGACACATGGGAATCTCCTAGTGTCTTGTAAACAAAAAACCAACGAAAGCCACACAAAGCACAAACCCTCTACTTCACTGTTTGCAATGGAAGTCATAAACATCTTTGGGAGCATATGTATAAGTGTGAGTATGCATGAACATGTATATATACTATAATACTTGCTTAATGTTGGTTTGATATATATTGCAATATTTTCAGATGCTACACACATGTATATATATTGTGCCTAAAATGTTTATATGTAACGCCTTTCTTTCCCCCAAACTAAAACTCGCTTCCTTCTTCCTACTCAGCACTCTCCAGCTAGGCTGAGTCTCACTGCTATAAAACTTTCTCTCCTACTGATGGGTACCGTAAGGTTCAAAGGGGTTGCAATCCTGCCTGTCACCCTATCTCCTTTCTAAAACTAACCGCCAAAGCACTGTTTTTTGTATCTTTACAGATATTCCAGTTACGGGCTGCTCTAGGAGCAAGAGCCCGTGCCAGCACAAGGCTGGCTTAATCTCCAACAACAACAACAACTTTCTTCACTCTCTGCCAGAGTGAGAGACAGAGGATGTCTTTGACACTAGTCTCCAGCGCCGACGCCGACGTCCACTGGCCGCCTTTGGACGCTCCTTCCTCTTGCCTGTGCGAGGCAGAGGAGGACCCTCCAAGCCCTCCAGCTCCTGACGAAGAAGCAAATTCAGCGCCGCCAAGCCCTTGTGTCACAGAATCGGACACGATCGCCGATGAATGGTCGACAGTTCGCCGACAGAAGAAGGCCAGGAGAAGGTTCCAGACGGGGGGGGATGTCCCACTCCAAGCGGCTGCTCTTACTGCTACTGCTCTTACTGCTACTGCTCTTACTACTGCTGCTGTAACGGAATTTCCTAAGTTTCGAGTCACAGCAAGTGCTGAAAAGTCTCCTTACTTATTAATAGCAGACTTGGAAGCCAAATATAAGCAATTAAAAATGACAGTTAAACCAAACAGGAATGCTGATTTAATCATCTCTCCAAAAGACCGAGAAACCGCCGAGTTCCTTAAGAAAAACACACCGTTAGGGTTCCTAGATCCGAATGAACGGATCAAAAAGGCTGTAATTTGCAAGTTCCCGACCTGCCTGCCCTAGAACCGATCCTTCAGCTGCAGAACGTCGTAGAGGCCCGGAGATGTATCGGGAGGGCCGACGAAAAAGGTCATCGCCTCCTTCAAGGGACATATCCCAAGTCATGTATCCCTCGGAGTATGGGGAAATTTCCCCACAGAAGCCTTCACACCTGAGCCCCTACGATGCTTCAAATGTCAAAAGTTTGGGCATCACAGCAGCCGCTGCAAAGGACAAGAGAAGTGTGGGATATGCAGCCAGCCACACCCCACCAAACAATGCCTCGACAATTACAAGAAAGGTGAAGAAATGACCAGCAAATGCCCAAATTGTTCCAGCCAACATCATGCCTGGAACAAGCGCTGCACTGCAAGGTTGGAGCGAGTAGCGAGGATGAAAGGCGTTCCTCCCCCAAAGGAGCCGACTCTGAAGCCATCAAAGCAAGAGACATCGAAGCCACAGCAACAACTGCCGCCAAAACCACACAGACAACGTCGTACACCAAGAAAGAAAGTGGACTACACACCGAAACCAAGAATACCTGAGTCATTGCCTTCACCAAATCCCATCCCACCTCCAAAATCCGATCCTCTCCCTTCCCTCACCTGTTCCCCAACTCCAACTCCTTCCTCCTCCAGAGTTCCAGCCAGTGCCAGCCGAGAGAGAGACGAAATAGCCAGTGACTGTGTTACAATCACAGTAGAAGGGATCATCATTCTCTTCGAGAAGTTGACAGGGAAAACTGTCAACAGGTAGGCACTGCTGGAAGTCATACAACCACACCTTATACAGAATCCTCGTCCTAAAGCAACTGCTGTTCGATTCGAATAAGCAGCTTTAAATTCAATTTGACATAGGAAATTTTAATTTCCACAAGAGAGAATTAATTCTTTTGGAGTATTCTCCAAAAGAGTTTCTTGCCTTTTCTTGATCTAAAATTTTTCATTTCCTTCCTGATTTTCTAATACTCAATCAGGACTTTCTGCTGTAAAACTTTCTCTCATACTGATGGGTACCGTAAGGTTTAATGGGGTTTGTAACCCTGCCTGTCCTTCTCTTCCTTTCTTTTGTATCCACCATTATTTTCTCATTCCAGATCACATCTACTGTTACTGGCTGCTCATAGAGCAAGAGCCCGTGCTGGCATTTATGCCAGCTTAACCTTCAACAACAACAACAACTTTCTTGCTACTGTCTCTTCAACCGACTCGTCTGAAGATGACCTACGAGAAGGTCGAAACGTCACGTAATACCAGCTATACCAGCACCAATACCAGCCCTTAAACCAAAGACGACCCTGGCCCGAACTGAACTACGCTTACGGAATAATACCGGCACTGACGACGACCCCTGCTTGACCTGGACCTGATATCCTGTTCTAATAAAAGATTCCTTCAGCATTTACAATTTTTTTGAAAATTCCCAATATGAATATTGGCCAGTTACTCAGAGACATCGCTGAGCCTGAGAAGCGAATTGTAAGGGAAATAGAAAAAACAATATATAAAATCAACTCGCTTAATTCTGCCATCCTTTTTAACAGTATTATTATTATTTCTATTATTATCATTTGACATGAGAAGAGTTAATTGAATTTTGATAGAACCCCGAGTGT
>NC_087211.1:11911524-11941524 GCF_015104395.2 Macrobrachium nipponense | reverse complement strand
TTGCATCCTGATGATAAGAAAGCATAATTAGTCAAATGATTTATTAGACAAGCTTTTTCATAATGCTTCTGAATTTTGTTTACTTCAGGCAAAGGCAGTTTAAACATATGAGAGCAATATGTCTCGTCAATTAGGACAATAGGAGCTCTGAAGATCACGGCTGTCTTTCATTTTAAGCTTGATGAATATTCGAGTTTTCCGCCCGTTTGTTTTTGTCCAAGGAGTAAAATAATGTTTAATTAGGGCAAGTCTTTTCATTCAGTATTCATTGTATGTTTTTAAGTTTCATTGTAGGCTTTTACATTTAGCCTTCATTTTACTCATTACGATTTTGGAATAGTGTCATTGTGTTTATATATATATATATATATATATATATATATATATATATATATATATATATATATATCTATATATATATATATATATATATTATATATTATATATATATGTGTGTGTGTGTGTGTGTTGTGTGTGTGTGTGTGTGCGCGTGTGTTTATGTGTATATAATATAATAAATATTATTAGATATTTCTATATGAAACTGCTTTGAATTTTAGATTTTCTATTTAATCATATTACGGCGTTAATAACCTAGACTTTGTCATGCCAATTTGAGTGGCCACAAACTAATCAATCGATCCATTTTTGCAACGCCAGTTCAGACACTCGGCTAATCACACAACTCAAGTGGGTTTGTTTAAATCCGCGGGGTGAAAGAGTAAAAAAGTGAAAAAAAACTCTCATGGCCCTTTTTTTTTTTACATGATTTTTAGTGAAGCCTTGACTTGAGTCAAAAGAGTCCAGGTTTGAAGCCATGAAAGAGACGTCGAGAGCCTTTAAGCAAAAGTCAAACAGCAGGACACCTTAACCGATTTATTTTCTTAATTGATAAAAGGAAGGTTGATCGTAACTTGGTCGGATCCGTGAATTGGGAGAGGAACTGAAACGTTTATCAAAGGGACAAGCAGAAAGACACTTGCTTTTTTCTCAATGGAAGATACGTCAGGAAGAGAGAGAGAGAGAGGAGAGAGAGAGAGAGAGAGAGAGAGAGAGAGAGGGAGGGTAAATATTTTATATTTAGCATCACTGATTACTTCAATTATTTTACGCAATACTAGTCAAACTTGAGAGAGAGAGAGAGAGAGAGAGAGAGAGAGAGAGAGAGAGAGAGAGAGAGAGAGAGGGTAAATATTTTATATTTAGCATCACTGAATTACTTCAATTATTTTAACGCAATACTAGTCAAAACCTTGAGAGAGAGAGAGAGAGAGAGAGAGAGAGAGAGAGAGAGAGAGAGAGAGAGAGAGAAAAGTATTGCATTTCGTTTCAGGAATTACTTTCATTATGTGAACACAAAGTCACTCAAAATCTTTTAAAGATGGTTGAAATTAAGTTGCGAGAGAGAGAGAGAGAGAGAGAGAGAGAGAGAGAGAGAGAGAGAGAGAGAGAGAGAGAGAGAGAGAGAATGTTTCGTATTTCATTTTATTGAATTACTTGAATGCAAAACCAATCAAAGACTTCCTCAGAAAAATGAAATTAAATCCAGAGAGAGAGAGAGAGAGAGAGAGAGACCTTACCTTACAGACCTTACAGTTCGTTCGGGTTGCCCCAGGTCCCTCAGTGTGAGGCACCTCTAATGTCTACCAGAGAGTTGCTAGTACATCTTCCGGTATATTTTGCATCTTCCAATCTTGGATGGTCTGGGATGCAGTTTAGATATTTGTCGAGCTTATTCTTAAACACATCTACGCTCACTCCTGATATATTCCTCAGATGAGCTGGCAACGCATTGAATAGACGCTGCATTATCGATGCTGGTGCGTAGAGGATTAATGTCCTGTGTGCTTTCCTTATTCTTCCCGGTATAGTTTTTGGCACTATTAATCTACCTCTGCTTGCTATTTCTGATATTTTTAGTTCCATGATGTTTTCTGCTATTCCTTCTATCTGTTTCCATGCCTGAATTATCATGTAGCGTTCTCTTCTCCTTTCTAGACTATATAACTTTAAGGATTGTAGTCTTTCCCAGTAGTCAAGGTCCTTAACTTCTTCTATTCTAGCTGTAAAGGACCTTTGTACACTCTCTATTTGTGCAATATCCTTTTGATAGTGTGGGTACCATATCATATTGCAATATTCAAGTGGACTACGAACATACGTTTTATAAAGCATAATCATGTGTTCAGCTTTTCTTGTTTTGAAGTGCCGTAACAACATTCCCATTTTTGCTTTACATTTTGCCAAAAGAATTGCTATTTGATCATTGCATAACATGTTCCTATTCATCATCACACCAAGGTCTTTAACTGCTTCCTTTTTTGTGATTGTCTCATTATTAGGTTCCCTATATGCATATATCTGTTTCTTTCTCTGTCCTCCATAAATTTAATTGATTCAAATTTATCAGAGTTAAATACCAATTTACCTCTGCCCAAGCATATACTTTGTTAAGGTCTCTTTATAGAGCGTTCCTATCTTCATCACAAGTAATTTCTCTACTTATTCTTGTGTCATCAGCGAAACTACTCACTACCGAATCCTTAACATTACTGTCTATGTCTTCAATCATAATAACAAATAGTATTGCAGCTAACACCGTACCTTGTGGCACACCGGATATTACCTTGGCTTCATCCGATTTCTCATCGTTTGCAATAACTATCTGTTTTCTGTTGTGTAAAAATTCTTTTAACCATCTTCCTACTTTATCCACGATATTGTGTTTTCTAATTTTCTTCGCTAATATATTATGGTCTACTTTGTCAAAAGCTTTTGCAAAGTCTAGATAAACCACATCTGTTTCATTTCCGGTTTTCATATTTTTGAATATGTTCTCACGGTGGACTAACAATTGGGTTTGTGTACTTTTTCCGGATACGAAAACCGTGTGTCCTATATTAAACAAATTATTTTTTATTAAATGTTTCATAGTATTTTTCTTCATTACCCTTTCATACACTTTCATAATATGTGATGTTAGACTCACAGGCCTATAATTACTTGCCTCTAGTCTTGATCCACTTTTGAAAGTAGGGGTAATATATGCTAATTTGTGCTCATCATAAATCTTGCCTGTATCTACACTTTGTCTTAATAATATTGCAAGTGGCTTTGCGATAGAATGAACTACTTTCTTTAACAAAATAGCAGAAATTCCATCAGGCCCTGCTGCAGCTCCATTTTTAATTTCATTAATAGCCTGCACAATATCAGCTTCATTAATATCTATGTCAGCTAAATATTCACTATTTTCGTCCCTTACTTCTATATCATTATCTTCATTATCTATTCTAGGGGTGAATTCTCTCTTATATCGTTCTGCCAATATGTTACAAATTTCCTTTTTTTCATTCGTTAATCTCCCTTCAATTCTTAGTTTGGGGTTTTGCTTGATATTTATTAGGGTTTTTTCTTCCAAGTCCCGTTTTTCATTTTCTTTTGATTGTATAATATTTTGTTCTGCATTTTCTATCTTACTTTTTAGTTCTATAACTTTCCATGCATTTTTTTCTTTTGCAAGACCTTTTTTCCACTTTCTGATTTTCTGGAACAAGATCCTTCTGTCTCTTGGTATGCATGACTGATGTTTACTTTTCTTCTTCGGTATATATTTATCCACTATTTTCTCTAATATTTTATATAATATCTCCGTATTTACCCTTATGTCATCACTTACGAAGATGTTATCCCAATCTTTGTTTAATTCTTCATTTATTTCTGACCATTTTATATTTTTACTGTAGAAGTTGTATTTTCCATATCCTTCCCACTTTTTCATTTCTTGCTTATCTCTGTTTTCACTTGCTTTGGAATGGACTGTTAATTCTATGACATTATGGTCTGAAATACTCGCATTATAAACTATTATTTCTTTAACATAATTCATCTCGTTCACAAATACTAGGTCTAAAGTATTTTCCTTTCTTGTTGGCAGGTGATTTATTTGTTGAATGTTGTATTCTAGTAGCATATCTCATAGCTTTTCGAATTGCCTCTTATCTTCTGCACTACTATTACTCTTTTTTATATGTATAAGTACAACCACAATCTCCAATTCGTTCTTTCCAGTCTACGAAAGAAAAGTTGAAGTCTCCAGATAGGAGAATAGTCCAAGACTCCTTTGTGATTTCTACATATATCATCCAATTTTCCTATTATTAAGTCAAACTCTTTCAGTATTAGGGGGTCTATATAATTACTATGTTCAATTAATTTTTTCAGATTCAAATTCTACCGCTATTAGTTCACATTCTGAGTTACTATATTTCACATATATTTTTCCTTGTTTTTTGTCTTTCCCATATATTGCGGTTCCCCCTTGATTCCTATTTTTTCTATCTGATCTATAAGTTTGGAACCCTTTTATTTGATCATCATTCCCAGTCTCTTGGGGATACCAGGTTTCACTTATATTCATTATATCTATTTTCTTTTCAATTTGGGTTAGTTCTTCTAAGTACTCTATTTTTCTTTTTGAGTTACTCGTAACTAGACCCTGCGCATTCATCACTATGATGGTTTGCGTGTTTTCTCCTTCATTTAATATTGGTAGTAATAAGGATTTTCCCATGTCTCTTTCCTGTTCTGGTATGTTGTTCTTTTTTTCAGTTTCCAGAAATTCTTGACATTAAAAAATCCAACTTTTCCATAATATTTGATCTTCCTTCATCATAATTATTCATTTTGTGTCTGAATCTGCTATTTTCTCCGTTTCTGCAATATCCTCTTGCATAATAAATACAGTTATTATCTCTTGAGTAGAATTTTGGAGCTGATGCTTTGAAATTTTTTGCTGACATCTGCATATCTCGTTGATGGCTTGCTTTTTTCTTTTACCTGATATTCTTTATTCCTCTCCTTATTTGTTTCTCTCTTATTTTGGATTTTATTACTTGATTGATTATTTATTTGATTATGATTCATGGCTACAGGGTGCATATATTTGCATTTTTTGTCGAACTTACATCCTTTTCCTTCTTTTAGGTTTTTGCATATTTTTGGATGCAGATCTCTGCAATCATCCTCATAGCCATCTAGGTATGCACATTTACCATATATTTCATAGTTGTGACATACATTAGGATGTTTGTAGTAACATCTTTCTCCAAATCTGCAATTCCCTCTTTTCAAAAGGTTGCAGACTTTGTCTTTTTTGTCTATTTTTTCCTCTTTCCCGTCATTGTGTAGATCTGGGTAGAGCCTCTTCGGGATTTTCTTTTGTGTTGTCATATCGTAATTTATTTCTTCGTAAGTATGCTGCTTTATTGCCTCATATGTAGTATCAATGAGTATCTCTGCATCCATACTTTTATCTTGTTCTTTGTTTTCCTTATTTTTTTCTGTCATTTTAGTTTTGTTTACTTCTCTTCCGTTTTCCTCTTCTTCTTTTCTTCTTCTTCTTCTTCTTCTTCTTCTTCTTCTTCTTCTTCTTCTTCTTCATCCTCAACTATTTGTACATTCAATCTTGTTTTAATAACATTGTCTATCCATGATAGACATGTTGAGCAAAAAATTCTTGTATCTTTTCTCATATCTTGCATTACCTCAGCACATTGTGGATGGGTTGGTATGTTGCATGCAGCACATTTTCTGATTAGGTTTTGTAGATTAACTATGATATACCACACCTTACACAGTTTGCATGCTTTTGGCATTCTTTTTCCTAATGCATCAATTAGGATATTCACAAGGTTCACCTTATTCATTTTCTTTGTCGGAATATGTTGGTTTATGTATATTTTCTTTATGAGTCTCTTGACCACTTGGATTTTATTTGGAACTTCTTCAATTATTTTCAAGATGTTTTCATTAGATTTGTTCCAGTTTGAAGGATTATATCCTTCTAATATATCATGAATGCCTTGTATCTTTTTGGTTAGGACTGTTGCTGATCTCATAGATGAGAAATGCCAGTTCCCTTCCTGCTACCTCATCGTATTGCGAATCTGCCAAGCAAGCTAAATTTCGCCATTTCTTTCCGCAGTTGGAACTTACTGCAATCTTGTTCTGATTTACAGTATTTCACTTGATAAACTAACTTAGAAGACGCTTTATCCTACTATTTTCACACTAATCTTATCACCGATAGTTCACGAACACTTCTAGATATTTCTCAAATTCTAGACGTATGTTAAACTTGTGATATCTGTTGACTAATCTGACTTCGCGCGGGAACGTCTCACCAAGCAAGATGGCTACTACGAGAGAGAGAGAGAGAGAGAGAGAGAGAGAGAGAGAGAAGAGAGAGAATGTATCTCGTTTCAATGAGTTACTTTCATTACTTGAACGCAAAACCAGTCAAAATCTCATTCAATTGGATGAAATTAATTTGCGAGATTCTTTATGATTTTTGATAATGGTTTTTATAGCAGAAATTACTTTTCGAGTGAAGATATAACCACAACTGTCTTCAGAAGAACTGAACTGAGTTTCACAGTGACTGCCTGAGAGAGAGAGAGAAAAAAAAAGAGTAGTGACAGGGATTTAAATTTGAATTCGCAGATAAATCTAACTCAATGTCAAATACTTTTCTGTTTTCCAAATGCATTTCCGGTTGGATATCCATTACCATCAATAAATCATTCATTACAATTGATGTATCATGAAATGTATTTAAAACTATTTTTATGTTAGAATATTCTATTTGATTTAACATTTTTGGTGTGAAGCTGTTATACCGCGAACGTTGACCATTAGGCCTTCCTCCGGGAAAGTGTAAATTTAGCAAAACATTATTTATTGTTCTATTTATGCAAAACTTCCGTTGTCAAACTAAAATGCAGTGTTAAATGTCACGATTCTAAAATGAATTTCCGAAACGCTTCTCGCTCTGAAGGAAAACGTATATATTTCGTTGAGTGGCAAATGAACTTCCGGCAATTGCACTAATTTACTGGTTTAATTTAGGTGTGGAGCCGCCTTTTGCGGAATTTGGAGATCTCTGGGAAACGCGGATCCTTCGTTAGGTGTTGCCTATGACATTGCATAGCGTCATATTAAAATCGTCATAATTTTGCAGTATTTCATCGTGAAAACCAAATTATTGCCACTCAACTGTTTTGAAATGCATTATTATTATTATTATTATTATTATTATTATTATTATTATTATTATTATTATTATTATTATTATTATTATTATTATTATTATTGTATATGAAGAAAACCTAACGCTTATTATTGTTATTCAAAAGATGAACACTATTCATTTGTAACAAGACCGCAGGGACCACTAACATGAAATTCAAGATTCTAAACAATGTGGTTTCATTATTATTATTATTATTATTATTATTATTATTATTATTATTATTATTATTAATTTTATATGAAGAAAAATGAATGATTTTACATCTTTCATTGATAATTTTTCGAGACAGTTTCCTGAAGTCGTAAACAGCCACAGATATTGTCATCAAGTCAGTGCAGAGTGGAGAAATAAAAATAATTTCTTTATGGTTTTGCCTCTCTCTCTCTCTCTCTCTCTCTCTCTCTCTCTCTCGTTCCCTCCTACGCCAGAATATGCAAAATGAGCGAGAGTGGGAGTACAAGAAGTTATTCTCTATAGAAGGTGCATCAATTTGCTCCTGTGGCCTAATAATTATCAGTATGCAATGGAGAGGTGCAAAAAAAGTTTGGAGGTGGGCATATTTCATGAATATATAAAATAGACAAGTAGGAAACATTCAAGAAAATCAAATAATAAATTAATGTTTCTAAAACCCCAGAAAGCGAAACTCCACCTCTATCTTTTCTCAGCCATAATTAGCCATTTTTAGTCCCTGTTGTACTTTGATATCCCATTAATTTTACGCCCAAGAAGATTACTTCATCAGGGGCTAATCACGTTGCCTTAACGGCAGACTCACTCAAGCATGTTCTTATTTTTTTTAATTGCCTATAGCCGATATCTCATATGCGCCCAGCTCCTACCCCCTCTACTCTTTTTTGTAAAAGATGGGACCATCACTTCATAAATGGCTCAAGTAATTTTTTTTGTTCCCTCATTATTTTTTTATCAGTAAGAATGGAACCTTATATCTCTAACAATCTTGTTTGGATGTAATAATATGAATTCCTACTTTATTGAATTGTCTTTACACCTGAGGGCATTTAATCTCATAACTGTGAAAATACAAGGTGATTTAACCTTAAAAAAATACTGCAAAGTAGAATTGTAATCATTTTGCTGTTGTTGTATGATATTGCAGGATATGAAGAGTGATCTGGTTTCTTTACTCAACCGTACACACAAACACACGAAGATATGGAACGTGATAAATGTATAAATAAATGCAATTGCCTCAAAGTAAAAGTGAAACAACAGAGAGGTTACTAGGCCTCTCGACAAACGGGCCTTTATTAGCAGGCCGAGTGTCGAAAGGCCTAGCTATCACTCCCTTGTTTCACTTTTTCTTCGTGGCATTTGCCTTTATTTACAGTGTGTGTGTTTGTGGGGGGGGGGGGGGGTTGCGGTCACTGAACCTCCTACAGATCCCCGATGAGAGCGAAAATGAATAATCAGCGTTTTGGTCCATTTATCATTCCTAATGGAATTTTTGTAAAATGCTGCACACTCGGACAAAATGTGTTCAATGGCCCTTTTGGGATCATTTAAAAACAATTATTGGGCGGGAAATAGATTACGGTATTTGTTTCACTGATTTATATTTTTTTCACTCCAACGACATTATGGTCGTCAGAAAAAAAGAAAGCTTTTGAATCATAATCTTTTAAGGTTTTGGTTCCCAATTTAAATTCATGATTATGACTGCATAAAAGTTTATTTCTTGAATAGAATTAGATGGCATAGTTTTTCAACAAACAAGAAAATTCTAAAGGAAAATATAATCACAATTGGAATTTGGTCCCTTTCGAGACTTATCAGCGTCTGCGGATTATAGAACAATATTAGTAGCATCCTATTCGACTGGGTGGCTTTTATAGTGTGGGGGGAGGGGGGTTCCGGGTTGCATCCTGCCTCGTAGGAGTCCATCATTTTTCTTACTACGTGCGCTGTTTCTAGTAGCACACTCTTCTGCATGGGTCCTGGAGCTACTTCGGTATCTAGTTTTTCCAGGTTCCTATTCATAGATCTATGGAACGTGCCCAGTATCCTTATGATTATAGGTACGATTTCCACTGGCATATCCCATATCCTTCTTATTTCTATTTTCAGGTCTTGATACTTATCCACTTTTTCCCTCTCTTTCTCTTCAACTCTAACCAAAAATTGTAGTGTGCTGGGTTTTATCACATTTTATAATTTAACCGTCAAAGTGATGGAAATAGAGAGAGAGAGAGAGAGAGAGAGAGAGAGAGAAGAGAGAGAGAAAGAGAGAGAGAGAGAGAGAATTAGCTGACACGCCCAATCGTCTGTTGTTTTACTGATGATAAACGCTGTTTACAAAGTTTCCCTTCTTCGTCTGCTTCATATACAACAGCAGAGAGAGAGAGAGAGAGAGAGAGAGAGAGAGAGAGAGAGAGAGAGAGGAATGTTTCACTGACATGTTCTTCAGTAAGTTTTTTGATTGGCGAGGACACTGTGTACAAAGCTCCCCTTCTTCAATAGTTTCATATACAAGAACAGAGAGAGAGGAAGAGAGAGAGGAGAGAGAGAGAGAGAGAGAGAGAAGAGAGAGAGAGAGAGAGAGAGACAGAGAGACAGAGAGAGAGAGAGAAGTAATTTACTGACATGTTCATTCGTCAACTGTATAATTGGTGATAAACGCTGTGTACAAAGTCCCCCTTCTTCGCTTGTTTCATATACAAGAACGGAAAGCAATTTGATCTGGTCGAGTTATGTAATTAAATGTCAGAGTGAGATATTATGACAGACAACCATATTTCATCTGCAACTCCTGATGTCTCAAAGGAAAACATTGACAACAATTTTGCTTTGCAGAACTTGTTCACCCAGGCTTTGTACAAAAGCAATAACGAGTGTTAACATTTTTTAACACAAACGCACAAACACAAACACACACATACATATATATATACACACACACACACATATATATATATATATATATATATATATATATATATATATATATATATATACAGAGTGAGTTTTACGTACATTTAACAGAATTTCTCGCAATATTCCATTGATACAACCGCCTTCATCACAAGTGATGCCATCCAGAAAGGATATTATTACCTAGGGATCCAATTTCATATGCCTCCATCGCAGGCTAAATATTCTCAGAAAATTTGGTCGCAAAATGGATGCCATCAGTCAAGGATGACTTTGCATAATCGGATGGACGGCTAAGTTAAAATCTACCTGGCTTTCAATATATTTTCTCCACAACCTGAAAAGGCTAATAATGATGCCATTGGAGAGGTCTACCTTTCGCACACCAGATGATTAAGAGATATTTTCTTTAGATAATTCTCCTTTTTTCTTTGGAGAGTCGAGTGATTTTAGATGACTGTTTTCATATGAAAAATTACTGGTCAGAGAAGAATGTAGTCTGCTTTCAATAAAAGTTGCAATATGTCTGAGGTTATATAACGAAAGCTGACATCCCCTTGCCAATATACAAGTGCTTGTACAGATATGCCACAAACATCGTTTTTGCAACATTCCTTCGTTATTCCTCTCTCTCTCTCTCTCGTTCGTTATAATTGCATACTGCAACAGACGACTGACCAGCAACTACATAATTCATGACTTTCATCTTTCTTTCTCGTCGGAGGATACAAAAAACACGGTTCCTTGTATTTTGGAGACAAAACTCGATGTACCTACTTTACCAAAACCATGTCTACTTCTTGAGGACTATGAGAGAGAGAGAGAGAGAGAGAGAGAGAGAGAGAGAGAGAGAGAGAGAGAGAGAGAGTACCTATACGCATGAATCTGTGTGAGTAAAATCGACAGTTAATGTTTTCGAAAATGAAAGTTGAATATTCCTTACAGCAGGAATAATCTCTACTGAGAGAGAGAGAGAGAGAGAGAGAGAGAGAGAGAGAGAGAGAGAGAGAGAGAGAGAGAGAGAGAGAGTTACGCTAAAATATCTAAAACCAAAAACTGAAATGAAATATTTATCCCTCCGAGACAATCAAAGTGGAAAAATCACAACATTCCCGAATCCTATGAAACGAAAACATGGAACAGAAACTCATCAAAATTCCATCTCTCAAAACAGGAATTCCATTTTTCTTTTGTGTCTGTTTAATTGGCATATACTTCGAGTGCACCAGAGTCGCCACAAAGGTATAGTCTAGAATTCAGGGAATCAGTCATGGAAATGCTGCAGCGGTGACAGGGATTTTATTGCCGTTGCTCTGAATGAAGTGACCGAAGATTTTATTCCCGAAGTTAATGTTCCCGTTTCCAATGTTGGCTAAAACAGGGATTTGCATTCAATTTCGTGACAAAGACCAGTCTTTGAGTTCGATGATATAGGCCAGGCTTTCGTGCGTATCAGGAAAAACTTATATGCGCGCAGAGATATTGAAATACTAACACGCACTGACACATACACACACAAACACACACACACACATATATACAGTTACAGAAGATAACAGAAAATACAGAGAAGAAATCGATTAGAACAAAAAATGAAAAATTAATTGTAATGAGTAAATAGAGACAAAAATATAAATAAGTGAGCAAACATCAAAGCAAAATGTTTCAGTGTTCCATCTATTGCATAAATGAACTCTCGAGGTTCAGCTTCTGCAACATTAACATAACAAAGATCAGAGCCTATCATCCTGTTCGTTGTTTTGGCTTCATCGTCAAGGGTAAATACGAAGTGGAATCAAAGGAATTTCTTTATTTATTTAGTAACTTTGTCCTTGAAAAGGCTCCTCTGTCTCCTTTGGCGCCAATTCCCTTCGCCTTCATTATGCAAATGGGGATTCATGGGGGTCAACTTCCCTTTTGGGAAGAAGAGGTGATATTGCGCTTCTTACTTCCGATGCTCTTTTGTTTATTCTCTCTCTCTCTCTCTCTCTCTCTCTCTCTCTTCTCTCTCTCTCTCTCTCACAGAGTCTGTTCAATCCCTTCTTTATTAATCGAGGAGTTTGGAAATGCTCTCTCTCTCTCTCTCTCTCTCTCTCTCTCTCTCTCTCTCTCTCTCTCTCTTTTGAGTGCTACTTCTTGTCCCAATCTGATGCAGCAAAAGCAGATTGAGAAGGCGAAGAATAGGTCAGGAAGGCTTAATACGACTTATCATAAAAGACGTAACCTTCTCAAGA
Source organism: Macrobrachium nipponense (assembly GCF_015104395.2). Taxonomy (NCBI): domain Eukaryota; kingdom Metazoa; phylum Arthropoda; class Malacostraca; order Decapoda; family Palaemonidae; genus Macrobrachium; species Macrobrachium nipponense. Next base: position 11,929,305 of record NC_087211.1, on the reverse strand, counting down.
AGGTAAATTTATGGATGAAATTGATGTTTCCCGAAATACCTTCAGCGATCAGAGGCAGGGAAACAAACGAACGGCGCAGACGAGGACATGACGCCCTCCACTTCGTCAGCGGAGGTCATGGTAACAGACACACCCTCGCCAGCTCCTTCGTCAAACATTTTCAATTAGAGAGCAGTAATTATTCATGAATGGAGAGAGACATGGATATAATAGTACTAACGGGTTTGGTATTACACACACACACACACACACACACACACACACACACACACACACACACACATATATTATATATATATATAATATATATATATATATATATATATATATATATAATATATATATATATTAATCCTTTTTAAATTACCTGAATTTTCTAGTAGGGATTAGTTCATTAAAAAATATAATAATTCTGTGACATACCTCGTTTATGGCCCACAACGAATGTCGGCCTTTTTCCCACCTAATTTTCCTTTCATTCGTAGATTTCCGAGACTGAAGTTGATGTTCCTCTCTCCTTGAAATATTTCACGAGAAATAATAAAGAGAATAACAGAACTAGAGATATTGCATAACTTGGCAGCTCCACACTCTTGCCTGCAGCCTCGAGTCACTAATTCGAAACATTACCCAATTTGCATAACATCTCGTGTGCTTGATGCTGCTGCAAATTGAATGCTTAGCATACATTTAGCAGGCTATGTTTATGGATGTAATGAAACGCTTCTACAAGTCCTTAGGGTGTTCCAAGACTCGAGCCAAGGAGCTTCTTTGGAGAAAATGAGCTTTCCTGTCAACATTTCTCCTGCCACGAACGGAATTCTGTGACTCGCCGTCTGATTTTCTGTAGGCTCGGTGAAATATCTGATTTTCTGTAGGCTCGACAAAAGCAAAAATATTGAGAGGGAAAAGGTTTTAGAAAAATCGTGAAATATTACACCGTTAACGAACAAACCTGGAAATATAAAGGACCATTAAACGGCTCTCATTTCAAAATGTTATATGCCCTAGAGAAATTAGGAGACTAGTGCCTAACATCTGTAGGACGATAAGAAAGGCCTCCAGTAGATCTTGCAATTGATCAAAACGTCAGAGTGGGGCTTCTAAGTGTCTGAGTAAAATTTGGGGGGTAAAGTTTTCGATATTCTCGTGGCAGCGTCATTAAGAAACTTTTCAACGAGCTCATTCAAGCGATCGCTTACAAGGGAATAGGGTAGTTACAGATGTCTGTGTTTTTTTTTTTTTTTTTTTTTTTTCTTTTTTTTTTTTTTTTTTTTTTTTTTTTTATATGAAAAGGCCGATAAGTATATTGTTAAAAACAGAATGTCTATATTTTTATAAAAGCATTGTCTATAATTTTATACAACAGATTTGTAGGCTGGACCTAAATAATTGCTATTCAAGTTTTTGTTTTCTTTTAATAGATGTTTACTACTTTTCCTTATTTGTTAAGGAAAGAAATTTGTGTTATATAGAACAGAAACTTTACATCTGATACTCATGCCACTGTAGTTATTCTGAGTGAGGCCAAAGCTAAAATGTAAATAAGAGAGAGAGGTCAAAGTTTTGATAATAATCTAATCTTGGCTATAAATTTTGAGATCAATGGAACAAACCTTCTTTTCAGAGCCGATATGCAGAGTTAGGTCAAGGTAAAAAAAGTTATGCTCAAACATGAAAGGTCAAATAGGAATATAGAATCAGTCCCCATTTAAAACTATATGTAAGGGATTTCATATGTGTTGCAGGTACTCCACTATTGAATGCTGTGTGCTGAATGAGAGGAAGATCGAAGTTGAGGTCTTACTGAGAGGTCACAGATCCAAAGAGTGAGTTTGTTTATGTAATGAGTTCCATATGTCAGCAGCATAAGGCAATGTCATGTGACTGAGTTTTACTTAAATGTTGCCAGATATTTTGATTATGACGGGAATATCATTTTTATCGAGAATAAAACGCGGAAAAAACATGAAGGCTCCTCTTACCTCCTACCAACTCCCCATCCAACCTACCAACCCCACTCGCCCCACATAGCCCCCTTCCAACCTCTCCAACCTCCCGAAAAAAAGTTAAAAACCCTGAAATTTGCTTCAACAAGGAAAATGCGAAATAAAAGTAAAGACGCCTTTTAGCTCAATCAACAACCCCCCCCCCCCCCCCCCCTCCCCAACCTAAGAACCCCAACATGAACATAGCCCGCTCTCCCTCTTCCAGCCTCCCAACAACCTCTCCAACCACCCCGAAATAAAAAGAAAGTAAAAACCCCAGAAGAATTTATGAAGCCTTCAAAACTTGAGATGTTCTTTTTGCACTGTCCATTTCTTGCTGCATTTTCGAGGCAGCAGAGGAACACCTGCGATGGGAGCAGATGATCCCAGCGGGACGTGGACCTTTCCTTACACCCCCCATCAGTCGCAACCCCCCCCCCCCCCCCCCCCCCCCCCCCCCCCCCCCCCACCCTACCAACCCCCACACCCTCAGGGGCGTCTTCCTTAGAGGAGATAAAAGAACACTGGAAAAGGAAAGTTTAATGAACATATCTTGTGGTCTTTTGCATTGAAACGAAGTTTCCCATTTCTCTCTACCTCCTTCTCCTCTCCGAGGCTCACTCCTCTCTATCCTTCTCCTTCTCTTCTTCTCTCTATCCTAGCATTATTTTACCTACGTAATAATTCTCTAGGAGCTTGACACTATCTGTTTACGATTACACACCACACAATAAACGGGAGGATACCTTTCATCTACCCTGCCCCTTTCCCCGCGGAAATAAATGGGAAATTTAATTTAAAAGAAAAATAATAGCCCTCTATTCTATTGAGGGAGAGAGAGAGAGAGAGAGAGAGAGAGAGAGAGAGAGAGAGAGAGAGAGAGAGATCATATAAAAGTACCTGACGTGAGGAAACTCTCAGTCAAATAGAAATAAAACACACTTTTCTCCTTCCCCATATAAACTGGGAGAGGTAGACAGATCTCTTTCTCCCGAAACCTTCAGATATGGCAGCATCGTCATTACCAATTTCCCGTTCCCTTCTCCGCCCCTTTATATTTCATTGCAGTCAATTTACGTATATATATCCGAACATTAACATTAGTCTCTTAACTATGGCCTTAATTGGAATCTAATTGGCGAACTTCCTTTATTTCTACCTCTGTAAACACTGGAATGGGAATTTCCTTAATCCCCTAATACTAATCCCGACTGAAATCTGTTTCTTCGATTATTGGATGAGCTGGAATTTAGAGAAAGATTTTCATTTCAATGATTTCTTCTAAGTTTATCGGTCATATTTTTCTTTGGGACAAAATATTTAGTATTTATTTTAGTTATTTATAGAAAATGTCATAATTTATTTAGATTTGTAGTTCTTGGTAACGTAATGGTCAAGAATTATGTTATTTTAGTTATTTACGAACAATATTGCAAATTTCCTCATTTTTATTACAAATTAATGATTTATGAGCTACGTCTGTTTCATATATATAATATACATACATACAAACATCTATATATACACACACACATATATATATATATATATATATATATATATATATATATATATATATATATATATATATATATGTATATATAATATATATAAATATATATATATATATATATATATATATATATATATATATATATATATATATATATATATATATGAGAAACTTGCCTCTCGGGTTTGACATTTCAAATATTGATGATAGTGTTCGGTATTTATAATGATTATTTCCGACTAACTGATATACGTAACATAAAAAATTAATAATATTTATGTTATTTTTTTCATTTTCAGTTATTTGGCATACTCGTTGCTTAGTTTTCCTCTCTATTGAATACAGTACCTGTAACGTCAAAATAATAAACATATTTAAGTTACTTTTCAAATCTTAGTTATTTGGAATCCGTGCAACATAGTCTCCCATTTCAAAGGATTCAACTTCATTGTTGAAACTTGGGGACAGGAAAGGAGGCGAGGCAGGGAAGTTCAGATGCCTCGAATGACGACAGCAGAATTCCCGAATTCTGATCTGCCTCTGTTTAATGTCTCTGCCTCAGAGTGTCCTGACTCCGGCTTGGTAATTAGGCAGGCAATCTTACAAGGTCTAATTTGATGCAGAACAACAACTTTCCTCACGACAATGACGAGGAACTAGACTTCGTAAGTCTATAATTTTGGGGTTAATGTGAGAATCTGTTGTGGATTTACGGTTAGAAAAAGATTTATATGAGGTTTGAATGCTGTATCTAACTGCCCTTACTTGAGGTTCTTTGTAGCGTCTCTTCAACGCCTAGCTGTATCCTCTTTCATTCCTTTCCTTTTGCTGTACTTCCGTTTATATCCTCTTTCTTCCATCTTACTTTCCATAGCCCTCTCCGAACAATTGCTGCATAGTGCAACTGCTTTGAGGTTTCCCTCCTGTTACACCTTTCAAACCTTCTACCTGTCCGTTTCCATTTCAACGTAGAATGACCTCATAGATATGTCCCGGCACTTGGCCTTTGGCCTAAATTCCGTATTCTATTCTATTCTATTCTATTCGCACACTACCCCAGCAAATGACAAGTTAATACGCATTTCAAATCAAAGAATCACATCACATCTACGCAACAAGGCGACAACTGAGTTGCTTTATCCACTGGAAAATGGCGCGTGAATATTCTCAGGTATAAACTGAAGAAGTAAGATTGATATCCAGAGCGGCCATTTGTCCTATCGCCCGGGATCATCAAATTTGCACTCCGGTACGTGACGGGGAATAACGTTTAGTGCTCTCCTGCCGCAGCAGCCACGTCAGGACTACGATGATGACGATGGGTGTGTCGTCCCCGAAGCGACGCTTCTGATGGCCTCGTGATGAGGAGGGAAGAAGTGATTTCGCTTGGTCTTACATAGACAGATAGATAGATAGATAGAGAACAATGATGAGAGAGAGAGAGAGAGAGAGAGAGAGAGAGAGAGAGAGATTGTGAATACTGCCTCATGGAGACATTTCCATAGCTGCTTGAGGCTCCAAAGTTCATCATGAATGAAATAAGTAATTCTGAATGGCCATAACATATTCGAATATTAAGTGGGAACTCAGTCCAGTATGATTTAGGATTCAAATAAGAGAATTGTCGAGTTGGATCATTACCCGGAAGGTGTGATCCCATGATATGTAGTATATATTACAGTATTTACACAAGTGATTTACCCATTTATTTGAGAACATAATTAACATTTATAAACAATGAATAATTAATTTTATTATTAATCCATGGCCGTTTAATAAGGTTTAATTTCTTTATTTTTCATAAATCAAAATAAAGCTTTAGCAAATTGCGTCATTTATTTTGTCGGGTAATCCAAACGATGTTGCAGTCTTACAACCGCTCTGTCATATTAGAATTAGAAACGCATGTTATCAATACGTCATGCTTTAAAACAACTTACAGTATTCCAAACTAAGAGCCGTATTCTACTGAAACTGAATGACCTCGTAGATATTTATTTAGAACTTAGTGAAAAACACTTATACATACTTTTAGGATGTGTAAGATAAGGCAGAAATGCAGATGAATGACAAACGAGAAATGCAAAGGAGACTGGATGCAAACGAACCCTTACCTGCCCTCCTTCCATAACCTCCGCCCTTCAAGGAAATAACGAAAGGAAATAAAGCGAAAGTCTCCTCGGGGTAATGGATGGAGGGGGGAGGGTGGAAGTAGCCCTTCAGAAGACTTGAAAAAGGATTTAGAGGGAATCAAGAAAGAGTAAATAAGACGTGAATACATGCTAAAGGGACGTTTCCTTAAAGTGAAAAGCTTTCTAGAATGTTTTTTGAATGGTAATGAAGGGAGAGACGTGGCTGGGAGCTGGGGATGGGGGCATGTTGGGGAGGGTCCTTGAGAAAAGGTGAAATTCTGAAGCGAAATTATACTTGTGACCAAAGTGCACAAGTGGCTTTTATCAAACAGGGTTTTAGCGGGACAAACTTCGGTTGTGTCTCTGGTGAATGGCTGCTTTTGCGAGGGTGTTGTTTTTCATATTTGGGGGGTTGAAATTTAGGGTCGTTTCTTAAAAGTATCGTGGAAGTGCTTCAATGTTTCCCCCCTTGTCACGCATGCTTGGGTGAACGGGTCTTTACGGAGACTAGCGTTAATGTATTGGTGAATGGAAATGACTCACAGAAGATGAAGCAGAGGAGGAATAATGGAAGAGAGAGAGAGAGAGAGAGAGAGAGAGAGAGAGAGAGAGAGAGAGAGAATTTAGTTGTAACAGTCAATTCGTGCCCTAAACTTGAAAATACCTGTATAGAAGACAAATCCTATTTTCCCATACGGCGTACGAAACCGATTAAATTGACTCCTTTGAAATACCTGATGATAAAAACATACACAACTATATGTACATTCATGTACATACTTATTATACATTTACGTACGGACAAAGTATAAGGTTGTGCTAATATGCTAATACTCTCAATTCATTTCTTGGCTCCCTGAAAATCTCAGATTCCAGAGAAGGTCATGTCCGCCTTACGTAATCCTTCGCGTCTAGATAAGCGGTAATGAATACAGCGGATGATGTGAAAACATTGGGCAAAGGAGGGCACTTGTGCCCATGAAATGAGATAAGGCCCATTTCCTATTTATAATATGGAAAAACTTATAAAGCCTTTGGATCTTCTGGGGACGGGGGAGTGTGAAAGTCATTCGCTTATTATGCAAACGCTGTTCGTAGGAAACTTGACTAGCTGTAATAATGAAGTCTCTTAAGGGGAAGTAGCGAGTAATTGTAGCCCAAAGCCTCACTTTATTGGGCAGAAAGAGAGAGTTTATTTTTCTAAATGGAGGTTTCTTTTTTAAAATTAAAGGATTAGCTCTAATTTTCGTCGGCCACTAAATTATGCCTTAAGGAATGTTTGTTGCAATTCATATTTCTGTTTTTTTTTATTATTTTTTTTATTACATTTTGCTTGATATTCTCCAGTTATTAAGTCTATCTGATTGCATACACGGCATTAAATAAAGACAGTTCCTACAGCATAGATAAAAAATCTTGAAAAAGCCCAACTTTCTGAATTCTGCATAAAAATTCAACATTAAAATGAATGGATTAATCTCAATTATGTACTTTATGAACTGAAATTACAGGCATTAGGATGTATGGAATCGTTTGCAAGGGAAATATTATGATGTACAATTATCATTCTTTCTTTCCTATTGTGTGTTTATCCATCCAAGCTGATATATCAGAAAGTTCCCCGAGATCTGTTTGCGTTAAAGTTTATGCCTCCACAAAGGATGGATATTATCCATTATACTTATTACTCAGCCAAAAATGCATGTACATCTTTTGCTTACTGAATATAACTCGTGTTTAAGAGTAAATTGATAGCCATAATCCTTCAACCTTATCGGCTATATACAAACATTATTCCTACACACGGTTACACGAGCGACTACGTCATAAATCTTATAATCTAAGCTGATTAATCTCGAATAAAATTATGACTCAAGTCATGTTTTGGTCAATACTGCCTGATGTACGAGCGTTGATTAAAGAGAAAAAAAAATGAATGGCAGGTTATTCCTTGATTTCTTTACATCAAACACAACCTAATATTTTAGAAATGAAAACAACAGTAGTCTTAACTCTTGGTATTAAATAAATATTCGTATATATAGATAATACATAAAGACGATATTTGTGATTCAGTGGAAGCAAGAGACTTCGTCTAAGGAACCTAAGTAAAAGAGAAAGAGAAAAAATAAAATGTTATAACCTTTAGGCACTTGAGAAACAAAAAAACAACATTTAAAATATTACGTTTAGTAGCTAGTCATCTTCCGACCTTCTTGCACACAGATTGTTTACAAGTTAATATCATAACACATTCAAGATTTAAACACTTCATCTAATATCTGCCTCTTCTTCTGCTGGTACCTACGCGGAGAGATTCGCCATGTTTTCTTAATTCTTTTTTAATTTCATCTCATTGCAAACATACTCAGCAGTCTTGGGATTTTTCTTTTGCCAGAAGAATTTCATCGTACTTTGTTTGTGCAGAGAGAGAGAGAGAGAGAGAGAGAGAGAGAGAGAGAGAGAGAGAGAGGGAGATTTTGTCTAATGTTGACTGACGAATTCTCCTGTCACGTAGTCAATATCGTAAACACATTCTTTTACCAATTAAATTTCAATTCTTTACATTTAGCAATCCAAATTTAAAAGATAGTGGTTTTAATCTTCCCTCAGGCAACTATGTATTCTATGAAAAAAATCCCAAAAAATCCTTTAATAATTCCTATAAAATCCTACAAAACCCTATAAAAATATCCTATAAAACCCTTAAGATAAAATACGCTTATGCCACAGTCCTTTCAAACTCATCTCTTTCCAGCCACGACATTATAAATAAATAATCAGAAATAGACTCCACTTTCACCATCTGTGTAGCATCTGCTGTATTTCTGTTTTTTGAGAAAGTCTTTTTTTTTCTTTCTCTAAATCTTCAGCTGAAAAGCTTTATTATGGACAGAGTCAACAGACTATAGTAAACCCCAAGAGGCTCCAAAGGGAGATCATCCAGCGGAGAGAGTCAAGTTATAGGAAAAGGCTATGAATAAATGAATATAAAGGATTGTAAGATAAAACCGACCAACTTGGAATTCAGAAGACGTCAGCAACAGCAGAGAGCAGGAATGAATTTGCTCTTCGCTTCAATATTTGGAGATTAGAAGATCCCACAACTGCACTAGGCCAAGTATTCAACGTTCTAGTTGCAGCAAAGATAAAACTCCTAGAAAACTGAGGAGTGTTAAACCTGATTCTAGAAAGCAACACACGAGTTACAGCACCATCTTGCCAACAGTATGTGATTTTCTAGAGTCAAGAGTTAAAATAACAAAGACTAATGGATATTGAAATGTCTTCCAGCCATATTACAAGAAGCAGGACTGAGCGCAGTCCAGGCATAACAGAAAAACTTATCTAGAATTTCATCCCGTAAAGATAAATAAAGGCTTCATGTTCGAGTAGAGTATTTTTCTCTCTCTCATATAAAAACATAGATAAATATAATAAGCCAGCGAACCAAGCAGGAGAGTTAGACATATGTACACACACAGAGTAATAAAAAGAACTAATTGTTTGCAAGCATACAGTACGAATATCTGTTTGTTCGTCGTTGGATTTTATTTTACTTTCGTTTTAGAAGACCCAACTTTTCTTTTTTTCACTCTCTCTCTCTTACTTTTATCTTCCAAAGCAGAGAACTATCTATTCACAACTCACGTTGCCACTACAAAGTTATAATCTCAGCTTTAGATTTTATTTTCTTTCGTTTTAGAAGACCTGATTTTTTTTTTAAATTTTTTTCTTCTTTCCGATATTTTTAAAGACAGAGAATAATTGCAATTTATGTTTCATCTACAGAGTAGGTTTTTTTTTTTACTCTTGTCTTAGAAATCCCAAATTCTCTTTCGCTCTTAGGTTGAAAGTTCCTTTGCACCTCATACATGTAAATAAAAACAACAGATTTCACCTACATAAATATTCACATTAGTATGAAAAGAACAGAGAGAGAGAGAGAGAGAGAGAGAGAGAGAGAGAGAGAGACGAGAGGAGAGAGAAGAGAGAGAGAGAGAGAGAGAGAGAGAAGAGAGAGAGAGAGAGGTTGAAGTAATATTATCTCATGATTTTTCAAATACCTTACCCTAAGTACCAGAATGAGAGAGAGAAAGAGAGAAGTATCATTATCTCATGATTTTTCAGATACCTTAACTTCAGTACCAGAATGAGAGAGAGAGAGAGAAGAGAGAGAGAGAGAGAGAGAGAGAGAGAGAGGTAATATTATCTCATGATTTTCCAAATACTTTAACTTCAGTACCAGAATGAGAGAGAGAGAGAGAGAGAGAGAGAGAGAGAGAGAGGAGAGAGAGAGTACCAGAAGAAAGTCCTGTTGAAATGTCCACCAACGCGAGTGACATGTTGGGTCATTGAAGCGTAAAGGGAGAACAGTTGTGAGTTCTGAATCCACCATTTATTTGGACGATGTTCACTGACCAAAAAGGGCTTTTTTGAAAGGAGTTATTTATTATTATTATTGTTATTATCTTTTTTTTTTTTTTGCTCTATCACAGTCCTCTAATTCGACTGGGTGGTATTTTTTATAGTGTGGGGCTCCGGGTTGCATCCTGCCTCCTTAGGAGTCCATCACTTTTCTTACTATGTGCGCCGTTTCTAGGATCACACTCTTTTGCATGAGTCCTGGAGCTACTTCAGTCTCTAGTTTTTCTAGAATCCTTTTCAGGAATCTTGGGATCGTGCCTAGTGCTCCTATGATTGTGGGTACGATTTCCACTGGCATATCCCATATCCTTCTTACTTCTATTTCCAGATCTTGATACTTATCCATTTTTTCCCTCTCTTTCTCTTCAACTCTGGTGTCCCATGGTATTGCGACATCAATGAGAGATACTTTCTTCTTGACTTTGTCAATCAACGTCACGTCTGGTCTATTTGCACGTATCACCCTATCCGTTCTGATACCATAGTCCCAGAGAATCTTTTCCTGATCGTTTTCTATCACTCCCTCAGGTTGGTGCTCGTACCACTTATTACTGCAAGGTAGCTGATGTTTCTTGCACAGGCTCCAGTGGAGGGCTTTTGCCACTGAATCATGCCTCTTTTTGTACTGGTTCTGTGCAAGTGCCGGACATTCGCTTGCTATGTGGTTTATGGTCTCATTTTTCGTATTGCACTTCCTACATATGTTATTTCCGTCTATCGTTCTTTGAACATATCTGGTTCTTAGGGCCTAATCTTGTGCCGCTGTTATCATTCCTTCAGTTTCCTTCTTTAGCTCTCCCCTCAGTAGCCATTGCCATGTGTCATAGCTGGCTAGTTCTTTAGTCTGTCTCATGTATTGCCCGTGCATTGGTTTGTTGTGCCAGTCCTCTGTTCTATCTGTCATTCTCCTGTCACTGTATATTTCTGGGTCTTCATCTATTTTTATTAGTCCTTCTTCCCATGCACTCTTTAGCCACTCGTCTCCACTGGTTTTCAGATATTGCCCCAGTGCTCTGTTCTCAATGTTGACACAGTCCTCTATACTTAGTAGTCCTCTCCCTCCTTCCTTTCGTGTTATGTATAGTCTGTCCGTATTTGCTCTTGGGTGTAGTGCTTTGTGTATTGTCATATGTTTCCTGGTTTTCTGATCTATGCTGCTGAGTTCTGCCTTCGTCCATTCCACTATTCCTGCGCTGTATCTGATTACTGGCACTGCCCATGTGTTTATGGCTTTTATCATATTTCCGGCATTGAGTTTTGACTTGAGTATCGCCTTTAGTCTCTGCATATATTCTTTCCTGACTGTGTCCTTCATCTCTTGGTGTTTTATATCCCCTCCTTCCATTATTCCCAGGTATTTGTATCCTGTCTCATCTATGTGTTTGATGTTGCTCCCATCTGGTAGCTTTATCCCTTCAGTTCTCGTTACTTTGCCTTTTTGTAAGTTGACTAAGGCGCATTTTTCTATTCCAAACTCCATCCTGATGTCCCCAGATACAATCCTTACAGTCTGGATTAGGGTATCTATTTCCTTGATGCTCTTACCATACAGCTTGATGTCGTCCATGAACATCAGATGGTTGATTCTGTTGTTGCCTCTTTTCTTGAGTTGGTACCCGGCATCCATCTTCTGTAGTACTTTTGTCATGGGAATCATGGCTACTACGAAGAGTAGTGGGGACTGAGTCGCCCTGGAAGATCCCTCTCCTGATATTAACCTCTGCTAGTCTTATTCCAGAGCTTGTAAGTATTGTATTCCAGTTGCGCATTGTATTTTTGAGGAAGCTGATGGTGTTTTCCTCTGCCCCATATATTTTCAGGCATTCTATTAGCCATGTGTGTGGTATCATGTCGAAGGCTTTCTTATAGTCTATCCATGCCATGCTTAGGTTGGTTTTCCTTCTCCTACTGTTCTTCATTACCATTTTGTCTATCAGGAGCTGGTCTTTTGTGCCCCTACACTTCCTTCTGCAGCCTTTCTGTTGGTGGGGGATGGTGTTTGTCTCCTCTAGGTAATTGTATAGCCTTTCACTGATGATGCCATTTAGTAGCTTCCACATTATTGGTAGGCAGGTGATTGGCCTGTAGTTACTGGCTATATTTCCCTTACTCTTGTCTTTTTGTACTAGGATGTTCTTCCTGTGGTCATCCATTTGGGTGCATGGTGATTTGAGATACAATGCTGGAGTTGTTCTGTTATTCGTGGGTGTAGGGCTTTGAAGTTTTTGAGCCAGTATCCATGGACTTCATCGGGACCTGGGGCTTTCCAGTTTGGCATTTTCTTTAGTTGGTGTCTGACCGTGTCTGTCGTGATCTCTGTGAATCTTTGTTTTATTCTCCCTGTTTCTTCTTCCTTGACTTCCTGGAGCCATGTTGCATGTTTGTTGTGTGATACCGGATTGCTCCATATGTTTTCCCAGAGTCTTTTACTTGGTTCAGCTTCAGGAATTTCTTGGTGGTTGTCTTCCCTCTTAGTTGGCTGTATAGTCTTTTCTGGTTGGTTCCGAAAAGTTTGTTCTGTTGGTATCCCTTATTCCTGTTCATGTACTTTGGCCTTAAGCCTCTGTTTTACATCTTCTATTGTGTTGTTTAGTCCCCTCTCTTGTACTTTGTATTTCTCGTTGAGTTCCTCCCTTGTTTTCTTGCTTCTTAGCCTTTTTTCCGTCATCTCTTTCAGTTTACTCAAGTCAGATCTCATCACCATGATTTGCTTTTCCAGGCGCCTTTTCCAAGGAGGTTGCTGTTTTGGTTTCTGTTGGGTTGGTTGGTGCTGGTGGTGTTGGTGTTCGAATCCCATCAGTCCTGCTACTAATCTTGCTCCTGCATATGGCCATTTTTTTGTTTTTTCGCTGTGATACTGGTGGTGTGTATTATGCTCATTATTTCATTGACCTCACTTGTTTTCTCCCTTAAATTTCTTGTTTGTATGCTTCCATGGAGGGATCTTTGTTCTTTCTGTATCTGGCTCCATCCATTGTCTAATCTTTTCTACCCATTCCGTCCTCTCTGTTACTTCGTCGGTGTTTCTTCGTGTGTCGTTGTTTGATACCTCATCATCCCTGTCGTCTTCTGTGGCATCGTCTCTCAGTTTGTCTTCGTGTAATTCGTTGTCGTGTGACATTTCCCTTTCCAGTTCTTCTCTTTCTGTTGGGGAGAGCCAGTTCTTTTTCTTTATGTTCCTTACTTGGTCTGCCAGCCTCTGCTCTGTTTTGGGGGGTGTTATTCCTCTCATTCCAGATGTTGACCAACCTTCTTATATATCCTCTCCGTCGGGTTGTTCTGATTGTAGCATCTCCATATTTCCTTATTTTCCTTCTCTTGTCGATTTCTTCCTTTGGTTTGCTTCTGATAGCTCTAATCTCAGGCTGTTGGTTACTGTCGTTGTGGTGGTCAGTTGCTGGATGACGACCTCCAAGTACCTGACCGTCTTCCCCTTCAATTGGGTAGAATACCTGGCTGCCGGACGAAGCTCCTCTGTTTCCAGAGGTTCCATTTACGTCGTTGTCGTTTATTCCTTCATTTCTTAACATCATTGCTGAGTTGTTTTGCTATTTAACCCATAGCTGGACCCTAACCCATCAGGGATAGGTACTCATTTACAACTGAGTAGACTGAGGAAATTATGGTAAAGATCCTTTCCAAGGAATCAACGCCGGGCGAGGAGAGCGGTCACCCATCCAACGACTGACCAGCCCCAATGTTGCTAAACAGTCCATTGACGACCTAACCCACTCTGCCACGGCGCCACTTTATTTTATTATTATTATTATTATTATTATTATTATTATTATTATTATTATTATTATTATTATTATTATTATTCGGAAGGAGACCCTCTCGTAGGCATGTTTTGTTGAAAATGACTCTCTCTCTCTCTCTCTCTCTCTCTCTCTCTCTCTCTCTCTCTCTCCAACGCAACGTTTCCTCCTGATCCACAGGACATTATCAAGCGATAACTGCTGAGGGACTGAATTCCAGTGGCGAGTCCATCTCCTTATATCGTGATTTTGCGGGCTCTTGATTTTCCCATGCCCTTTGGTGCGTTGCTCGCCAGTCTAAGCAACAACGAGAAAGCCGTCATCAGAAAGATAGAGAAGAATCTTTACAAGATTAATAGTGCTGAAGCAGCAGTCATATTATTATTATTATTATTATTATTATTATTATTATTATTATTATTATTATTATTATTATTCAGAAATCTGACGAAGCCTTTCAAGGTGACGTCATCGACCTAAATGAGAAAAACTGTGGCTTTTTGGATATGAAATCTCATTACGATTTTCTTCCCGGGAGGCAAAACCCGACCTCGTTTATGGAACATTACGAAAGAAGCGAAAAGGCTTTGAAGATTCCACGGGTCGGATCTTTAGTACAGAACTCGGATAATTAAAATCTCCGGGCGAGCGCCCCTTTCTTCCTCCTTCAAAGGATGGAGGTCATATGTGTGGCTGTTGATTTTGCGGGATACTTTCCTTTATTAAGAGAAATTGAAAGAACCCAAGCAAGATTTCTCCTTTTTCTTTATCTCATTTTTCGACGGAAACTTTCTAATTTGAATCTTTAATGTTTTTATTATTCACTCCACCAAAAGGGACTTTTAAGAAATGATGCTTTGATTTGCATATAAGTTTCTCGATTGAAGTTCCCCCAACTTCTTTTTCAAAACGCAATTATTTTTTAAATGAATTTGAGGAAGACTGAAAAGTACCTCCGGCTCTGTTTCCTTTCCTCTCGCTGAATAAACTCGTAAGTTTAGATATTTCTTAGTTTATCTCTTGGGATAGAAAGATGAATGTTCTAGCCTGTAAATTGAATAGCTGAATTTTAAGCAATGTTTTTATTTTTCTCCTTTTCTACCCTCAGAAGATGATAATAGTTGCACATTAATGTTGCATTCAATACGAAATTATAATTCTATCACGACCCAGGTCAATATTGTAGATTCAATCAAGGTACCAAGTGAATTATCCTTTTGCTGTAATTATTCATCTGGATTACGTTGAAACGATCGATTCGTGAGATGTCTATACACCCACAGAATTCCTTGTAAATTTCACTTCTTTATTCCTGTAATCAGAAGGAGATTATTGTTACTAAAAACAGTTCAGAGGCGATCTTCTGGAACTTTATTTTAGACATAATGCATGAAATTATTCTTCTTTGTCACTTTAGAAGTTCGAGTTTTATGAGAGTAATTTTTGAAATCTGTTATGGGGTTTAGTAAAATTGATTTCAGTTCAATTTATATTCTCAGTATTCGTGAAACTACTTAGAATCACGAATATCAACCACATGAAATCCTTCTCAAAGTGAAAGGATCGTGTTAACGTATCCTTCGTTGTTGTAGCCTCAAACAGTATTTGCATGGAGGTACGAAGAAGGATAGGCAAAGAATGTGTGTGAGTGTGTGTGTGTGTGAGAGAGAGAGAGAAAGAGAGAGAGAGAGAGATTGTTGGAAAAAGGGAAACATTCAGAAGTTAAAAAATGGTCGAAGACTATTTTTTACGAGTCGGGAGGAATGTACAGTTAGGGAAGGCATGCAGCCGGGCCAAATTTGTTTTGAAACTCCATGATTAAATCAAGCGATAGCCACCGCTGGGAAATACCTGCTCCAGGTATAGGCAATATTGGATGCTGCATCTGCTCAGCTCGTAGCTGGATGATGACTGCCCCGGAATGTCTAAATCCAATGGCGTATGTGGAGTCGCGACGATGTTTTTGAATTGGCACAGGCAGTCTCCATACATGTATTTATATTTAACCTATTTATTTATTAATTTATTGACTTATCATTTTTCCTTTTCTGGTAACTGATCTCTTTTTTTCTGCATTTTCTATTATATTCTGGAACTTCTTTGAGATGAACATCATAGAGTTTGGAAGCTTGAATTTCAAGTCATATATATATATATATATATATATATATATATATATATATATATATATATATATATATATATATATATATAAATAAATGTAACACATCAACTAGCATCACATTCAGATACTATGAGCCTGCAGTTAAATCCTCTGAATACGCATTCATCAGCGTCTCCAAGGGATTCATGTATGGACAACTATCCAACCTGTTTCATGCAAGAGACTTCCTGGAGCGCCTTTCAGCTCGAAAGGATTAGAATTTGGATCCTTAATTAAGGTTCCCAAGGGCGTCTCCCGCGGGAAGGATCTCGAGTGGCAACCAGGATGTTGCTCTGTTCGTTTGGCTTGCTTTTTTTTTTTTTTTTTTTTTTTGTATAATGAATTTATCCACGTTTTTTTATAAATGGATGTTGTAAATGAAGCACAACGAATCAATGGCTCGTTATTATCACTATTATTATTACTATTATTGTTATAGTATTATATATTTTCTGACGTCTATCAGGGTATATCACCAGGAGAATCTACTACGGATTTACACTCCATGTTTCAGCAACCTGCTGTGTGTTTCTTTATGAGTTCTATAATGCATGTCCATGAGAGAGAGAGAGAGAGAGAGAGAGAGAGAGAGAGAGAGAGAGAGAGAGAGAGAGAATATGTTGCGTTAACAAAGCCTTCATTAATATTCCTCATTAACAGAGATTTCAGTCTATTTAGCTGCTAGTAATTTCGTGCCCAAATCCCACAAAAGCACCCAAGCCTCAGTTTCATACTTCAGGGAGCTGTTTATGTACGTCTAATGGGACACTCTCTTAATCGTATATTTCAAGCGTTTCCTCCCCAGCCCCCCACACATTTTTTTGGGGGGTGGGGGGTGGGGGGTGAAGGTTTGGATAGTTGGCGAACCTCTAAATTCAGTACTAGCGAATCCCCCACAAAACAGAGGTTCATAATTTTTCCGTCAATATTTCAAAATATATAAGAATAATAGTCATAAGTTTGGTTCGAGGTATTATTCACATGGGAATCTGCGTACTCTCTCTCTCTCTCTCTCTCTCTCTCTCTCTCGTCCTCTCTCTCTCTCCTCTCTCTCTCTCTCATCTCTCACTCTCTCTCTCTCTCTCCTCATCTCTATATATTATATATATATAATATAGTATATATATATATATAGTATATAATATATATATATATATATATATATGTATGTGTGTGTATATATGTATATATATATGTATGTGATAATATATATAATATATATATATATATATATATAATATAGATATATATATATATATTATATATATATATATATATATATGCTTGTATGTGTGTATGGATGTAAGTTGAAGAATATTTCAGCTTCTTTATCTCATCTCAGTAAACATTGACTAATCATTCGCAACATAATTCTGGAATGCTGCAATAAACCCACTACATCAACAACATTACAATGAGGCCTCAACTACTGTTACTCTTAATTTATCTGCAATGATCATTGCATAGCCACAAATGTGGCCAAGTGGATTATCTATCATTCTGAAGTGGCAGAGAGGCGTTTCAATCTCACTAACGCAGTTCTTAATTGCCTCAGTCGTCGTGAAGAATGAATTGGCTTCATTTGCTTCAGTGCTTCGACGGAGGCGTCACTTTGTCTAGGGTCAGGTGCTGCCAAGTGCTTCCCCTGTTCGCTTCGATCGTCCGAAAAGCATTTTGCGTCCTTGTCGAATCGGGTATCATCACTATTTTGTACCTTAGTTGAATGGGGATATTATCACGATTTTGTATTTTAACTGAATGCGCTATCTTCACGATTTTGTATCTTTGTTGAATATGG
>NC_087211.1:11901524-11904024 GCF_015104395.2 Macrobrachium nipponense | reverse complement strand
AATTAACAGAAGGTAATGGGAAATACATGAAAAAAAATCGCATATTAAAAATGGAAAAATAAATCGATAAATTAACAGAAAAATTATAAGCAAATGATCAAAATGAAAGAAATATATTAGTGTAGTAATGCATTTAATCGTCGCTGGAACTTCTCCAAATGACGACCTCCTCAGGGAAGGCGTTCCACACTCCAAATGTATTTGCTACAAAGTTGATATATTTTCTGTCCTTTATATTTAATTAAATCCTTCGTTGCTTCCACCACTTAGCTGTCATTATGCCATCAGCAGATGCTTTATCAGACTGCATTGACAAACAGGATGTTTAGGGTGGCAAATATTTCTTATTCCCCAAACGTTACATCCTCTAATTGTTATTTTTGACGGTCCGAACCCAATCAGGAAAACGTCAGGAAAAAAGAATGCTATGTTTTCTAATTCTCAGGATTTTGTTAATAAACTGATTTTAATTGAGCTCAGATATTTTATGCTGAAATATATACACACACACACACACACACACACACACCATACGTGTATATATATGTATATGTATTTGTGTGTGTATGAATGAATGTATGTATATGTATATATATATATATATATATATATATATATATATATATATATATATTATATATATATATATATATATATATATATATACACACAGTTATTTATAGTTTTTGTTGTCCATAGGTACTGATATGGCCATTATCTTACACTCAACTCATAAATCCTGATATACCATTATCTTACACTCAACTCATATCTTGAGTTATACATATTTGTATCGACAAACAATTCCCACTCCAATCGCCCTCCTTAGCATAGGAAAGCGGCCATATCTCTCTCTCTCTCTCTCTCGCTCTCTCGAAGACACTGAGTGCCTCCTCCTCTCTCTTGCTGTCAATAGTAGTTTGCGATGCCCCGACAGCGTAGGTATTCGGAAGCGTCTGAAGGCGATTGATTTCCTGCAAAGAAAACCCAGGCGGCGCTGTCTCGTATCAGGCGGGATTTTGAAATATGAATTTGAAATCCGGATTTGGAATCCCGATATTTATTGGACGTCTCCTATTTGGACACTGAAGTATTTTGCAAGATTTTTTGGAGTATTTTTTTTTTCATGGTATCGTGTGTCAGTGTGGACAGATCAAGTGGTTCATATTTGATACTTATTTTGTACTGTTGATCTTGACATTTTATTGGCTGTCTCTTGTTTGATCCGAAAGTATTTTCCAAGATTATTTCCTTGTATTTTTTCAGTGGTGTTTTGTGTGACTGTGGGCAGATATTGTGCTCTCTGCTTGTTTTATTTTATTTGTGCTAACTCCTAAAGTATTTTTTTAACCAACAGTAATATTCTAGAATAAGATTTTAATATTTGCAGTTGATGTACTAACATTGCTGATTATAGGTTTCTACAAACCCTAGTGAAAATTCAGCCCAACTGTTATTATTATAAACATAGAAAGTGTGGAGAATGATGCAACATTTTTTTAAATCAAACAATCTGGGAATTTTAGAATAATTCGTTGTATTTAATAATAATAATAATAATAACAATAATAATAATAATAATAATAATAATAATAATAATAATAATATAATAATAATAATAATAATAATAATAATAATAATAATAATAATAATAATAATAATAATAGTTTCCTCCACATCCCACCGAAAATACAACATTTTTGTGATTAATTTACATCAGTAAAGAACAAAATATTACACGATACTGAGACAAAAGAGTGAAGACAGAAATATAAAAATCCAG
Organism: Macrobrachium nipponense; assembly: GCF_015104395.2. Lineage (NCBI taxonomy): Eukaryota > Metazoa > Arthropoda > Malacostraca > Decapoda > Palaemonidae > Macrobrachium > Macrobrachium nipponense. The sequence continues at coordinate 11,902,241 of NC_087211.1, read as the reverse complement.
TTCCCTCTCTGTATATAAAGGCTTCTTTTTACTGTTTACGTGTTTCCCTTGTTTTACAATGGCAGTTTGGATACGTCCTTTTATGCTTCACTAAAGTTTAATGCTTTATTTCGATTCACTTCCGTTCGGAGAGATACACGGAAAGAATGGGATTTTTCTTTTTTATTCATGGAATGAAGGTGATTCTGTGGTAGATATTAAAGAGACATACAGGTAAGAACACACACAAACATACATAACATATATATGTGTGTGTGTGTGTGCGTGTGTGCGCGTGTGTATGCGCGCGTGTGCGTATGATTATTCCTAACGAGATACAATGCCTCACTTACCCGATGTCTCAGTTTCTACAAACTCTGAGGATATGTCATCGCAACGCAGACATTAAGGAGAACAAGATCTTGGTTCCGACTGGACTCCTGTTGCTAATTCAGTCTAAATCTAATGACGAAAACCTTTTACTGAAACGTGAAACTACGACTGAGGGCTTTCTATTTCAATTCAAACGTGTTTATTTTTTTTTTTAATCCGCCTTTGTGCAAATGTCAATTTGGACGCTGTCGGATTTTCCAAATTACTCAGAAAAGTCTGACTTAATTCCATAAGTTTGGAATCACGGACTTTGAACGATTACACTTTTCACTGGTATCTTGAATCTATGTTAGAATAGCTTCCTTTTAAGTGAAATGACTATTGTAATACATTTCATACAATTTT
>NC_087211.1:11891524-11899024 GCF_015104395.2 Macrobrachium nipponense | reverse complement strand
ATATATTGCCAATATGTTCGTTGTGACCTTTTTGGAATGCAGAGAACAGAGCCGAAGCAACGACCGAGAAAAGCTGATAAATGATTTCTGTGGTGGCGTGATATGAGAACTGCATAGAAAGACGGGTCAACGTTCGTCCTGTAGTTATGTCAGTTCATGGGTCTTTGTTCAAAGTGCCTTTGGGAAACTGGCTGCGACCACTAATATGAGGTGTTGTCGAAGTGTGCATTCGTATGTGCGTGTGTGCCTCTTCTATTTCTTAATGTGTCACTAACCAAGTCTGTGGGAGAAAGGCAAGATGCTGGGGGAGCTCTGCGAAAGTTTATTTGTATTCAGTGAGTGAAATATTCCGGCTGCATGGGTGAGTTGCATTACTTTAGCCAAAGGGGTGGCTTGTTGTCTGTTTGACATTTTATAAGAATATCTTATCTTTAACTTTGTCTTTAAACTTAGGTGTACTTACGAGTGTGTTTCTCGTGTCTTTGAAACGAACGATTCTGGCGAGGAACTATGTGTTCTGGCAAAGGGGGGGACCGGGGACCTAGAGGGTCCCGATGGGAGAATAGACAATTGGTGAGACAATTACTGTTTTAGACATTTTAATGTTGGGGGGGGGGGGGTATCTGAGTTAAGTTAGTCTGTGAGACTTGATTTAGACTTGATTGATTAACGTTCTATTGTTAAATAAATAGTTATTTTTATATAACTTCATCTCTCATTTTGATTACCTGACAGAATGGAGAGAAAGAGGTGGAGAGAGAGAGAGAGAGAGAGAGAGAGAGAGAGAGAGAGAGAGAGAAAGATTGTCGCGAGCCGTTGGTCGCTTGGATATAGAGAGAGAGAGGGAGAGATTATGTGTCGCTATGCCTGACGCTCTGAGTTACACGTTTACCAAATAAATACCGAGATTAATATCCCGTTAACAGATTTGGTGGCAGTGATAAAAGAAGTGTTTTTTTAGGCCTAGGTACGCTAATGAAGAGATAGGTGACCAGTTAAATATAGAGGGGATTGTGGAAAATTATTAAATTGTTAGATTTCAGTTGCTAAGTGAAAGGGGTAGAGAAATATCCATCCGTGAGGATGTGCGCTGAGGAAAGAAATTGTATTAGAGTCATCAAATTTGCCCATACCGAGACCCTCCAAGGTATGAGTGACCCAGTATGGTTTGTGTGTGAATGATTGTCGGGTGTTTTCTTGCTGCGCAGTTTGCCGAGTGCGTTGTGCCGACAAGATTCTCGTGTTGTAATTGCGCAGATTCCGAGGTGGTTTTCTCTTTTTTTGAAGATGTAAGTGTTACGGTGTGTTTTTTTTTTTTTTTTAATCCTGGTGGGTTTTTCAAAATAGTTCAGTGTAATGGGACTGGTTTAAGATGTCAAAAATTTTTTTCCCCATAGTAGCAGCAAGTGACATGTTTTTCATTATTGGCGCGTGTTTTTCTTGAAGACAAAGAGCACCCACTTGTTCTTGCAGGCTCAGCAATTTCTGCTAACCGGCGCAGGGAGGCATTGCATGGTGAGTACTGCCTGCCTAAGGGGGTATTGCAAGGGGGAGATGGGTACTGGCCTGCCTCGGGGGATATTGCATGGAAGGGTACTGCTGCTACTACTGGTGTATACCTTGGGGGGATACTCAGACACAGTTCAAGGGGGGGTGTTCTGTCGCTTGACTGGGGGGTGTTTCAATGCTCATTGGAGGGGGAAACTTTTTTTTTCTCAGTGGTGGTGAACTCCTTCCTTTTTTTTTCTTTGTCGGGGTGTTGAGAGACGAATTTGCCCTTGAAAATGATTTTCCAATGCCAGGATATCTTGGATGAAGAGAAAATGAAATAAAAAGAGATTTTCTTTCTCTTGAATGAAGAGAGTAGTAAATGAAATGCATTGGATGAGGTGTATGTTTTTGTTAGGTATTTATGTTTATAACTACCTATTACCAGAGGTTATATTTGTGTTTACAGATACTTATTACTCGATAAGCATAACTACCCTGTTAACTATCTTGTCTTCTTTTAAACTGTATATCCTTATAAGTTAGTCTTAAAAATAAAGTCATTCAGGAAGGATCTATCTGAGTTTCGTGTCCATCCAAATATACTTCAATGGCGACGAGGAACTGACTCACGAAAGGGAAAATTAAGGATGGCGCATTTGGGTAATATAGCAGCATATGACAAATCCGAGGACTTTGAAGATTATGTCGAAAGGTTTGATCAGTTCTGCTTAGCAAATGACATAACAGAGGAAGATAAGAAACAGGCAGTTTTCTTGAGCGCCGTCGGCGCTCCTACATATGGACTTCTGAAAACATTGCTTGCCCCTAATAAACCCTCATCAAGTACTTATCGAGAACTTACTGAGCTTTTGAAAAATCACCTCCACCCAAAACCCATCCTGATAGCTGAACGTTTCAAGTTTTACAATAGGAAACAACGTCCAGGAGAATCCATCACTGATTATGCAACGGAGCAACGGAAATTGGCGGTAACATGTCAGTTTGGTGCTTTTCAAGAGGAAGTTTTAAGAGACTTGTTTGTTATTGGATTGGCCAACCGCTCGGCACAGAGGAAACTATTAAGTTAATAGGAACTTGACTTAAAGAAAGCATTTTCGATTGCGCTAAGTCAGGAAATGGCTGATGAAAACGTCACGAAGATTCAGGGTCAAACTCAGGAGGTAAAAAAGTTGTTGGGCCGAAGCTTCTCTCCTTGAGTGTTACCGTTGCGGGAAGACAAACCATAAGGCTGATGTTTGTTTCCATACGGATCACTGAGTGTAATGGGTGTCATAAAAAAGGACACCTTCGTAGAATGTGCCGAATGGAAAATCACACCACAGTCAATCGAAATTGGAAATATGGAAGACAAGGAAGGAAACGATCAATGGTCAACATGGCAGAGGAGGAGACCAGCGGCTCAGAAGAAGAAACTACAGAGTGCAAACTACAGGATGAATTGGTGCATACATTGAAATACTGTGTTAAGAAAATGAAAGCAAGACACAATAAGGTTCCAGAGATAATAGTGAAAGTTAAATTAAATAGGATACCAATTGATATGGAATTGGACAAGGGAGCTTCTGTGTCACTGATAAGTGAAGAGTTCTACGCTAAACATCTGAAAAATACAGTACTTCAATCCAGCGATATTGTGCTGAAAACCATGACGGGAGAAAAAATAGAAGTCGTCGGGATATGCTACGTAACTATGGAAGTTCATGGACACAGAGTGGAGGAAGTGCCATTGTATGTGGTACAGGGGAATGGACCTGCCTTATTCGGTAGGGACTGGCTGCATTTTGCGAAATTTGACTGGAAAAAGTTAGCTGTAAATCATCTGCATTCTGGTATTCTGAAAACCTCAAAGTTAGAAGAACTGTTAAGGAAATATGGTGATGTCTTTGATGGTGAACTGGGTACAGCCAAGAATATAAAGGCTCATATTCGTGTAAGAAAGGATGCAAAACCAATCTTTTATAAAGCAAGGACAGTTCCTTATGCAATCAGGGATGCTGTGAATGCAGAACTTAAAAGACTAGAATTGGAAGGAATTATTGAGAAAGTTGACTATAGTGAGTGGGCGGCACCGATAGTGCCCATTTCAAAAGACAATGGTTCTATTAGGATCTGTAGTGACTTAAAGGTCACCATAAATCGTTATGTGGAAAACCCTGAACACCCAATGCCAAATCCAGATGAACTATACCAGCGACTGAACGGTGGAAAAACTTTCTCAAAGTTAGATTTATCGCAAGCTTATCAGCAAGTGGAATTAGATGAGGAATCTAGGAAATATGTCACGATTAACACACCACTTGGTTTGTACAGATATACAAGTTTACCATATGGTGTATCAGCAGCACCACAACTTTTTCAGTCTTTAATGGATAAAGTTCTGCAAGGAGTGCCTTGTGGATGCAACATAAATGATATTAGTCTTACTGGGAGAACCAAAGCTGAACATTTACACAATCTTGAAAAGGTACTTGAGCGGTTGCACATCAATGGGTTGAAATGTAATTTGGCGAAATGTGAATTTATGAAGCCCTCCTTGAAATATTTGAGTTTCATTGTAGATGAAGAGGGTATTCATATGATGGAGGATGCCATTGCAGCAGTCACGGAGGCACCAAGGCCAGAATCAAGGTCTGACATGCAATCCTTCCTGGGGCTGTAAACCATTACCGTCGCTATGTGCCAAATCTCTCATCAGTCGTAGCGCCTCTCACGGAATTACTGCATAAAGACAGAAAATGGCATTGGTCAGTAGAGTGTGAAAGAGCTTTTTCCAAGATTAAAAAAATGCTGACCACTGAAACAGGAGTATTAGTGCACTATGATTTGAGTAAACCTGTGACGTTGGCAGTAGATACATCACCCAAAGGACTTGGAGCAGTGCTTTCCCATATCACCAGTAAAGGAGAAAGACCAATTGCTTATGCATCAAGAATGTTAACACCCACGGAACGTAACTATTCCCAAATTGAGCGCGAGGGTTTGACAATCATCTTTGGACTACAAAAGTTTCATCAATATTTATATGGTCATAAATTCACCCTTATTACAGATAACAAACCACTGTCATACATTCTGGGACCCAGGAAGGGCATTCCAGTCCTTGCAGCTGCAAGAATACATCGCTGGGCTATACAGTTAGCAGCTTATGATTATGACATTGAATTACGTCGTTCAAGTGACAATGGAAATGCTGATGCACTCTCACGGTTGCCTTTACCAGACTGCGACTCTGATACATCAGATAAGCTTGTAAACTGGACACAAGAAGCAACTGCATTTAACATGCACCAGGTGAACTCTCTTCCTGTAACTGCGAAATCTGTTGCAAGGGAAACTTTGCATGATGCTGTACTGGCTAGGGCTTATATTATGCAAGAAATAAATGGCCAGACTCTGAGGACATAGCACAGGAACTGAAACCCTTCCATAGCCGTCAGTGTGAGTTTTCAATTGAAGAGGGATGTCTTCTATGGGGTGCCAGGGTGGTAATACCGTCGAGATATAGGATTCAAATCTTAGAAGAGCTACATGGTGGTCATCCAGGGATTGTTAGGATGAAAGGATCAGCTCGCTTGCATGTGTGGTGGCCGAATATCGATCAAGATATTGAAAACACTGTGCAAGGGTGCTCTGCTTGTCAGGCTACTCAGCCAGTGCCAATTCATGTGCTGAGGCCTTCTAGTCCGTGGAAAAGAGTACATGTTGATTTCGCATGACCATTCCTGGGACAAATGTACCTCATTATGATTGACGCATATTCAAAATGGCCAGAAGTACACCCACTGAAATCAGTTACAACTATGAATACCATCAAGATCATGCGGCGGGTATTTGCTCAGCATGGGGTTTGTGTAGAGCTCGTGTCTGATAATGGAAGACAGTTTGTGGCTGAGGAATTTAAAGAGTTCATGAACCAAAATGGTGTAAAGCATATACTGATACCCGCTTATCACCCAAGCAGTAATGGGCAGGCCGAAAATACAGTAAGAACATTCAAACAAGGAATGAAAAGGGCGATGAGAACATTGCAATCGTGTAATACATCTTTAAATACCAAGTTGTGTCAATTTCTACTGACTTACCAAACTACACCTCACTGTACAACAAAGCGCACGCCTGCAGAGCTCATGGGTCGGCAGTTACGCACTCACCTTGATTTACTACACCCAGATGCATCTCAGCGAATTGAAAGAAAAGCCTCAGAGAACGAGAAACCAATGAGGGAACTCGATATAGGGGACCTGGTACTGGTTCGGGACTATCGTCAAAATACCAAGAAGGGCATATGGACTCGAGGAGTTGTGGTTCTTAAATTGGGTCCATGCACATACAATGTACAAGTGGACGGTAACTTAATATGGAAGAGGCATATTGATCAAATGAGACTGATCTCCAATGATTCTCAAGATAACAAAAACGAACTTTTAGCACGTGATTTTTCTGAGTAGGTCAGCTATCCAGACCCGCCATTACCAAAAGAGTTCATAAATACTCGTGAAGAGTTAGGCGATGCAGTTGCAAGTGCAGAGAAGAATGAAATCCCAAATGTAGAAGAAAAGGAGGCGGCAGCTGCAGAAAAAATATCGGGAAATGAAAATGGTAAAACTTCTGATGACTCACCTGATAGATCGATATCTGAATTACCAAAACTTCGAAGGTCTACCGGACAAAGTAGACCACCTGAGTATTTTAGAATGTAAAATGATTAATAGTATTATGTATGTTTTTGTTTTATTTATTCAAAGCTATGCCACCATTTAATTATTGATTGCTTTATCCTTTTACTTGCTTTAATCTTTCATTCTTTTTCCCGAGGGGAAAAGGTGTTAGGTATTTATGTTTATAACTACCTATTACCAGAGGTTATATTTGTGTTTACAGATACTTATTACTCGTTAAGCATAACTACCCTGTTAACTATCTTGTCTTCTTTTAAACTGTATATCATTATAAGTTAGTCTTAAAAATAAAGTCATTCAGGAAGGATCTATCAGAGTTTTGTGTCCATCCAAATATACTTCAGTTTTCATTATTCTTTGGAATACACAAATATAATGGGGGCACAGATTATTATTATTTTTTTATTGTGTTGGAGAGATTACCTTAAAATGCCGATGATTGGTGTTGCATCTGGTGTTGATTTTGGGTGCGGCAATGGTGTATGCTATTTGAAATACACCCTTACTTGAGATCTTTGCAAGAGAATTATTACTATGGAGAATTATCATTATTATTAATAATTGTTATCATTACTTGATATTTTATGGGAGGGTTACTTAAGTAGAATTATCATTACGGGAGACTTGTTTTACGAGAGATTTGAGATATTTCATGGGAGATTATTTTATAATTATTACAGATAATTATTCATGGAGAATTATTACATTAAGTTATGGGAGAGCTTTGTAGTTAATTATTTGTTGAGTTTTTGTAACTTTGGAGAATATTTCAGTAATTCATGAGTGATGAGTTTTGCTGAATCTTGATGAACCTGGCTGAATCTTGGTGAATTGTGTTGAATCTTGCTGAACTTTTGGTGAATTTTGTGCTGAATTTTGTGCTGAATCCTTGGAGAATGGACAAGCATTAACATTGGTGATTTTTTTTATACTAATACTAGAGATTTTGATGATAGCAATTTTGGTGATTTTGCTGATAATGATACTTCTGATACTGATTTTTTTTTATACTTATACGTGGGTGCTGTAATGCTATCAAGGGTGGTGAGATCTTTTTTGAATTTGGGAGGAACTAACAACACATTATTTTTGTTTCTTTTCCTTTTTTTATGAGTTCAGCAGATAATTGCTTTATCAAGGGTGAATTTGAATTTATTTTTTTCTCTCCAATTTGTGTGAATATTTTTTTTTTTTTATGTTTCAGTTCGTGACTTAGAGTCATTGTTCGGGAACGTGTTTGTGTTTTCAGCTATTTGGTGCTGCAGAGAAATATATGGGAGAATTTTTTGCATTTGGTTTTGAATGCATA
>NC_087211.1:11866524-11886524 GCF_015104395.2 Macrobrachium nipponense | reverse complement strand
TGTCAAATGTAGACATTTATAAAAACAAATATATTTTATTGATGCAATAAGATCTGTAGAGGCACACTTAGAAATAATACAAAGTAAGCTTTCCTAAGTTTCATTATATACAGCGTACGTACTTTTTGAGGTTATCCTTGAAACAGAACAGTCTAGCAGTTTACCTTAAGTCCCTCGGCAACAGATTCCAGTATGACGGCATAACAATACTTCAAGTGTCTCCCAATGTTGTATTTTCACGAGTAATATAAAAGTCATTATCATGTCTAGTCAGTCTGGCACGTTAATTGTCATATTGTCATGGAAATTCAAATAACCTTATTAAATGAAGTTTTTATTATGACTTTGGAAACGATTATATGGAAGAGGAAAATCTCAGGTAAAAGGACAAGTCCCTCCTGTTAAAACTGTGCTCGTCTAAAAACTGATAAGTGAGGCAGTTATGGAATCTCTTTGATCGAACTTCAAAAAGTGAAAATCTAGTTGCACTAGGCTTCATAAAATTCTGCCTCTTTTCTGCTCCAGGCTTTTTAATCATGTCCCTTTTTTAAACGCTGAACACTTCTTTTGGCCTGAAAAATTTCAAAAATATTCTCTCTCTCTCTCTCTCTCTATGTGTGTGTGTGTGCGTGTGTGCGTGTGTGGGCGGGGGGGAGGGGGGGAGCTCAATTGTATGGCTTCAGTAACTTTCAAGATAATTTACATATAAAAAATGACAAGTTAGACATGTAAACTTCATTCAACGAATGAAATGTTTATTTTTATTTTTTTTGGAAAAGTCGAAAAGGTCACTTCTCTCTCTCTCTCTCTCTCACACACACACACAGAATGAAGGAATGAGAGGCCTATTTAATTAAGTAGCTTCAAACATCCACTAAGGATTCTCACTAGGAGAACATCTACTGTCTAAACACACATTATTCAATCAGCCTTTACCATTCACTCTTAATCCCCCCCCACGCTCCACCTCCCCCCCCCCCCCCCCGCCCCCGCCCTCCCTGTTGTCAACAGATCTTTTCTGTGCCTCTTGCTTAATCTGTGTTCTAAAAATGACGAACGGCAGTGTCTCTCTCATTCGGCTTCACGTGGATTTCGGCCTACAGTACACAACTCAATTCACGTCAGAGGCTCCGAGTTTCTCTTAATTACGTTGACCTCCGTAGTGAGGCTCTTCTCCTACTGACCCTCCTTTCTCCCGAACCTTCGATTCCCGGAAAACATTCTCGAATGACGTCACTTTTCTGAGGTCCCTTGTGACTTTTTTTAACTGGAAAGCTGCATAAATTATTGCATGAGACCTATTTTCTCGTTTTGTCCTTGAATATGTTAATAGTTACTTTCATGAGGAATAATGCAAAAAAATGCACTCATGCAAGATAAAATGGGAGAGATTTTATATCGTTAAATAGCATGAAATGTTTGTTTTTCAAAATATTTTCTGGCCGTTTGTCCTTCCTTTGAGCTTATATCGGGGTTTGTCTTAATATAAAGGTTCTCTATTTATGTTTGTTTCTGGGAGAGGTATCAAACTTAAGTACAGACTATGTATATGCGCGTGTGTATGTGAGTGTGTGTACGTGTGTGTATGTATGTATTTATATTCATATTTCATTTCATTTATTTTATTATATATATATATATATATAAATATATATATATATATATATATATATATAATATATATATATATATATATTTTGGTATATGTATATATATATATATATAGATATATATATATATATAGATATTTTATATATATATATTTATTTATTTATTTATTTATTTGTAAAATCAAGGATTTTATTATCATTGCTTTTGTTCAATAAAATTTACTTCCAACAATCTCAAGGCAGTCAGAGTTACCTAAAATCTATTTGTTGATTCCCAATTGAAGACTCATTATTATTCAGAGGTGTCCTTTGTAAAACCAACCTACCCTTGAATAAATTCGGAAGTTGCGAAACTCAGTGGTTCTGGAGATCACGAGACAAAAAGGGGAAAACTTTGGATATGCAGAGAAGGAAAACTTTGCAGAAATGAAAACTGGGGAGTGGTTTCATTAAAGAACTTTTCTCTCATCATAGGGAAAACGGATACAGCAGCAGCAGCATCAAACGTTTCCTTCAGAATTCCAGTCTTTTTCCCTCAGTTGTTCTTTGGTGTTGCTCTCGGTAAAATGTCCACTTGGAGATCTTTTGCCACCCGACGAGAAAAGAAAAATGTTATTTTCATGATAAAATAAATTTTTGAACATACTCACCTGGTAGTTATATATAATTAAATTCCCACCCTCCTCCCCTCTAGAGACTATGGGCATGGAAGATCTGAGGAATAGTTGGAACGGTTCTACGTACCTGGGTAGAGGGCGCACAGGTGGTGCACCTGACTACCCAATCGGCGATTGCCGCGAGTTTTGAATTTCTGCCGTGACGTCAGGGACGTAAGCTATATATATAACTACCAGGTGAGTATGTTCAAAAATTTATTTTATCATGAAAATAACATTTTCAAACATCTAACTCACCTGGTAGTTATATATATAGCTGATTGACACCTTTGGTGGAAGGTCAGAGGCAGCTATCATCGTTGGAACTGACATAAGAGTTAATCAAAACTAACTTACGGGTTCGTACCTGTTAATGAAGCTGACTTCAATGATATCCTGATTCATTATGTCTGCTTTCCTTATGAGATCCAGCGATCCACTCAGGGGGCTGAAGACATCTTGGAGACTTTCAACCGGTTAAACCTCTATGTGACTAGACTCCCTACAATACCCTTGTTCCAGGCGCTACCAAGGAACAAGTTGACCACCTGACTAAGGATCAATGATTGTGGGAGACTGCGTCCAGTCTCCACAAACAACCACAAAATACCAATAGTCCCAAGGTAAGAACAAGGGTATTGGGTTATGGGATTTCAGGGATAGACCCTTGTCCCATTACTGGATGAGCTGCTACGAACTGTCCCAACGCGTAGCAGTCTTCATACAGAGTTTGCACTTGCCCCAGATAGTGCGTCGCAACCACTGATTTGCTTCTCCAAAAGGTTGCGTCCAGGATATTTTGAAGGGATCTATTCTGATTAAAAGCTACAGAGGTTGCATCAGCCCTAACCTCATGAGTCCTCACTTTTCAGTAGCCTGAGATCCACTTCATTAAATGCTGAATGTGCTTCCTTGATTAAATGCCTTATAAAAAAGGATAGCGCATTCTTTGCCATTTGCAGAGAGGGCTTTTTGACACAACACCAAAGTTCCTCTGAATGGTCACGTAAATGCTTCGTTCTTTCCAGATAATGCCTCAGGGCCCTTACCGGACAAATAACTCTCTCTACTTCCTTACCTGAGAGATCCGACAGGTTTGGAATCTAGAACTATTTGGTCCAGAGCTGAGAAGGGCGTTCGTTCTTCATTAGAAAACCCCACTGTAGAGAGCAGATAGCATTGCCCTGTCTGAAACCTACAGCTTTGCTGAAGGCATTTCACTGACTCTTTTCGCTGTTGCTAGACTAACTAAGAAGAGAGTTTTCATGGTGAGGTCCTTAAATGAAGTTTCCTATAAAGGTTCGAACCTATCACTCATGAGAAACTTCAGGACTACGTCCAGATTCCATGCTGGAGGGGACTGTAGTCTCGCCTTAGTAGTGTCGAAGGATCTGAGAAGGTCTTGGAGATCTTTATATTCAGACACGTTTAAGTTCCTATCATTGAAGACATTTGTGAACCTGGTTATGTATCGCTTAATGGTTGAGGTTGTAACGTTACGACTTCTCTTAAAGTCTGCAGCGAAGAGTCTCTTATTCTCCTATCCTATTGCAGCGAAGATTCTTCTTCTTGGCAATGGATAGGACATAAGACAGCGACACTCCATGGGGGTGTCCATGGTATGGATACTGGGACAATCTATTAGGATTAAATAATGATTGTTCTGGAACAACCTACTAAGTCCACAGCGTAGACCGTTAACTGACTCGGGCGCTCTGACTGCTGCCAATTGACTGCGTTGTGAGGCAAGTTGTCTAAGCATCCGAGAAAGTCACGTGATCTTTGCCTTTTAAAGGGTTATGCCGAGAGACCATACAAATTGTCTATTTTTTGTCACTGATGCTGGATGGCGAGGTGATGATTCTCTTAAGGCATATGCCCAATAGGCGAAAGTCAATTGCCTTCTAGAGACCGAGGTCCTTAATGGCAAGATATTCTCATAGTAGTTGAATCTCAGCTAAGAAGAAAACAACACTATGTTTCATTGAAGACTAAGGTGGAAAGTGTATGCAACCCACGTCTTCACAGCCGAATCGAGAGAAGGATTCTCAAGATTCTGAACCTGTGCTTACAAAGGACTGAAAACGCTAACAGCTATTTCATTGCTGTAAGTTGTTGTTGTAATGAAAGCGGAGCGATTTCCAGTAATGAAAAACACAGGGAAGTACTACTTCTCGTGGGCTGATCATATGGGAGTAGAGCTGGCAGGTCGGGGAGCAGGCTATGTCTTCCGTATATATCTGTCAATTCGGGGTGAACAATGTACGATTGCCCCCCTCCGAATAAAAGATATTATAAAGACAAACTCAGATGTCTGAAGAAAAACATTCTGCATTCCCGCAATGCGATGCAGTGGGAGACTAGTAAAGACTTCTGTTACCGTGCGGTAAACATAAAGATGAAAAAGTCTAGAATATATATCTCTGTTGAAAGTTCTCGCAATATCCAAGGGGATGCAGAAGGTGTCATACATATATGCGAGAATCCTTGTTAATCAGAGACCTAAGCCCGATATTGTTGGACAGAGAAAAAATTCGGTAGTCAATGATTGTAGGGGAGAGGGACATAATCCAAGCATGCATCACGGAGAGCCAGCTAGTACTGGGGTGTCTTCTGCAGTACCCTACTCAGTTAGTCCTTGCTCTCTAACTATCCTGAGTTGCCAGGAATCCATTCCTTGAAGGAATGCGTTCGGCTAGAATAATCGAGCGTTAAAAAAGGAATCTCTTATGCTCGAGCAATTATATTTAAACGAAATGAATTTCGGTAAATACAAAAAACTGAGGTGGTGTTGTCATGACCATACCATTAGTATCTTAAAAATCGATACTGGTACCTCCTGGGATGCAGACAGTCCCGAGTTGCAGTTTTATTAGGATATTAGTCTCCCGATCACAAACCGTAGAATTAACTATGGTATGCGACTACCCCCTGGACAATTCAACTGCTTAACAGAATCATGTCTCGAGGGTAATATACGACGTATATTTGTAGATTTCTGTACAATGTCTTCCATCCTAAATTCTTTTCCCTTCGAGGAATGAGAATAAGGATTGGAAATCTAAACCCTTCCTTCTCTAGCCAAGAGTGTGAAGGAGAAGTCTTCCCTTAAGGAAAGCTTCAAAAGTGAAAAAACAGAAAACCCCAAGACGAAAATTCAAGCCAAACTGGATGTTCGCTTTTGTATTCCAGGGTTGGTCGTCTACTGAGAGATATTCTTTACTTGAGTAGCAATTCTTCTTGCAAACGCTAGAAATTCCAGGAATTCGAGCATTCAGCGAGGTACCCGATTATCGTAAAAAAAAAAACAATTATCGGAGATTCTCGATATTAAGTCCTGCGTGGCCTTTTGGGCTAAGGCAGAGTGGACCTAATTCACCAACTCTTGTGCTGAAAGAGCGCATATAACAGGTCTAATGCAAATAGCAGTTCCGCATTTTGAATGGGTGTGACCCCATTCGAAAGGAAAGAACACATTTGGATTCTTTACTTCAGGATCCCGCAGAGAAAGAAGCCGCTAGTTCGTTCGACCCGTCTCGAAGAGCTTTGTCAATACAAGACATCAGGTGAACAAGCTCTTCTGTATCAGCAGACTTGAAGGTTCCTATTTTCTTCCCCAAAGATCACAGAGTCCAGTCTAAGAAAAGTAAATACCTCGAAAAGCTCTAAAAACAAACTTTTTGAGGAGGTGGTCCATTTCAGAGGTAACCAAAAAACCTTCGTCTTTCCCATGGCCGTCCGACGAGAAGAGTCCACAAGACTCGAGAAGTCCCCTTGGGAAGATGCGGGAACTCCCAGACCGAGAGCCTCTCCAGTATCATACCAGATGCTAGATCTGGATGCTAATCTGGCCGGAGGAAATGAGAAAGCTGTCTTTCCTTGGTCTCTCTTCGTATACATCCCTTCTTTCCTAATTTTCAACGCTCTCTTTGGAGAGCGTGATAACACCATCTTTGTAAAGTCGGACTTCTCAGTTGCCTTCTCTCGAGTGAACTCTGAAGGTGGGGAATGAGGGGCAGCTAGAACAAAGTTTTCCGGAAAAAGTTCCGTGAAAAACTTTCATAAGTCTTTTCAAGCCTGACAAAGGCTGTAGATCTCTCTGATTCTCTTCGTCAGAAAAATCTTTCATTGGACGAAAAGGAGAGGGAGGGGGGTCATCCTTCCCTTCTTCTGATCGACCCATAACCGACGTAGCGATGTCATGCTTCGTCGGTGCTTCCGGTGTCGAACTTCATGACATTTAGCGTCCTGCTGTTCAAATACTTGACGTTCGGCGTCTTGGCGTCCAGCCTCTTGACACCTGGCGTCCAGCTGGCTTCCAGAATCTTGACGCCTGGTGTCCTGGAGTCCAGAATCTTGACGCCTGGCGTCCAGCCTCTTGACGCCTGTCGTCCTGGCGTCTAGCTGGCTTCCAGCATCTTGACGCCTGGCGTCCTGGAGTCCAGAATGTTGACGCCTGGCGTCCAGAATCTCGACGCCTGACGTCCTGGCATCCAGGTTATTGACGCTCGGCGTCCTGTTGCCCAGAATATTGACGTCTGTCGTCTAGGTGCTGAAAAAACCTTGACGCACTACGTCCTGGCGTCCAGCTTTTAGAGGTATGACGTCCTAGCGTTCAGGCTCTTGACGCTCGGCATCCTGTTGTCCAACATGTTGACGTCTGTCGTCTAGGTGTTGAGAACCTTGACGTTTTAAGTCCTGGCGTCCAGGATTTCGTCCCAGCTTTTGACGTATGCTGTTTTGCTTGTAGCAGGCTGATAAGACTGCATTAATGAGGAGAGCTTCTGCTGCAAGTCTTGCAGTAAGGAAAATTTGCGGTCCAGCAATCCACCCAGGGGGCTGAAGACCGATTTGAAGAATGCTTCCTGCTGCTGGGGACAGACTGGGGAAGCCGCAACATGAATATCACTCTCTTCATCCTGTTCGGAGCTGGAGAATGAACTGAAGGCATCCAATCGTCCGATACTTCCTATCCTCCTACCAAAAATGACAGCCGCCTGTGCGACATCTTGCGTCTTAGCTTGGTAGGAGAGCAAGCTTCGGAGTCGAAAGAGAAGCGTTCAGGAGTTGTAGCACGCTTTTCTCGACGCCTGGCTGCTACAATGACTACATCCTGGCAGTTCTTGACACTTGGCGTCCTGCTCTACTGGATGTCTGTCTTTTAAGGGGTCTTGATAAGATTGCATTAAAGAGGAGAGCTTCTGCTGCAAATCTTGAAGTAAGGAAAAACTACGGTCCAGCGATCCACCCAGGGGGCTGAAGACCGAGTTGTAGATAGCTTCCTTAAAACTGCGGTCCAGCGATCCACCCAGGGGGCTGAAGACCGATTTGGAGACTGCTTCCTGCTGCTGGGGACAGTTGGGGAAGCCTACACCTCAGTATCTCTCTCTCCATCGTGTTCGGCTAGAGACGAAACGTCCTGAAGACGAATGTCACCGCAGGAGGGGCTGGAGAATGAACTGAAGGCATCCAATCGTCCGATACTTCCTTTCCTCCTATCAAAGACGACGGCCGCCTGTGCGACATCTTGCGTCTTAGTTTGGTAGGAGAGCAAGCATCGGAGTCGAAAGGGGAGCGGTCAGGAGTTGCAACAAGCACCGAAAGTCTCCCTTCGTCCGATACTTCCTTACCTCCTGCCAAAGGTGACGGCCATCTGTGCGACATCTTGCGTCTTATATTGGCAGGAGAGCAAGTATCCGAAAACAAAGAGATCCGGAGTTGCAGCCTACAATTCTCGACGCTTGGCGTCTTGGCATCCAGCCTATGAAGCCTAGCGTCCAGCCTCGTCTGAGTACTGCGTCGTCAGACGACGAATAAAACACTTTAACCTCGCCTTTCCAATGGCGAGGGTGAGCAATCACCTGGGTAGCGTCAACAAGGTTACGACTTCGAGGGGACGGCCGCTCGGGAGCTAAAGCCTCTCGCCTCCCTTCGTCGGTCGACTTTCCTTCTCACAGGGGTTGGTGAGCTTGGAAGAGGTCTAGGACTAGGAGCACGACAGGTCCAAGCGGTCGCACCCTCCACTGCACTTACACTTGCATTGATTTTAACACTGTAACTTGTGATTTTAAGATCTCTCACATTCGACCATGATTTCTCCCTGTTTCTACAGGGGCCTTTACTAAGGGCTTGAATGGTCGTTATCATGTCTTCTAAAGTTGGATAGGATCAATATGATCACTTGAATATTTATAGGAGAGTGAGACATACTACTCTTCGTTCTCGTGATCGTATTATTATTTTCAAGCTTTCGCACATAGAAATAATATTCAGTCACATTCAGGTAAAAGAAAACATTTTTTCTCATGTCATCCAACTCACCACTCTTGCCTCTTACGACTATTCTTAACTGATATAGATAGAATAAGGATCTATTGAGGTTTTAGCAAGACGAGAATTATATCCTCTCACCCACATTCTTACTCTCGAAGCAGAGTCAGACATTGTTTGGAAAATGCAAAAGAGAGATCAAGGATAAGCAAGAGTCAAAGCAATAATATTCTAAATCAAACATTCTTATCATCATCATTCATTATGATCCATCATCATTATTAAGATGATCCACATGTACCCAACAAGCGAAAGCCAAAGCCAAAGTGTACTTCCCCAAATAACTGTGAAGAAACACGGGCCAAGCGAGCGAACTTCCAACGATGTCACCGATGCGGCAGCAGGGAAGATCTGAGGAATAGTTGGAACGGTTCTACGTACCTGGGTAGAGGGCGCACAGGTGGTGCACCTGACTACCCAATTGGCGATTGCCGCGAGTTTTGAATTTCTGCCGTGACGTCAGGGATGTAAGCTATATATATAACTACCAGGTGAGTTAGATGTTTGAAACTGCAACGTTTTATGGAATTCCAAAGGAAGCCTTTGGTAGCTAACTCCATTTCTCTCTCTCTCTCTCTCTCTCTCTCTGTTCTGCATAAGGAAATATATTCCCCTTCAGTTCACAGTGGGTAGCTCTCTCTCTCTCTCTCTCTCTCTGTTCTATCTAACGGAATAGTATCCACTCGGTTCACAATCTCGGAAACGAGTTCGATCGCCAAACCAGGCTGAGAATAAAGAGGCATGGGCACTTTCCTTTAAAATTCAGTATAAGCCTGTTTTAAACTAAGCAGTGCATTGTCAACCTGGACATTAGTCAATTGTTGTAGCCTATCGTTGGATGTGGAGGGAGAATGAATAAAAATAAGTTGCGTGATATGTTTACTTCTTCGTACTTTATTAGAATATTAACGATAATCCACATTTTATTTAGGAATCAGTCCTTTATCACCTGCCATAGTGACCACTTTCTAAAGCCGCGTTATTTTCTCCCAGAGTCAAATATATTGAGTGTAAAAACAACATTAACTCATTAAATAAAGTCACGCCTATAGATCCCAAATACTCTTTTAATCGTTGTCTTTTTGTTTAATGAAAACTGACCCATCACTTAGAAGATTTTCCTTATGGTCTCCCCAAAACTATCGTTGGGATGAGTACAGTCTTACTCATTTTCATAATACCCCCAATGATTCATTTTACTTTTTCCACGACTTCCCTCAGACATTCATTCCCAGATTCAGTCATTATTCCGCCATCCACTTTTGATTGTCCTCGCTATTTAACCTGTTTATAGAGACTCTTGTCTCCTTATTCCGTTTCATTATTTGCCTCTCCAAATGCAATGGATTAAGCACTTGTATTTCGCTCAGAGACTGAGTGTAGATTCAGTTCATTGCCATAAAGAGAATATTCCTTTTGTTCCGCAACATTCCCACATCCCCAACCTTTGTCATCTCTGAATGGGATTCCTTTATCATGTAAATAAGCACAAGTGTAAACCTGGATGAGAGTGAAGGCCTCTGAAGGGATTCCCTGTTTATTAATGATGATGATGATGATGAGAGCTAGATTGGATGTCTGTCTGTCATCGTTCTTTATTCAGAGGCGAAAGAAATTTTATGAGAATTGGGTATTTTATGAGAATTAGGACATTTGCATAAACTAAAATCTTATTAAAAAGTGCTTTTATTTCCATGCTTTGAATACTTCAGTTTTAGTATACACATGAATGAGAAGCTGTAGCTGATAATGTCATAAGGACATTTTATTGAATTCACTTATTGGGACTGTCACATCGCATTTGTAGCATTACAGAAAATGATACCTCTCTCTCTCTCTCTCTCTCTCTCTCTCTCTCTCTCTCTCTCTCTCTCTCTCTCTCTCTACTCCCCTACTTCGTCTCTTCAAGAAAAGGTGTCTTGAAATCAGGCAAAATCTTGCTCCTCCCTGATATTGTAAGGTTATGATATCTGCTCTTTAATTTGCAAGTCCTCTGCTGCTTCTTTCGAAGCTGAACAGGGAGCAGAGAACGAAGCCTCGTCTGAGATGAATGACCAATAAATCGATACGGAAAGGGAATAAAAATCCGGTGATAGACAGGATATTCAATTCATTTTAATTTTGTAAAATAAGGACACGTCTCCATTTTCTCTACAGCTCAAGACTGTAAACAGAGTTGATTTCCTTTCATTATTAGACTCTCTCTCTCTCTGTCTCTCTCTCTCTCTCTCTCACACACACACACACACACACACACACACACACACACACACACACACACACACTCACTCACTCACTTATGCTCTGAAGGTTAACTTTAGGCAAGGCCTAGCAAAGTTGCCTGGGCATATTATATGTTAATTTTACTTAGATACCTTCAGTCACTTTTCAAATATAAATCTTAGTAATGAATCTTATGGATTGTTATATGAATGGGAAGATTCAGCCACACCGCCTTTATAATTCCAGCTAAATTATCTTGAACTTTTTATTTTTGTCAATAAAAGTGAAAATCGGTTTACCAGATAGAATTTTTACATTTAAATTTTTCCGGGCAGAAATTCTGAACGAGAGAGAGAGAGAGAGAGAGAGAAGGAGAGAGAGAGAGAGAGAGAGAGAGAGAGAGAGAGAGAGAGAGAGAGAGACGGGGGCGGGGGTTGTTGCAAGAGGTTATATCAGGATACAGCTTACTTCGAATCACATTATTATTTTCCGCGTAGAAAAATCAATGGCATTTGCAAGAGCGTAGACTGCATCACCTCTGACCTTTGTATTCACGTCGATAAATTCTCTAGATAATTTTTAATGGAAGCTGTGTCAAGATATATTTTAAAATACTGCGTAAATATCACGAATAGAATAAACAAGAGAGAGAGAGAGAGAGAGAGAGAGAGAGAGAGAGAGAGAGAGAGAGAGAGAGAGAGAGAGAGAATGATTTTTGCTAAGGTTTTTATCCTGAGATCTAATCATGATTTGATTTCAGGGAAGATGTTGCCTGAAACGAGCTATTTCTTCTATTGCGCCGATTTCATAACAAATATGATGCTATTTGTAGTAATGAAAATCATCCCATTATTCTCCTCAAGTTCCTAATATTTCCATTTCAAAGTAAATATTGATGACAATTACCAGTAGATTTGGATACAATCGTAAATGAAGATTGTACTCAGACCTTGTAGAAGTATAAAGGAGTTTCGTTACATATCTCAAAAGCTATAAAATAACTGGCTGCTTTGGCGCCGTATGACTATTTTCTAAACAGAGGGAAACATTACAAAATGATTCTTAATCCAGCAACATGAATTTATATTAGATTCGAAATGAAACAGTCTTGCTTTTGCATGAACGTACATATTCCGCGCTGTAATATTAATGAGTGCCATTCTGTTTGGGAATGGAGTTCAAGAATAATTTACGAAACATATCAACAATATTTCCTCCGTGCATCCGTTTTGATTGTCTGAAATCTCTCCAAAAATGATTTACTCGCGTTTTGCAGAGGATGGGGAATGAAATCCCCTTGGGACGAGATAGGCATTGGCATTAATATTTGTACCTTTATCCCTCACTTCTCGACATCCAACCACAATAAACATTTCCCTCCTCATTGGTCTCAGTCCTTTCTTTGTAGGAAAGGAACGTATTCCCAGACGACTTAGAGATTAACTACCTGATTCTCTGTTTGATGATCTCTCTGGTTTGCAGTTCTCCTCAGCACTAAGGCTCTTGCTGTAAGTGATAATATCCGTATTCCCTGATGGCAGATCATACACTAATTACTATCTCCTTGCGGTACTCCCTTAAACTCACTATTTATCTTTCCATTCCTTGAAGTTGCCGATTCCTAAAACTGCCTAGGTTCGTCGAACAATACCGAAACTACGCAGGAATAGTTCAGCACTTTCTTTCCTCATATATCTGTATTTTTAAGTCTTGTGGAAACTGTAAATGGACGAAACTGCTCTCAGACTCGTCAGTCCAGTCTTCGTTTTCTGACCTGACACTTTCCGCTGTTCGGTTTTCAAGACTTGAGTATCCGTCTAAGTGTTTTTCGACGGTATTTGCATAACTAAAAAGGTAAAGAATGTTATTTCTGCTTTTTTTTAATGTTATTGTTGTGCTAAATTTGTAAATAATCGTCTGAGTGTTTCGACGGTGATCATAAGCAAAAAGGTGACTTTTTTTTGGGGGGGTTTTTTTGGGGGGGGGGCGGGTGGGGGGGCGGGGCGGAGTTTTAAATTCCTATTATCGTGCTGAATGGAAAGTCCTGTGAATTGTTGGTAAAAAGCCGCTTGTTTCTTGTATTTTCATCTATGTCTGTGAAGGAAAGACCATTCGTTTTGGTAGGTTTTAATATCAACGTTGTGTTGAATACGTAAATAATTCCTCTGCGATCAGAGTATCTAGTTATTTTGGAAAATCCATTTAACTTGAAAGTACTTCGATATTACTGGGGCTTTTATTGATGTCTGTGGGTAGAGTATAATAGAGTGAGTTTTAAGACATGGAAGTCTAATTATGTTCGTGGTATCGATTTAATTCCACTGAAGTATTTTTTTACCAAACTTAATGTTAGATTTATTTCCTAGAAACTTATCAATTCGGTCTGACATCGTACCTAGAATCTTTGAGAGTACTGAGACTCAGTTTCACTTAAACATGAACTATACGTTATTAGGTGTTGCCTCCATCCGCATTTTAACTTGTGATGAAAAGGTTTATATTGCCAGCCTTTATATTAATTAATTTATGGTCATCAACCTTACTGGTCGTGCTAGCCATTCAGTCTTAACTTGTGAGCATGTGGTGGGTCAGAAACAATACTGCCTTTTTAAAGCCTCTCTACTTTGGGACCTCAGACTTTGGAGAAATTTTGCTCGTGGGTGAAAACTCGACTATTTGCATTTGTTTCTGTGAATTCAAAGTTAAAGCACGAATTGCCATACCCTTGACAACAACATATTCTATAAATGAAGGTCAGGCTTCCATTTAAGATGATCCAGCTATGATTATGCAGTATATTCCAAAATCACCCTTGTGTTCCTGACCAAGCCATCAAGATACATTAAAACATTAAAATAGCCAGATCCTATTAACAATTGGATTGTTATAAACAAATAAAATGAGAAGTATTAAACGGCTTCTTAATATATCATTTCCTATACGCCACTGGACTTTCAACCACAAAGAAAACTGTTACGTAGTCTAAAACTACTTCCATAAGTATACAGGATTATAAAAAAAACAAATTCAAAACAAAGCAGGCTTTACTTGTGACAGTTTCAAAAGCTAACCCTTGCTTTTGTTTACCACTGCTAATCTTAATTTCATAGAACTGGAACAATAATGGCAACAACAATAACTAGTGAGTTTAAAATTTGTATCAAGGTGTTATTATATAGTTCTCTTCACCTGCAAAGATTTGACTTGTTTTTTTTTCTTTTTTTACTAAATTTCCATATTTCTCATAATGGTCAGTCTAGCCACTGTTCAAACTGCATGTCTTTTTAATCTAATACTTTGGTGTTAATTTAATCTTTCATCGCAATGTTTTCTAAATTGCATAACCTGTTTTCAGAATGCAAATCCCGTACTTCAACATGTTCTGGTTTAACGTTGCACTCTGGACAATCCTTCTCCTGTTTTATATAGCTTATTCTACAGCTTGGGTCGTCGATCAATGCATCATCTGCTGTAGAAGGAAGAAAGTGAGGATCTATTTTTTTTTTATTGCATATAATTAACTAGTTTCCTTAATGTAATATTTATTGCAGATATAATCTAATTTTGTATTATTCATTAATGTAATATTTATTGCATATATAATCTAATTTTGTATTATTCATAAATCATAAACCTGTTGCAGTAAGTTATGTCCACAAGAGACTTCGGAAATAAGTATCACAAAACACAGAAAGCCGGATACTCTAATCTGTACAATGCTAATAATTCCTGTCTAAAAATGATGACTCTTAAAAACCTGAAAGCAGTCGTAACATTTACTGATAGTGGAAATATCTAACATTAATTCAGCTTGTGAAAATCTTAATTAATAATTTCATCAATAAATATGGTTTATTGTGGCCTATATAAGAAAAACGAATAACAGTAAGCTAAGCTAGCAAAGTAATTTGCTGGACTTTTAATCTTTAAGACCGGTTCATATCATCTTGGAATATGTTTCCTTATGTTTACAATTCGACTGTTCATTTTTTCCCTTCTGTTAACATTCGCAGAAGCATCAGAAGTGTTCCCATTCTATAGAAATGACAAGTGTCCAGGATACTCTCTCGGACGACCGTCCTCAGACCGAAGCAGAGGTTTGTCCTCGCCACTCGACAACCTGCTCTACCCTCAATGGTAATGTAAACCTTCTAACTCTTATATAAATCGTGTTCTTAAATATTATCGGCTCTTGATGTGCTACCTTGAGTTTCATACTATAGCTGCCATTAATCTCAGGACTATCTGAACTAGAATAACTAGAATTGATTACTTAAGTTTTTCACAATCTATTTTGTTAGCTTTAGAACACCTTGCCTTCAAATTACCTGAACAAGGCTAAATAGAAATTCTTCTCCCATGCAGGACGTCAAGGCCTTCCTCAAGACGGGCATACTCCGCGTCTTCAACAGACTGAAGAAGTAAGTGTAGCTTCGTCAGTTTCTAGATGATGAGACTGCAATTTTAGACATCTGAGAATGAGAAAATGGGACTTCCAGTAGCAGAATCTCCAACAAATTTTAAACTGAGAGAGCTTTTGGAAAAATAGACAAGGAACTTCACGATATGATGGTAACTGATGTGGTAGTTTACTGTTGACTGGACGAAGAGTGTGAGCATTGCAAGATTATAGGTTCTTACTACGGCAAATTGCTGATGCTGTGATTATCCGGGAAAAATAAATCCCAGGAAGGTATCTTTCGACATTCTATCAACGTTACCTTCCTGGAGTTCGTTCATGGTCACTAATTCAGAGTCCCCCTAATTTTTATGTTAATTCAGTGACGGTAAGAGTTATGCCATACTCTATGGAAGTTGTAAGCAGCAAATTTGAATCGTCTTGTAACCACAGGTTACTCTGCTTCAGAGTTCAGCTCAAGTCTACTTGTATATCCATCATTAAAGGCAATACTACTTAAGAGTATACATGTGAGTGGATATTAAACAGCAAAATAATCTTAACTGTGTGTTTTTGAGAGACCTGCATAGGCGGACTATGACAAACGGGGCATGTTTCTGAAAGAATCTCGTCGGTAATTCTACATTTTTATTTTTCTTGAGCAGACTTGGTTCCTAGCTGAACTGAAATATGCCTAGACAAGAATTTATTTAACTGTCTGCTTTTAAATGACTGGACTGGACTGCAACTTGCCTAGAAAGAATTATTTGTTGTAGTTGTTAGATGACTAGACTTCGACAAGTTTTAAAAATCCATATTTTTAGATTGAGATTATTAGCATTGTGCGTATATTACAGAATCTGGAGTTTTGTAATAATGTGATTTCCAAATCCTCGTGTAGGAAATAATTTACTGTAACAGGTTTATGACATTAATAATAACACCAAATTGGATTTTGTCTTTAATATATCACAATAAAGAGACTATTTAGATTTCATTTCCCCTGGTTTAAGACTTTCACTATTTATAATTAAGTTTATAATTAAGCAAATTACTTTCATCTATGCACACTACATCAAGCACGCGTTCAGTTTAATACTGAAGTGTTAATGAATATTTTTAGTATTAAATTGTTTGACCAGTTTTAAGTCACACTGGACTGTTACTGTAACTACAGGAGATTACATCCACCTCATGAGGTCACTGATGGCTTTCAGTGATATTTATGTCAATTAAATGACCAGCGAACTCGCCACGCCAAATGAGAGTATAAACTCCGAGATAAATTAGTATTCGGAAAGAATTTATAAGATTTCGAGAATGAACCGGACTCGTGAATGAAAAGGTCTGGTTAGAATCTGGACGTAGATAGAGCAGACCAGATGTCGAACTGGTAATACAACTATTGTTCTATTCCCCTACTGACTAAGGAGATTATAAAAAAAAGCTATGAGCTCTTTAAAAATATCGTCAGATTGTACGGCCATAGTGTCCATACATTTGAACGCGTGCCTACAGTATAAAATGTCTTATTAATTTTTGTGAATACTGTTCGAATAATAACAATGCAGACGAAAAATTAACATTTTATCACATAAATAATGCATTGCGTAAATGTTTACTATTCAATTATAGATTTTCAAGATTAATATCATGCCCAATATCTGAAATATTCTCGAAAGTTCATTACATAGGTTTCACGAAACAGCTGAATATGAGGACACGTATATCTCGGTATTAAGTGATCTAGATAGACAATGCTTTCGTAACATCTGAATTAAGCTAGAGAAATTTGTGAATTGGAAGTTTAATTCGAATATATTTTCCACTGCAGGTTGACACGAACCGCTTGAAGACCTTGATTTGAGCAGCAGCTTCTGGGCGCAACAGCCAGGGAAAATACACAAGGTCTAGACAGCACAGTGGAGGATTAAGGTCAGTACAATGAATAATGAAGGGAATTTATAACTAGATAACTTTTATAGAAGACTCCGTCCGTCGGGGAGTATTACCGTCAGCGCACCATAGTACTTGCACTGTGAGCATTACGATTCTGTCTCCATTCTTTTCTCCTTTTCACTGCCTAGAGCAGTGAAAGGCTGAAAGTGTCCCCTTTGCTTGGCATTTAAAGGTCACTGATCTTGTCGAGTACTTTTAGTAGTTGAAGCTTCTCGGATGAATTGTTTGCGTAAACGAAAACTAAAAGGTGATAAATGTATGGGTATGTAGTGGAAGGGGTAAGATGTATGTACCGTAAGTGAACGTATGGAATTAGAATATATATAAGTCATGTGTGTTTGTATGTAAAAGGATGACCTAACAAATAGACGACAAGAAATTCCAAAATGAAAGTGTCGACGTAGTCTCCTCCCAGCCTGACTCAACAGGAGACTGGGACTTTGTCCCTCAACAGTTTTGTTATGTAGTTGTCTCACGTAAATATGGCCTTCTTGCTCTGACAAATGTTCTTCATTCTGAGGTCATCCATCTCGACGGAGAGATTACTTGGACTCCCCACTCCCTCCCCTCTGCCCACCCACGCCTCTCTCTCTCTCTCTCTCTCTCTCTCTCTCTCTCTCTCTCTCTCTCTCTCTCTCTTGCCTTCAATACATTTCTGGAGAGAATTTTGTTGCAGTGCATATTATGGTGTATCCTAAACCTTAGCAATAAAATGTAAGTATTTAACTGTTATTAGTCTCCAAAATTGAATTTTAAACCCAGTTAAAAAGCGACACTATTTTATCCCACCAAAAACTAATTGTGCCGTTTGAGCAAATTTCGCATTAATTCTGACATAACTGCATTGCAGGGCAATTGCAAAATGTTGCACTTTTGTGATCAGCTTTGAAGGGAAAAATGCATTTCTGTCCATACAACTGGGGCTGATATCGGAAGATTTTTATTCTACCGTAGTGGGTGGGCGTTGTAAGAACACGATTATTAAACTAATAAGTATGTGGGGTTGTCTCAGGTCAGTTGAGTACTACGTGGGTTCCTTTATTGGTCGTGTTTTGTAAGCCGTGTTTTTTTGTTTTTTTGTTTAGAAACACAACAACACAATACACACACACACACACACACACACACACACATATATATATATATATATATATATATATATATATATATATATTATATATATATATATATATATATATACATATACATTATCAATATACATAATATTTTATATATCTATATATATATATATATATACATTATCATAACTAGATATTTTTTATTATATTATAATATATTTACATTACAAAATACATTGATATTTTTATTATATATATATATATATATATCTATATATATAATATATATACATATATAATATATATATATATATATATATATATATATATATATATATATATATATATATATATATATTCATACTTATTCTTGTTTTTAGAAATCTATATATGAAACTTAACACTTCATAAGAAATTCGCGTCTGTCCCCTGAAAAAGTTCGAAAACTTCCACAAAAGTTTTAAAAAGGAGATATGTTCAACACAGTATCCAATTGCTTCTTCAAAGTACGTTGAGAGAGAGAGAGAGAGAGAGAGAGAGAGAGAGAGAGAGAGAGAGAGAGAGAGAGAGAGAGAATTTACAAGACCGCAAGCGCTGATTCCATTAACTTGACATAGGAAAGCTGAGAGATATTGGATTCAAAAAGCACGATGCTTTTCGCAGGAAACTCTTCTTGATTCGCTCCAAAAGGCCTTTGCTTTCCACAGTTGAGCAACATAAACACAGCATAAACAGCCGTCCCTCAGCCACGCAATTTCAACCTAACTTTTTTTTTTTTTTTGGATTTTTAGGAGGCAATTCTCCCCAGAACTTTTATCGAAGAAGTTGATGTAGCAACATGACTGACTTCCCAGATGTTTATAAGGGAGTTGATATAGTGTTTCTGAAGTGATTTACTCCTCCTAAAGTTTGGCGATACGTCAGAGTTATCCAGTTGTCGCTTTCTTTAACTATGTGTTCATCCGCAGCAGATGCAGTTAATAAAGTGTCTTATGATCTGCAAATGTTGAAGCGAGGAGCGAATTCATTCCTTCTTTCTTCTGGCGTCTCTCGAATTTCAGGTTTGTCGGTTTTTTTTTCTATTTCCTCATATTTATTTTCTTTAGTTTAAATTATCGTCAAATTAATCTTGAAGACTTTGAGAAATAAGCTTTGTAACAAATATTATTAAATAAACTTTAGTTTTTTATTTATTTAATGTTGCTTGCAGGTATAAATATTATTTAATGTTATTTCATAAAATATATTTCAAATCAAACAGATTACAGGGGAATATAAGTCAAAAACATTTATTTAAATTTACTCTTGCTTGAGGGAGTACATATTATTCAATGTTATGGCATCAAAATTTATATTTAACGTTTTGATATTACAGGTAAAAATGAATTAAACTCTTCAAATTCAATTCATTCTTGCTTGAGGGAATGCACATTATTCCTTGTGATGTTATTATACAATATATTTTTTGTGTCATGAAAATAAAGGGAAACAATTAAGCTGTTTAATTTAAATATATTTTTGCTTAAGGGAATACGAATCATTTAGCGTCATGATATTAACAAATATGTATCACGTTATGAGATTAGAGGGTTAAATAAATACGGTGGCAGGAATTCATATCAGACTCTCTTTTCCTCTTTAAACAAAGACGAGCTGTCTTTTCAAAAGCTGTCACAAAACCTGCTTCCATTTGTAGGCTATTGCTTCGAAACGGGAACAATTTTTCCGCCTCAAAAATGGAACG
>NC_087211.1:11854024-11859024 GCF_015104395.2 Macrobrachium nipponense | reverse complement strand
GCCGCATTTTTAATGGTGGCGATGGGTCTTTACCAAACTTCAATCTAAGAAAGGTGCCTCGTTGCATTTTTCCCCAAATAGCAAAGCAGCTCTGTATCAGAAGCTTTTGCAGGGAAGCAATCTGTATCGCTTTAACGAAAAATAAAAGTTTTTTTCCTTCTGCCTTCCCAAAAAACTGCGAGTAGAAGTTTATTTCCGGTTACAAATGTGCGATGGAAATCGCTCGCCTTCAGAACTGTCGAAATGAAACTGTCTGAGGAGATCGAACTGCTTTTTCTTTCTCGTTTTTATTCTAGGGATGACCGTTTTTACGACCCCTGTTTGATCAGTAACTTGTAAGGAATAGGATGTTTTTCCAGTCCCCAACAATTATACGTAATTATGGTTTCTGGAAGTGCGTAGTTCAGCATCACCGGATTCACAAGAAAATGCCGTCGCCTGATTGTTCAAATTATGTAAATATGAATTTCGCGCGAAGTCATTTCATCTAACAATATTATTTTAGCTCTCTCTCTCTCTCTCTCTCTCTCTCTCTCTCTCTCTCTCTCTCTCTCTCTCTCTCTCTCAAGTTAACACCAGGTACAGCAGTTCTCTTCGTGTATTCACAACCATCCTTGAGACATATTTAATGTTGAGGGTAAATGTTGTAAGGAAAAGTTGCAGTTAGATGTTAAATGTGAAAGTTAGTAAAAGTTGCAGGCGAAAGTTGTAGATAAATGTTAAAGATGAAAGTTGTAGGCAAAATTTGCAGGTGAAAGTTGTAGGTGACAAGAACGTCAGCGACGAGGACTGATTTCCAAATATTTTAACAAATCCTTATCAATATTATTATTATCATATTAATCAGAAGACGAACCCTTTTCATATGGAATAAGTCTACAGGGACCAGTGACTTGAAATTCAAGCTTCAAAACATTAACAAAAAATAAATGAACAAATTAATAGGCAAAAAGATGAAAATACAAGTAAACTATTAAAATGCAAGGAGAATTGTATTATAATAATAATTTTACTGTTGCATTCAGCTTCTAGGAATCCTCCTGACTAATCATATTATTTGTGATTAAAATTTAAATGCCTCGCAAATAGTAGTAATCTGTTCTCAAAACAGAACGGCGTCATAATGAGATTCAATTATAGCCCCATTCAAATCCTATTACCGATTTCCTATAACTGATTCAGCTGCACCGCCTCTGAATAGTGTGTTGTATCTATGAGCGTCATCTTTAATTACCCACCTTCTTCCCTTCTGACAAGAGCGAGATTCGCCGAGCGCTACAAGCAGGAAGGACTCTTCTGTCGCCCAAATCCGATTCTGTCGTCGGCACCACAGCGGATTCCAATATCCTTCGAAGCCAATAACGCTGACAGCAGTAAATTATGCAAATCGGCGCTGTCATGAGAGAAAGATATTGGGACATAGTCGTAAACTGGATTGTTTATTTTAGAAGGGAGACCAGCAGCGTTGTAGATACATCTGAGGCATTATGAGAGAGAAGCGCCGGTAAAAATGCACCTTTCTCTTTTTAGAAGAACGTCAAGGCTTCCCGCCAAAATTTAGTTTTCCCGGAAAATCACCGGATTCTTTTTCTTATTGTGCAGGCTGCTCTCGGCGTTTGGATTCGTTTTATGAATAAATGGGTTGTAGGAGATGATCTGAGACTCACCCAGCGAGTCAGGGGGAAAGTTTCGTTTCCAAAACCGCATTCGAATGTTTGAATTTGGCTGCCATTGTACGATATCATTGACGTAACCTATTGGGTCTAATGTAAAAATCTTCAACTCAAGGCCACATACATGGAATATGCAAAGTACAGACAATGACATACACAATCTAGATACAAGAGACAACGTGATAAAATATAATAATTCGGCAATATCCAGACAGTTGCTGAAGATGTATAAAAAAATAGTATTCATAATTATGGCAATAACAGTAATATTGAGAACAGTAGCTAAAAAAAGGCATTAATAATGATAACATTTGGCAAACAGATTGCACACAATTAATTTCCAGCGAGGGACCTTACGTATAAACCTGCTAGACTCTTCAGGTAAAACATAAAAGAGGCTGAACAAAAATGAATAGCAATTTTGCTTGACATTACTTTTATCTCTAAGGATTTGTATGAGGGGGAAAATGTATGTCTATATTACTTCGTTTTGGGCAAATAGAAATGCTCTGATTCGGCTAATATCTTGCTATTACTGTTACTTGGTTTCTTTTTAATGTACAGCAATGACTTAGGCCATTGTGTTCAAGCTGCAGAAGAAAACAAGAAAATTTGTTACAAAAAGATGTTTCTTTATTAAGAAATTCTAATATTTTCTTTCCATTTTTGCGCTGTAATTAGCATCAATTTCCATAAATAGCATTAAATGTTGCATCATCATACAACCAGAAGACCGAAGACTTTGTCATTCTATCATACATCCCTTAATGGTGACATCTCTAATAGCTATTTATAACTTATACCTCGGCATTTTTACCTCTTGGTGTAGATATTTTCCATGTTATCAGAGTGTTGTATGCTCTCTCTCTCTCTCTCTCTCTCTCTCTCTCTCTCTCTCTCTCTCTCTCTCTCTCTCTCTTTCTCCTTATTTAGTAATTTTTCTGCTTTGGTCACAGCATACTATCAATTTCATTTTGAGAGGAGAGCTGGAATTAAAAAGACACTATTCTGAATTACAGATCGCGTTTAACGTATCCAGGAAATGTGCATAAATGCGTGCAAACTCATCGCATTATTTACTCAAAAGTGAACACTTGCAGTTCCACAAAAGAAGAGAATTATATTATGATGGAAATGGAGAGGAGAAGTTCCCGATTCATTTCTCCTAAGAGGATACATCTTTTTAGAATTGAAATTGAAGAAGATATCACGATTGTGATGTAGAAAGTCACCTTCCACTCAGCGTGGCAACGCTTTCTTCCAGCTTACGTGGGGCGCGGGCAAAATAAAATAAAATACAATAAAATTAAAACTAAAAAAAAAAGACAACGTTGCATCGTTGCTCCAACTGTGACATTTTCCACCTGTCAGTAACATCCTAGTCGCTCTACTGTCATTTGGAAAGATAAATGTTTGAATGCGCATATATTGTAAGCAATAGTGGTCGACAACATATTGAACAGCAGAGAAATAACAAGTCACAGGGGAGGCTTTTCAATAACGTGCTTTGTTCCGTCATATGGCTGTGGAATCATATATATATATATATATATATATAGATATATATATATATATATATATATATATATATATATATGTATATATATATATATATATATAGATATATATATATATATATATATATATATATATATATCATATATATATATATATATATATATATAGATGTATGCATGTATGAGAGAGAGAAAATGAGGCCCCTCTCTGGTGTGCTAAAATTAATTAAGCATAAACGATATAAAAAAGCAATAACAATAAAGACTCATTAGCATAACCTAATTAAAGCGTATTGCAAGTAAGACCGTTCACAAAAAGTTCCATGGGAACAATATTGCTTAAAGTAACTTACGATCAGAAGTTTGCTCCCGACTGCACTGCCGGGCATTGCATGTTTTCCCTTCACAACCGCTTCCAACATTTTAAGGGAAATATATCTGTTGCCCGAAAAATTCTTCTGCCACCGACAAGTTTCGTCTGGCGTGAGGCCAGAATGTCAACAAACAGTTCTCTCGCTCTCTTGAGATGCATAACGAAGCGGAATGTTTGATAAATCAAAAAGGAAACAGAGGAATCCCCGACTCTGCCAAGTGTGTCTGTTGTTTTACGTGTCTCTTCGGTTCAAGTTCCGGGAGTTAAAGAAAGACACGGGAGTTTTGAATGATGAAAGTGAATCTATTTTTCAGAATAAAGTTGTCGTAAGATTTAGTTAGGTTTAAAGGAAGATTTGTAAGTTTAGAATTATGAGAGTTATTAAATGATTGAATAGAAGGTTATGGCAAGATTCAGGATACATCAGGGAAAGATATGCAAGTTTAGAATAATGGCGACCAGGCAGAATTTTCTTGTGGATGTCAGGTCATAAAATGCATCCAAAGAACTCGTGTACACACACACACACACGTGTGTGTGATGGGGGGGGGGGGGGGTTACATTTTGTGACGAGAGATTTACGGATAAGGTCTAACGAGCAGTTAAAAAAAAGACAAATAAAATTGAACGAACGACTTCATCTAATGCGTTGGACTCAACAGTTCCGAGGCAATCCATCGACCACTGTCCTGCTCATTCATACACCACATTTGCAAATGCAACTTTTGACGTCCGGTGAAAGTTGCATTGAAAAGGAATGTTTCGCTGTTAGCCATTTGACCCTCCATTTTGGGAGGGTCTCATGAAAATCACAAAAATATCTTTTTTTATGGTTATAGCGTTCGCTTCCCTACTGCCGTTATGTTCAGGAAATAAAACACCAAAATGTGCAACTAGTTTTCGAAATACGTTCGTCTCTCTCTCTCTCTCTCTCTCTCTCTCTACACACACACACACACACATCTTCGCCTGATCTTATAAAGTTCCAACTGCATACCGTAACCAGGGAGACTGCTCCTTCACAGTCCAACGGTGTGAAGAGAGAGAGAGAGAGAGAGAGAGAGAGAGAAGGCTCACCGAAGAAGTGGCAATAACTCGTTAGTGGTAAAAGCTCTCGTGTTGGTAATTAGGAAACGTCAGTCCTCGAAATTCGTCAGGGTGTTTTGGAGAGAGAGAGAGAGAGAGAATTTCGCGCACATGATTATGCCTGAGGTTAAGTTAATCCTGTTCGAACAGAGGCTGCCATGTTGGTTGTCAGGACACAGATTGGTTCGTTAGCTCTTCTGTTCCGGATTCGTTTCTGCTGTTACGAGGATCTTTGCTCTACGTTTGTAGCTTGGTTCATTCATTGCAGATTTTTTTTTTTTTTTTTTTTTTGCTTATTTCGTTTTGAAAAAATACAGACCATATGTCTCTAGTGTTGACTAAGTAATGTGT
>NC_087211.1:11846694-11853524 GCF_015104395.2 Macrobrachium nipponense | reverse complement strand
CGTGTCTTTATGTATTTACAGTGGATGGTGATAAAAGTCATTCAATCCAGCTGATTATTACTGAAGTCTTCAATTCTTATAATTTCGAATACATCTATGGTAATACCTTGTTAAACTTTTCTTAGCAGATATTTGACGGTTATGAATCTTACTAATATATGTCTGTCTTCCGCTCAGTTTTGTGGATGAAAATTCTTGCTAGCGATGCCTGTTTACCAATAACTGCAAGAATAAAAGATTCTCTCCTAAAGAAACGGCACTAGACATTTCTGTACGCAGAGAGAGAGAGAGAGAGAGAGAGAGAGAGAGAGAGAGAGAGAGAGAGAGAGAGAGAAAGAAAGAGAGAGAGAGAGAGAGAGAGATCGAATGTTTCCATTGGGCGAGTGATGTCGTTATAAATCAAGGCTGGAAGCCGTTAGTGGCGTCAAAAGATAACACGAACATGGGTGGAAAAAGGAACGATTCTGTAGTATAACTTTTCGTTCGTGACTTTTACGCGTTTGTAGGTTTTATCCAGGTCGAAAGAATTCATTTAATAAAGTTGCTACTCGGTAGTACATTTCTGTGGGCATGTACATTTCTGTGGGCATGTATATTTAAAAGACAGGTCTTTATCTATTACTCCTAAGACAATTTACTACCTCAACAAAAATTAAATTAGAGAGTCATTAATATGGGAAATAATGATTAAATGAGGCAATAAAGGTAGAATTTTTCGTATTCAAAAAATAAGATAAAATAAATAAATACATAAA
The DNA here is from genome assembly GCF_015104395.2 of Macrobrachium nipponense. NCBI lineage: Eukaryota > Metazoa > Arthropoda > Malacostraca > Decapoda > Palaemonidae > Macrobrachium > Macrobrachium nipponense. The sequence continues at coordinate 11,852,769 of NC_087211.1, read as the reverse complement.
TAAACAAATAAAAAAATAAATAAATAAATAAACTAAATAAATAAAATAAAACACATTTACCACCTCTACAAATATTAAATCAGAGTCATTAATATGGAAAATAATTAATAAATGGAGCCATACAGGTGGCATTTTTTACTTAAAAAAAAAACTTTTGAAATTCCAGTGTGTCCCGTGTTCAGCAATGAGAAACAGCCCAGTTGCGAAGTTGAATTAATGCAACAAATTCTCAGAGCGCGTTTCGTTACTTCGACAGTAAGGCACGCAAAGTTTTTCAATATTCACAAGTTAAGAGAAATGGGCAGACACACACACACACACAGAGAGAGAGAGAGAGAGAGAGAGAGAGAGAGAGAAGAGAGAGAGAGAGAGAGATAAACAGCAAACGGAGAGAATTAACAGAATGATAGAATGTCATTATTATCAGATGGGGAAGTCTCGTAGTTCTGTAAATACAACTCTGCCCTCAGATCAAATATCTCATTTACGTAATGGCAACATGTAGCTATACACTCTGAAGAAATAATGTTTACTCATCTCTCTCTCTCTCTCTCTCTTTCTCTCTCTCTCTCTCTCTCTCTCTCTCTCTCTCTCTCTCTCTCTCTCTCTCTGATCTGATTTCGATTTATAAGAACCAATTGATAATAAGGCACAAAAGAGATAGATAGGAGACGACAGATATACAGACAGACACACACACACACACGCATATATATAACATCCATGAGTAGCCAAAGAAATTTTTATGTTCAAAATGACTGGACAGAATGCTATGCAAAATTTTGCATATCATTACTCATACTGTTACAGAAGTTGTAAAAATATTGATCTTCTTAATACTTCCCCTGGAAGTAATCTGACGTAAAGTGCTTTATTTAAAAGCAAAAATGTCAAAGACACATTACTTAGTGAACACTGGATCACATACTTTCAATTTTTATATAAAAAAAGAAAAAAAAAGTGCATTGAAGGAAGCAAGCTACAAACGTAGAGCAAAGATCCTCGTTTGTGGCAACATTTCTGAGACCATTTTTCACGTTACAGTAAAAACGAATCCGGGACACCAGACCTAACCAACCAATCTGTGGCCTGACAACAACTAACATGATAGATAGCCTCTGTTCCCCCAGGATTAACTAATGGGCGAAAACATAACCTTAGGAATCAATATGTAAACGAAATTCCCCCCCCCCCCCCTCCTCTCTCTCTCTCTCTCTCTCTCTCTCTCTCTCTCTCTCTCTCTCTCAAAAACACCCTGATGTAATTCGAGGATTGACGTTTCCTAATTACCGACACGAGAGGTTGTACCGCTGACGAGTTATTGCCACTTCTTCGGTGACCCTTCTCTCTCTCTCTCCTCTCTCTCTCTCTCTCTCTCTCTCTCTCTCTCTCTCTCTTTTCACACCGGTGGACTGTGAGGGAGCAGTCTCCCTGATTATGGTACGCAGTTAGAACCTTAAAAGATCAAGCGAAGAAGTGTGTGTAAGAAAGAGAGAGAGAGAGAGAGAGCCGAACGTATTTCGAAATCTAGTTGCACATGTTGGTCATTGGTTTTATTTCCTGAACATAACGGTAGCATGGAAGCGAACACTATAACCATCAAAAAAGATATTTTTGTGATTTTCATGAGACCCTCCCAAAAGGGAGGGTCGAATGGCTGACAGCAAAACATTCCTTTTCATTGCAACTTTCACCGGATATCAAAAGTTGCATTTGCAAATGTGGTGTATGAATGAGCGGGACAGTTAACGATTGATTGCATAGGAACTGTTAAGTCCAACGCAATAGATGAAGTCATTCTTTCGATTTTATTTGTCTTTTTTATTAACTGCTCGTTAGACCTTTCTCGTAAATCTCTTGTCACAAAATGTGTGTGTGTATGTGTGTGTGTGTGCGTATGAGTTCTTTGGTATGCATTTTGTAATCTAAAATCCACAACAAAATTCTGCCTGGTCGCCATTATTGTAAACTTACATATCTTTCCCTGATGTATCCTAAATCTTACTTTAACATCCTATTCAATCATTTGATAAATTTCATAATTCTAAACTTACATATCTTCCTTCAAAGCAAACTAAATCTTACCACAACTTTATTCTGAATAATAGATTCGCTTTCATCATTCAAAACTCACCTATCTTCGTTATGCATCTTAAGAGAGCGAGAGAACTGTTTGTTGACATTCTGGTCTCACGACAGACGATGCTTGTCGGTGGCAGAAGAATTTTTCGGGCAACAGGTTGGAAACTATTGTGAAGGGAAAACATGCAATGCCCAGCAGTGCTTGGGATACAAACGTTTGATCGTAAATTACTTTAAGCAATACTGTACCTATAGAGCTTTTTGTGAACGGTCTTTTGTTAAGCACCTTAATTAGGTTGTGCTAAAGAGTTTTAATTGTTATTGCTTTTTATAGCGTATATGCTTAATCAAATCTAGCACATCAGAGAGGCGTCTCTCTCTCTCTCTCTCTCTCTCTCTCTCTCTCTCTCTCTCTCTCTCTCTCTCTCTGTATATATATTATATATTATAATATATAATATATATATATATATATATATATATATATAATATATATATTATATATAATTATATATCATATATGTACATACATACACAATATATACATACATATATATATATTAATATATATATATATATATATATATATATATATATATATATATATATATAATATATATATATATATATATATATATATGATTTCCACAGCCTATGACGGAACAAAGCACGTTATTCAAAAGCCACCCCTGTGACTTGTTATTTCTATCTGTTGTTGAGTATGTCGATCACTGTTGCTTGCAATATGCGCATTCAAACATTTCTCTTTCCAAATGACAGTAGAGCGACTAGGATGCTGCTGACAGGTGGAAAATGTCGCAGTTGGAGCAACTATGCAACGTTGTCTCTTTTTTTTAGTTTTAATTTTATTGTATTTTATTTTTATTTTGCCGCGCCCCACGTAAGCTGGAAGGAAGCGTTGTCACGCTGAGTGGGAGGTGACTTTATACATCACAATCGTGATATCTTCTTCAATTTGGACTCTAAAAAGATAAATCCTCTCGGGAGAAATGAAGCTGGAACTTCTCCTCTCTATTTCCATTATAATAAATTTCTCTACTCTTGTGGAACTACAAGTGTTCACTTTTGAGTAAATAATGCGATGAGTTTGCACGCTTTTATGCTCATTTCCTGGATACGTTAAACGTGATCTGTAATTCAGAATAGTGTCTTTTTAATTCCAGCTCTCCTCTCAAAAGGAAATTGATACTACGCTGTGACCAAAGCAGGAAAAATGGCTAAATAAGGAGAGAGAGAGAGAGAGAGAGAGAGAGAGAGAGAGAGAGAGAGAGAGAGAGAGAGCATACAACACTCTGATAACATGGAAAATATCTACACCAAGAGGTAAAAATGCCGAGGTATAAGTTATAAATAGCTATTAGAGATGTCACCATTAAGGGATTTATGATAGAATGACAAAGTCTTCGGTCTTCTGGTTGTATGATGATGCAACATTTAATGCTATTTATGGAAATTGATGCTAATTACAGCGCAAAAATGGAAAGAAAATATTAGAATATCTTAATAAAGAAACATCTTTTTTTTTAACAAATTTTCTTGTTTTCTTCTGCAGCTTGAACACAATGGCCTAAGTCATTGCTGTATATTAAAAAGAAACCAAGTAACAGTATATAAAAAAACAGAAATTAGCCGAAACAGAGCATTTCTATTTGCCCAAAACGAAGTAATATAGACATACATTTTCCCCCTCATACAAATCCTTAGAGATAAAAGTAATGTCGGCAAATTGTTATTCATTTTTCAGCCGCTTTTATGTTTTACCTGAAGAGTCTAGCAGTTTTATACGTAAGGTCCCTCGCTGGAAATTAATTGTGTGCAATCTGTTTGCCAAATGTTATCATTATTAATGCCTTTTTTTAGCTACTGTTCTCAATATTACTGTTATTGCCATAATTATGAATACTATTTTTTTATACATCTTCAGCAACTGTCTGGATATTGCCGATTTATCATATTTTATCACGTTGTCTCTTGTATCTAGATTGTGTATGTCATTGTCTGTGCTTTGCATATTCCATGTATATGGCCTTGAGTTGAAGATTTTTACATTAGACCCAACAGGTTACGTCATGGATATCGTACAATGGCAGCCAAATTCAAACATTCGAATGCGGTTTTGGAAACGAAACTTTCCCCCTGACTCGCTGGGTGAGTCTCAGATCATCTCCTACAACCCATTTATTCATAAAACGAATCCAAACGCCGAGAGCAGCCTGCACAATAAGAAAAAGAATCCGGTGATTTTCCGGGAAAACTAAATTTTGGCGGGAAGCCTTGACGTTCTTCTAAAAAGAGAAAGGTGCATTTTTACCGGCGCTTCTCTCTCATAATGCCTCAGATGTATCTACAACGCTGCTGGTCTCCCTTCTAAAATAAACAATCCAGTTTACGACTATGTCCCAATATCTTTCTCTCATGACAGCGCCGATTTGCATAATTTACTGCTGTCAGCGTTATTGGCTTCGAAGGATATTGGAATCCGCTGTGGTGCCGACGACAGAATCGGATTTGGGCGACAGAAGAGTCCTTCCTGCTTGTAGCCCTCGGCGAATCTCGCTCTTGTCAGAAGGGAAGAAGGTGGGTAATTAAAGATGACGCTCATAGATACAACACACTATTCAGAGGCGGTGCAGCTGAATCAGTTATAGGAAATCGGTAATAGGATTTGAATGGGGCTCTAATTGAATCTCATTATGACGCCGTTCTGTTTTGAGAACAGATTACTACTATTTGCGAGGCATTTAAATTTTAATCACAAATATTATGATTAGTCAGGAGGATTCCTAGAAGCTGAATGCAACAGTAAAATGATTATTATAATACAATTCTCCTTGCATTTTAATAGTTTACTTGTATTTTCATCTTTTTGCCGAATAATTTGTTCATTTATTTTTTGTTAATGTTTTGAAGCTTGAATTTCAAGTCACTGGTCCCTGTAGACTTATTCCATATGAAAAGGGTTCGTCTTCTGATTAATATGATAATAATATTGATAAGGATTTGTTAAAATATTTGGAAATCAGTCCTCGTCGCTGACGTTCTTGTCACCTGCAACTTTCACCAGCAAATTTTGCCTACAACTTTCATCTTTAACATTTATCTACAACTTTCGCCTGCAACTATTACTGCAACTTTCACATTTAACATCTAACTGCAACTTTTCCTTACAACATTTACCCTCAACATTAAACATGTCTCAAGGATGGTTGTGAATACACGAAGAGAACTGCTGTACCTGGTGTTAACTTGAGAGAGAGAGAGAGAGAGAGAGAGAGAGAGAGAGAGAGAGAGAGAGAGAGAGAGCTAAAATAATATTGTTAGATGAAATGACTTCGCGCGAAATTCATATTTACATAATTTGAACAATCGGGCGACGGCATTTTCTTGTGAAACCGGTGATGTTGGACAAGGCACTTCCAGAAACCATAAATACGTATAATTGTTGGGAACTGGAAAAACATCCTATTCCTTACAAGTTACTGATCAAACAAGGGTCGTAAAAACGGTCATCCCTGGAATAAAAACGAGAAAAAAAAAAGCAGTTCGATCTCCTCAGATAGTTTCATTTCGACAGTTCTAAAGGCGAGCGATTTCCATCGCACATTTGTAACCGGGAATAAACTTCTACTCGCAGTTTTTTGGGAAGGCAGAGGGAAAAAAACTTTTATTTTTCGTTAAAGCGATACAAATTGCTTCCCTGCAAAAGCTTCTGATACAGAGCTGCTTCGCTATTTGGGGAAAAATGCAACGAGGCCTCTTACTTAGATTGAAGTTTGGTAAAGACCCATCACCACCATTGAAAATGCGGCGAACTTCATTATTTTTTTGCTATAATTTTCTCGGATTTTCTTCCTTTCTATTTGGATAAATAAACTACAATCTTTTCTCTCTCAGTGATTTCATGTGATAAAACAGTCTATAATCCTTGCAGCGACAATGCTTGTTAGGAAATTTTAACAAATATAACAACAG
>NC_087211.1:11824194-11844194 GCF_015104395.2 Macrobrachium nipponense | reverse complement strand
CCAAATCCCAGGCTGCTGTCCGAGGCATAATACCGGATTCCAATATCCTTTGAATCCAATAACGTTGACAGGATCAAATTATGCAAATCTTTGCCGTCATAAGAGAAAGATAATGGAGCGGAGACGCAGATTCGGTAGTTTATCAAGGCGGGGAGACAAGAAAACCCTACAGATGAGGCGCTGTGAGATTAAACGTGTTAGCGACGACATATTATCTTCTCGGAGCAACAGAATGGAAAAGAACGTAGAATTTGGGCCAGAGGCAAAGCGCTGGGACTTATGAGGATGAGGTCATTCAGCGCTGAAAGCGAAATGAGAGCAAAAAGGTATGAAAGGTGAGGCAAGAGGAAAGCCTCGCTGTTGCACTATGAAACAATTGTTAGGAGAGATGGGAAAGTAAGACAGAAGAGAGAGAATAAGAACAGAGGTACAGTTAATGGAATGAAAGGGGTTGCAGCTAGGGGCCGAAGGGATGCTTCAAATAACCTTGAGTAATGCCTACAGTGCACCACGTAAGATTTAAGTTCGATGGCACAGTGGTCTCTCCTGACTTTCATGGAGACTTACATACAGTGATTACGAAAATACAGAAAACACGAGACCTAAACATGGCGCTATGAATTAATGCGTCATAAGGTGTGGAACGAAATACTTCTCTTTTTATCTTTTTATTTATTGAATCGTTATTTTTTCCCTTTTAATAAGTGAACACTTCTTTCTGTATTTCCCATTACCTTCTGTAACTTCTTTGAAATGAACATCATATTTTTTTGGAAGCTTAAATTTCCAGTCAGTGGCTCCTGTAGGCTTGTTCCATATATATGGGGTTCATCTTCTGGATAATAATAATAATAATAATAATAATATAATAATAATAATAATAATAATAACAATAATAATAATAATAATAACATTAGGAGTTGTCATATCTCCAAAATCGTATTCATAAGGTTTAATTTAGGCCTTTGAAGGCTCTCAGGGTAGGATGGAAGAGCAGTCCTTCCCAGGGAACTTCAAAGAAGCCGTTAATTTACGCGTATAATTATCTTTGAAGAACCATAAGTGACTCTGAAGTATTATTTCTGAACGAAAAACTCAAGAGCACATTAATTTCACATTCTTCAAACCTGCATAAAGAGATGGACATCAGTACAGGAAAGCCTACATTCATATTCTTCACTTGATGGAACAATTCCTATGAATTTTATGACTCAGCTTGAAAAGGATGAAAAACGTTGTCTTTCTCTTATTCGTTGGGGGCTCTGTTCGGGTGCTATCTATCTGTTTACCATTATTATTATGATTCTCATTGTTATTATTCAGAAGATGAACCCAATTCATACGGAACAAGCCCACCAAGGGGCCACTGACTTGAATTTCAATATTCCAAAGAATATGGCACTTTTTACGAAGCAAGAGAAGGTAAAGCCTGCAGGAACGCGTTTACAAAATGCTCACTTGCATCCAAGGTCTGTATATACCTCAGGGCCGTGTTTTATGAGGTGGATGTCCGTTGTTCTTCTCCCAGCTACACCTTGTTGCGCGTTTTTGCCAATATTATCCCCAAAAGACCCGGCCATCCGACACGGCAACGGTAACTGCTCCCCAGAGGATGGAGGTGTAACTTTGCGACATCTTAAATTTACGATTCTTGCTTCCGCTCCGAGGATACGTGCCCCTGGAGGAGGAGGAAGAAGAGGAAAGAGAGAGAGGAAAAAATAGAGAGAGAGAGAAAATATGGGGTTACAAAATAAAATTCTAAAGTCAGTACTGAAACAGGGTGACGACTTGAATTAATCTAGAAAAGGAGAGAGAGAGAGAGAGAGAGAGAGAGGAGAGAGAGAGAGAGAGAGAGAGAGAGAGCGAGAGAATGATGGGTTTCAAAATAAAATTCTCAAGTCAGTACAGAAGTGGAAAGAAAACTCAAAATAATCAGGGAAAGGACAGTGACTTTCTCTGAAAGGGAGAACAGCTACTTTTGAATACTTGACAGTAGTTATCTGAGCTGCGCACAGATGCTTGAATGATAAGTAACATATGTCAGCCATTACGCGCATGAATTAGCATTTTTTAATATCATTGGGTCATCTGTCACACAGTAAGGAATGGAGTTCAATAAGCTTATATTGCACTGCAGGATCCATAATAACTTGACCTACTGATGACTGATGTTTTCATTACTCCAACCTAATTGTCTCTGCGCTACAACACATTTTTTCGTAAATGCAAAATATGTTGGAAAGCCTCTATGCCTGTCATCATTAGTTCCAGGGAGGAAGCTCCATGAGTTTGCATTATGAAGGGTGCAGCGTTGCTGGATGATAAATGACAGAGCTAATTAACCAGTAATGTCATTCTGTCGCTCTTTTGTTTATATGACCTTTGACAGAAACTTCTTTCTGCCTTGTGACTCGGGTCGTGACACAATCGATCATCGTTTATATCTCGTTTCAAATGGACAACACTTTCTTTGGAAGCTTGAATTTCGAGTCAGTGGCCCTTTTGGTGCGCTTGTTCCATATGAATAGGGGTTCATCTTCTGAATAATAATAATAATAATAATAATAATAATAATAATAATAATAATAATAATATAATAATAATAATAATAATAATAATAATAATAATAATAATAAGCAGATTTTCATTCCCAGTTGCATTTTGATTTTATAAATTACGCGAAGCTCATGTCCATTTTCATAATCAGGCTGCCAAGCCAAGCAGTGGGACTGGAGAGGTTGGACAGCAAGATGAAGGATCCAGAACATAAAGGGGATCAAATTCATTGTGGGACTGGGAGAAGACCCCACAGTCGTACTAAGAAGTCCTAATCAGAGAGGTTGGACAGCAAGTCTTTAGAAAGGCGCAAGGAGTGGAGTTAAGGGAAAAAGGCTAAAAAGTAGGAGGAGCAGATAGGGGCCGAAGGAACGCTGCAAATGCCATTTAGTGAAAGCCTGCAGTGCACAATGAAAAGTGAACTGAGAAGACATTGAACTGAGGGTAATTTGAACTGACAGCACGTCGAGCTGACGGCACTTTGAAATGACAGTACTTTGAACTGACAGTACTTTGAAATGACAGTACTTTGAAATGACAGTACTTTGAACTAACAGCACTTTAAACTGAGAGGACTTTGCACTGACAGCACTTTGGAATGACAGTACTTTGAACTGACAGCCCTCCTCTCGAAGGAAGCATCGATGACGGAGCTGTGACCTACACCCTTGTTTGCAGGAAGATAACAATCCCAATGCAAAAGTTCAACACTGGAGAATTTCGTCATCTCAGGCATTCTAAGAGTTGCGCCTCTGACATACATACATACATGCATACATACAAATACATAATAATATATATATTATAATATATATATTATATATATATATACTATATATATATATATATAGTATATATATATATATATATATATATATATATTATATATTATATATAATATACATATATATATGTAAACTCGGGGGATTCTCCCCCCATTATTCATAAGGTAAGCGTGGACACGAAACGGAAGGTAGACCCACACACCCCATTACTCATAACCTTTCTCTCTCTCCTCTCTCGGCAATCCCTCTCTCTCTCTCTCTCTCCACCTCTTTCTCTCCATTCTAACAGGTAATGAAAATGAGAGAGTTGCGTCATAACATTAACGTTTATTAACAAGAAATAAATAAATCAATCAATCAAGCAATCCAGTCACAGACTAACAAAACAAAAACAGTACAATGTCTAGTCACCCAAAAAAGTCTACACCCCTCTGGGAATTCTTTGTCCCCCGGCATTCCAGATCCGTCTGTTTCAAAGATACAGAACACATCCCGGTAAGTACACACAAGTTTAAAGACAAAGTTAATAAAATGGAACATCTTACAAGATATCAAACAAGCCATCCCTTTGGCCAAAGCACTTCAACACTTACCCAAACAACCGGACACTAAAACACTATTAATAAAAAACTCCCCCGGCGAACGCCACGGCATCTTGCCTGTGACTTGAAGCCCTCCTGTCAAAATCCTCCCATAGGCTTGGGTATGACACTTTTAACAGAAAGAGGCGCACACGCACATACGAACACACAGTTCGATAGCGCCTCACTGTTCTAGCTGCATCCAGTTTCACAAAGGCACTTTGAGAAGAGTTCATAAAATGTCGTGCATTGACTTCTTGAACTAAGCATTTTTATCTCACGCCACCCCCAGAAACTCATTGTCAGCTACTCTCAGGTCGTCACCTCTACACTGTTCTCCACATTCCATAGGTCACTGAGAACACATGGACAATATATTATTAATCAAAAACCCTAGGCCTTACAGATAGCTCGGCCACCTTATATGCTAGCCCCCGCCTAGCAAAATTGCTTGTAACACAAAACACTGGCGGCTTAAAATAAAATATAAGTAAAACTGCACGTCTCTGGCATTATAAAATAAAGTCTTACCACGCTTTAATCTCCCAATAACACAAGACGCATTTTCTCTCATATTTTCTGTATTAGGATTCTTGAATATCCCTCTTCGCTTGTCTGCAAGTAGCTGAACAGACAGCAACAGGCTATAGCAGGCTGTAGGATGACGGAATGCCTCCCTCATCGTAGAAGACTTTTCACGGCTTCTGCAGATCCTGAAAAGACACGCTGTAGGACTCTCTTGAACACCCACATGGAAATTCTTGTAATCACCCTGGGCAACATGGCAACAACCTCTCTTCACGGCTGGTGGACGTCTTGCTGGTGTCGGGAAACGACTTTTGGTGTTAGTATGTCAGTCAAGTCACTGGTCAATCTAAGAAAATTAACCCAGACATACTACTTCTATCAAACAATGATCTCAAAAAGTCAGAAACACTAACTGAACGTCTCCCAATTAACTCCCTTAATATGACTACTAAATCATAAGTCATTATCATAACTCTCTAAGAAAAAAAAACATCAAGTTCTCCAACTTAATTCTCCAAACTCACACATCAGCACACACACAACTCAGAAATCACAGCAACTCCACGGAATTCTGTACTCACATCTCAAACTCGAATGTGCTCATAAGTAAAAAAAAGAAAAGATAAAAATCGCAATGAGCCCAAGGAAAAAAAAAGAATCTCGTAACACCCAGACCCAAAAATATTCTCTCAAGTTCTGATATTTAAACAACCCACAAAATCAGTAAAAATCTCCAACTTTTAACAGCAAAAACCCCTTTACTGCTCAATAATTAATCACAATGAGACTTAATGTCAAACTCCCATTACTTAAGCAGCAACCCCCGAAAAATTACATCTCCCGGTAAAATCAAATCTCCCGTCCAAAAAAGAAATGTTACTTAAAAATTATATCTCTCAAGGAAAAGGAAGAAAAATAATAATAAAAAAAAAGGATAATCACAAGAAGATTTCCCCAATCACAAAATACATAATACATGTATAATATGCATAACTCCCGCGTTTTTCCCAAGAAATGCTCCATGTAAAGTTATGGAATTTGCCAGAAAGCAAACTCTCACACATGCGCTTTCGTGAAATGCTATTGTCAACATTTCCAGATATTGCGAAAAATTCTGATCTATCATCATCAGAGGAAAAAAGTCAGCACACGGCTCATCACATCGCTTGTTAGCAGAAAAATCGCCTGCGGACGTATGCTCTAACATCAGCATAAGAATTTTCTAGTCAGACACATAAGTTTGGAAACTCATGATTCTCAAAAAAAACCACTAACAGACACATTTCACAGAATTAACTCCAGGATATGACTAATGTGTTCAAAGATTTGTCTCAAAGACTTATTCTCTCAACATGACTTTGCCCAAATTATATTTCTCCAAGAATAACACACTTGTGAACATAACAAATGCACACAAATCTCCATAGGACTCGTAATGCAGTAATGACACTCGCCTCTAAAAAGTCACGAAACCAAAAAAGAGAACCACAGAAATCTTCTCTTGTCTCGAAAAAAACTCCCATAACCACAAAAAAAAGGGTCACCCGCCAAAGATTAATTCCAACTCCATATATAATTATGAGACACCATATTAATAATAACACCACTCCGGTTATAAAAATATTTCCTCCATTTGGTTAATAACCAACCCCCTTATATTATTCTCTTATTTCTCCAATAGCCACATGTCAATAAAAACAACTCCACTCCAAGAATAGAGAATAATCACCTCTATTTCGGCAAATACAAAATATTTACCTCTATTTCCCCAATAACTCCATGTGGAACAAAACAAGGCTCCAAAATATATATCTCCAAAAAATGTGCACTCAAGGCAACTAACTCACATACTCACAAATATTGCCCCATAATCTCCAAATATGTGTCTCCATTTGCAAAAAAGATGGCTGCAAAATAATTGAACTAAACATAGCTCTCATCACATTGGCAAATATCAAAAATGGCCAAAAATATATCTCCCATATATTATATCTCAAAATATAACTCCAAATATATCTCAATTATAACTCCAATTCTCCAGAGAATAACTCAATGTTATAGTCAAAAACTATAAAAACTCTCTCCAATTAGCATAATTGCTAAAAAAAAAAATAACTCGGCAAATAAAACTGTCTAGAAAATTCTAGAAAAAATCACCAATGTGCTACAACTCATTATAACAGAACTCCAAAATCACAGTGTCTAAGCAAAGACTTCTCCATATGCACTACGACATAGGCCACTAGAAAACTTAACCAAGTTTCCTATCTCTCACAAAGTTGTCACAAATACGACAAGGGTATTGTGCAAGAAAACTCACAATTTCTGGAACACAAATATCCAGAGAAAAAATGTAGTGCCATTACGTATGCATTCAAAACGTGCAAAAAAAATTCTCCCATATATTTCTCTATAGCATCAAATAGCTAAAACACGAACACGTTCCCGAACAATGACTCTAAGTCATGAACTGAGATATTAAAAAATATTCACACTAACTGGAGAGAAAAAATAAATTCAAATTCACCCATGGCAAAAAAAAAAAAAAAAAACTTGTGTCAGCGATGGCTAACTTCCAAAAAAGGAGAAAAGAAAAATCAACGGCATTATCAACTATCTCCCGTAACTCATTAGATGTCAAGCAATTATCTACTGAACTCATAAAAAAAAAGAGGAAAAAAAAAATAATGTGTTGTTAGTTCCTCCCAAATTCACAAAAGATTTCACCTCCCTTGATAGCATTACGGCACCCACGTATTAGTATAAAAAAAAAATCAGTATCAGAAATATCATTATCACAAAATCACCAAAATTTGCCATCATCAAAATCATTAGTATCAGAAAAAAAAATATCACCAATGTTAATGCTTGTCCATTCTCCAAGAATTCAGCAAAAAATTCAGCAAAAATTCAGCAAGATTCCACACAATTCACCAAGATTCAATCAGATTCATCAAGATTCAGCAAAACTCATCCCTGTGAATCACTGAAATATTCTCCAAAGTTACAAAAACTCAACAATTAATTAACACAAGACTTCTCCCATTAATTCCTTGTAATAATTATCCATGAATAATTATCTGTAATAATTATCAACTAATCTCCCATGAAATATCTCAAATCTCTCGTAAAACAATTCTCCCGTAATGATAATTATACTTAAGCAAACCTCCCGTGACACATCTCAAGTATAATAATTACTAATAATAATAATAACTCTCCACAGCAATAATTCTCTTGCAAAGATCTCAAGTAAGGGTGAAATTCAAAATAGCTTACACTAGTATTGCTGAATCCTATGACATACAATTTCTCCAGCATACACCATGACATAACACCATTGCCACACAACACAGATACAACACCAATCATCGGCATTTCAAAGTAATTTCTCCAACACCTTAAAAAAATAATCTGTGTATCCCCCTTATATTTGTGTCTTTCAAGGCACAAAGAAACATATAACACATCCCGTGCATGTTAACTACTTTTCCCCTCATTCACGGAAAAGGAAAATCTCTTTTTATTTCCTTTTCTCTTCGTCCAAGCGAGAAAAAAAAAAATCTCTTTTCTAAAAAAAAGACTCTACGGGCATTTCACTTCATCAACTAATCAATCAGCTGATATCTTAGCATCCAATGTCAAGGCCAAATCCATACCCCAACACAAAGAAAAAAAAAGGAGTTCACCCCCAATGAGAAAAAAAAGGTAAAAAAATCTCCCCCCTGAGAACAACCCCTCAGTCAAGCGACAGAACAGCCCGAGGCATACCAGTAGTACCCCATCTCCCCTTGAACAGTGTCTGAGGACCCCTTCCCAAGGTATACTCTAGTATCCACCCCTGCACTATCTCTAGAGGGAGGCCAGTGGTACCCTCCATGCAACTATCCCCCCGAGGGATGCCAATACCCTCGCAATGCAACGCGCTTCTCTGCAGAAATATGCTGAGCCCGTAAAATTGTGGCCGCTCTGTGTCTCTAAGCCAAGTATGCTTATCTAAGCACAGTTCACATGCATAGAAAAATACACTCCTATGTTTTAAACAAAGACGAATGCATACGTCTATTACAAACATGTGCAAATAAAGAAAACACGTCACTATGGGGCAAAGACAAGAAAAATTGTTGACCTCTTGAACCAATCCCATAACCCTGAAATATTTAAACAAAACCCACTCCTTCAAAACAATAGTTTTTTAATACTCACCACTCCATAATGGGAAAAAAAAGAACTCGAAATTCTCGTAAAACGCGGCAGTGATACTAACAACGACCGCCGCATGGGTATCTCGGAACACACTCGTCATTGCACAAGCAAAAGTCATATTGGGTGCGCTCACTGCTTCTAGGCTGACTCCCTGGGAAAAATGCTGAGTCCAATAAAATCCTTCCCTCCCTTTAGCACAGTTAACAGACAGATATTTTCTCATTTTTTCTCACTAAGTAACTGAAAACTAACAGTTTAACGATTTTCCACAATCCCACCAAGGCTTTGTTGTTCGAAAACTATCGCTAAGCCATAACCCCTTTTATTTTCTAACTGGCCACCCATCTCTACATTGGCGTTCCTAGGCATAGAAAAGAAAGAAAACTTTTATACCACCTCTTAACCGCTTGCCACCACTGTAAACTGGGGGGATTCTCCCCCCATTACTCATAAGGTAAGCGTGGACACGAAACGGAAGGCAGACCCACACACCCCATTACTCATAACCTTTCTCTCTCTCTCTCTCTCTCTCGGCAATCCCTCTCTCTCTCTCTCTCTCCACCTCTTTCTCTCCATTCTAACAGGTAATGAAAATGAGAGAGTTGCGTCATAACATTAACGTTTATTAACAAGAATAAATAAATCAATCAATCAAGCAATCCAGTCTTACAGACTAACTCAAAAACAGTACAATGTCTAGTCACCCAAAGAAGTCTACACCCCTCTGGGAATTCTTTGTCCCCCGGCATTCCAGATCCGTCTGTTTCAAAGATACAGAACACATCCCGGTAAGTACACACAAGTTTAAAGACAAAGTTAATAAAATGGAACATCTTACAAGATATCAAACAAGCCATCCCTTTGGCCAAAGCACTTCAACACTTACCCAAACAACCGGACACTAAAACACTATTAATAAAAAACTCCCCCGGCGAACGCCACGGCATCTTGCCTATGACTTGAAGCCCTCCTGTCAAAATCCTCCCATAGGCTTGGGTATGACACTTTTAACAGAAAGAGGCGCACACGCACATACGAACACACAGTTCGATAGCGCCTCACGGTTCTAGCTGCATCCAGTTTCACAAAGGCACTTTGAGAAGAGTTCATAAACTGTCGTGCATTGACTTCTTGAACTAAGCATTTTTATCTCACGCCACCCCAGAAACTCATTGTCAGCTACTCTCAGGTCGTCACCTCTACACTGTTCTCCACATTCCATAGGTCACTGAGAACACATGGACAATATATTATTAATCAAAAACCCTAGGTCTTACAATATATATATATATATATATATATATATATATATATATATATATATATATATATATATATATATATACTATATATATATATATATATATATATATATATTATATATAGATATATATATATATATATGTATCTAAATATATATATATATATATATATATATATATATATATATATATATATACATATATATATATATATATATAGATTTATATATATA
The DNA here is from genome assembly GCF_015104395.2 of Macrobrachium nipponense. Taxonomy (NCBI): domain Eukaryota; kingdom Metazoa; phylum Arthropoda; class Malacostraca; order Decapoda; family Palaemonidae; genus Macrobrachium; species Macrobrachium nipponense. Next base: position 11,834,043 of record NC_087211.1, on the reverse strand, counting down.
TATAATATATATATATATATATATCTATATATATATATATATCTTTATATATATATATATCTATATATACATATTATATATATATATATATTAATATATATATATACATACATATATATATTCTCAAAAAGTTCTAGGATAATTTGAAAAGAAACATCACGCAACAGTTCAGTAACATGTCTACATAATTCCATCTTCCTTTAATAATAGATCGACGGACATTGCTCACCAGAGAGAGAGAGAGAGAGAGAGAGAGAGAGAGAGAGAGAGAGAGAGAGAGAAATAGGTAACTTGGGAAATAAGATGAAAAATGAGGCGCCGGAGGCACATTAGTGAAATGGCGCTACCTTCGGTATAGGTCGGTACGATATTGTAAGATATAAGAAATTGTTTTCTAAGATACAAACGCACACACACACACCCATATAAATAAACACTTACTTTACTTTACTTTATCTTCCCGCCACTGGCCAGTGGCATAAGGCTGATACAGTTCCTCTCCATCTGTCTCTATCCCGAGCCATTTCCCTTGCTTCCTCTAAGTTTTGGATTTCATCCTCAAGATCCCTGACAATTATGTCTATCCACCTCGTTCTTGGTCTGCCCAGCGGTCTTCTTCCTATTTGTACTGCTCTCAGTGCTCTCCTGGGGTGTCTCTATTCCCATCCATCCTCTCAACATGTCCAAACCATTTCAGCCTTCCCTTCTTCAACCTGGTACTGACTGGCCTTTGCCCCAATCTCACCCTGATGTCTTCATTTCTAACATAATCATCCCATTTAATGCCAAGTATCCTTCTCAGCAGCTCCATCTCAAAAACATCCAGCCTTTTCTCCTCTGTTCTGGTCAGTGCCCAGGTGGACGAACCATACATCAGGACTGGTAGTACTACTGTATTGAATATTCTCATCTTAGTTTTCAAGCTGATTTCATGCCTTGACCAAAACGTTTTTTCTCAGAACTTCAAAAGCTCTTGCTGCTCCTAATTTTCTTCTTTGTATATCTTCAATTTGCCTCCCGTCTGCTGTTACTACACTTCCCAAGTAAACAAACTTCTCAACTTGCTTGAGCTCCTGTCCTCTGATTGTCATATCCTCCATGTGCACCCAATCATCATCCTTACTCACAGCCATGATCTCGCTCTTCTTTGTGCTGATGTTCAAGCCAAAATTCTTTGTCTCTGTCTCCATCCTCATTACCATACCTACCAGCACCAGCCACGTATCAGCAACCAACGCAACATCATCAGCAAAGTCCAAATCCATAAAAACTTCCCCACCAATACTAGCCCCTCTGTTTTCATTCTCCATCACTCTTCTCATTATATGGTCAATATATACATTAAACAAGGTGGGTGACATAACACATCCCTGTCTTAGCCCACTTCCAACTGGGAACCAGTCACTTTGCTGTCCATCCAGCTGTACACAGCTGCACACTCCTTGGTACCAGTTCTTTAGTATCCTTATCACTTTCAGTGGTATACCATAGTGTTCTGCCACTCTCCACATTCCATCTCTCCATACTGAATCATACGCTTTCTCCAAGTCTATAAAAGCACAGAATATTGGCTTTGCATACTCCCATCTCTTCTCAATTATCTGTCTTAAGGTGAAAATTTGATCCACTGTTGACCTTCCACTTCTAAAACCACACTGCTGTTCTCTAAGTTTCTCTTCTACTATAGGTCTTATTCTGTTAAGTATTACTCTCATGAATATCTTCCCTGGGACTGACAGTATACTTATGCCACGATAGTTACCAAACTCCCTTTTGCTTCCCTTATTTTTATATATTGGTATCATAATTGCCTTTTCCCAATCACTTGGTAACACCTCTGCTTTCCAAACAATGTTAAAAACAACTCTTAATGCCTCTATCATCCTTCGTCCTCCTGCTTTTCATTTTTTACAGATTTTAAGGTATCTTTCACCTCCTCTGCACTAATATCTTCTTCTTGTACCTCCAGTGCCTCGTTTAAATCTGCAATGCACTCATCCCTACCGGTAGTATCAACATTTAGGAGTCTTTCAAAATACTTTGCAAACAGATTCCTTTTCTCCATTTCGTCTGTGACCAAGTTCCCATCTTCATCCAACATGCCATCACTCCCTCCAAACTTTTTCTGGCTTGCGTTTCTCAAGAATCTCACAGCTGCAAACATAGCCTGCTCTCGCCAATAAACACATGTAATATAAATATATATATATATAATAATATATATATATATATATATATATATATCTATATATATACATATATATATATATATATTATATATATATATATATATATAGTATATATATATAAACGTATATATCTATGTGTGTATGTATAGTTTCGTTCTTTGTTCTTTTGTTTTTATAAAATTCTGTCTATCTGCTTTATTGCACTTCACCCTTGCATGTCGGAAACTTTGAACATTTGAAAACATTATAATTACCGCACATCTCTCTCTCTCTCTCTCTCTCTCTCTCTCTCTCTCTCTCTCTCTCTCTCTCTCTCTCATTCTCTTTCTAGTACACGCCTGTTATTTCAGCAGTCATATTGACCAAATGAAATATCATTTATTTTGTGGCTATGGGAAATATTTTTGAAACTGTGACATTTTTGGAAAAAAAATTATTTCCAGAAAAGTCTAAGATTGAAGTGGATAAAATAGATTACCTTATTTGACGGAACTGAGGAGAGAGTCAAATGATTAATCGACATATGGTAACGTATACGTTCACATTATTTACGTTGTTAATGTTCGAATGAATTTGCTGTCATTGTTTATTTGATTTTCTTGCTCCTGGTAATATTATCTCTCTTACTCTGTCTGTCTCTCTCTCCCAAACACCCCCCCCCCCCCCCCTCCCCATCTCTCTCTCTCTCTCTCTCTCTCTCTCTCTCTCTCTCTCTCTCTCTCTCTCTCTCCGCTGGAAAGCATCCTGGAAATGAGAGAAGGACCCATAAACTCGAGTTGTCACAGTGTTCCACTTCCATTCTCGAGGGAGCAGTTTCCGTCACCTTCCAAGATGGCTGGCCACGCCTTCTGGGGCCCGAGAGAGAGAACCCCGACAGGAGAAATGTGCGCCTACAGTGCATGCAACGAGGTCTTCTCATATGCACGGAAGCCAGTCAACTCTGCCTCTTTGTATTATGCATGACGACGAATCGAACCCCATGGGGGGGAGGAGGAGGGGGAGACGGGGTGGCAGTGAAGTCAGTGGACCTCACGTAGTATGCTGTATATATTACTATAGGGTAACCTAACCTTACGGCCCATACCTAAATACATCCTTTAGACTTTTACTTTACCGCCATTTTTTTCTGTTATATCGTATTTTCATTCTCTCTCTCTCTCTCTCTCTCTCTCTCTCTCTCTCTCTCTCTCTCTCTTTCCACTTGTCTGTCTGTCTGCTTGTCTGTCTGCTTCTCTCTCTCTCTCTCTCTCTCTCTCTCTCTATATATATATATATCTCTCTCTCTCTATATATATATATATATATATATCTCTCTCTCTCTCTCTCCACATCTGTTACAGTCTGCATAAGAATCAAGCAAGGTTCAACAGGAATAAAAAAAAAAAAAGGACAGCGGTATTTAAACCCAATCCAAAGATCAGATACTTGCAATGACTGGGAGAAGTGACCACTGCAGATTCATTTCCCTGTAGGCCGTGCAGACTTTAGCGCCCTTGCAAGAGGAATGGGATCCTGCTCTGGAAAACAATCATACGCAGAGAGAGAGAGAGAGAGAGAGAGAGAGAGAGAGAGAGAGAGAGGAGAGGAACAAGAGCCAGAGAGAAAGGAAAAACCAGAGAGAGAGGAGAGAGAGGGGAGAAGGAGGGAGGGAGGAGGTTAAGAGCAAGGGGAGAGCGGAGAGAGAGAGAGAGAGGAGGAGGAAAAAAAAAAAAAAGGGGAGGAGAGAGGAGGAAGAGCCAGAGAGAGGAGGGAGAGAGGGAACGAGCCAGAGAGAGAGAGAGAGAGAGAGAGAGAGAGAGAGAGAATGCTAATCTTTGCTCAGTTGGTCCAATTGCAGGACAATTCGGTGGCAGAGAATCTCGTTTTGTAGGTTTAATTTCCGTCTGAAATCGATTAAATGTAAATGGAATTCATTTGAAACATATACTTCTATACACTATTCTCACATCAGACGGTCAAAATTAATATAATGTTTTAGGAGGGAGAGGCGTTTATCTGTACTCGAGAAAACTGTGAAGAGACGAATGATAATTCAAGTTAATTTGTATGATTATTCCTTAAGCCTCTCCTTGCATTTTCAGGCAATGTATTTGCCCGTTTCCCTCCTGCTACAACACTAACACAATAGAGTTTGTGTATTCATATATTTCTTGTCAACGAATATAATCGGACATTTCAAACATTTTATAAGTATATTGATGTGGTTAAAAAAAAAATTTCACTTGCAGAAGACTTGTCCTGTCATGAAATAAATTCTGATATGCAAATAAAATATCCTCTGCTTGTTTTGAGTGGCACCTGCTTAAAAAATTGATTTCGCAGTGATAGTCTTCGAGCTTTTTGTTAGAGGACAACTTCAAAGGCTTCATTTAGCTCAATTTTGGTTTCATTCTTCTTCATCTGGCCTGTTATTTTTCTCTTTTTCTCTCTCTTGTACTTGTGCACACATACCCGCGTGCACACAGACTCACAGACGCACACACACACACACAGATAGTTTACAGTCACGAGTCACTCACCATTAAGTATACGAAGATAGTGCTGAACGAAAGGTAATCTTGTGCAATACTTAAAACATTCAAGACAATTCAATTCTCTTATGGAAATGAAACAGCAACATTTAGTAAAGTACTGAAGTTTTCGCTCGAAACAACGATAGCGATTTTATGCACACTAGTCAATATCAACTCTCACAAGTAAATGAAGCAAAAAATATCTGGTATATTTCTGAAAGTTTCTGTCAAGACAACGGTACTGATTTTATGCACAATAGTCAGTATCAACTCTCGTAACGAAATGAAACAGAAATATATATATAATATATATATATATATATATATATATATATATAAGTCTATATATTATATATTAATAATATATTGATAATAATATTATTATTAATGTATATATATATATATTATATATTATATATATGTATATATATATATTTTTATTATTATAATAATAAATTATATATTATTATAATAGTATATATATATATATATATATATAGGTATATAGTTATAATATACATATATTAAATATATATATATATATATATATATTATATATATATATATATATATATATATATATATATATATATATATATATATATATATAATATATCATATATACGTATAATATATATACTATATATATATATATATATATATATATATATGCCTATTTTATATAATATATATTATATATGTATATATATATATTAATATATATATATAATATATATTTATATAATATAAATATAATATATTAACTATATATATTATATATATATAATTGTATATATATTGTGTGTGTGTGTATATAATTATATACTATATATCATATACTTAAATTAGATCTATAAAAAGCCCATGTTTTAATAGGTAAATTTAAATTCATTTTAATTTTTTGAAATCCATAAAAATTTTTATTGTGATTTCTTCAACTGACTAAAAAAGTAAAACGCCAGTTTACTGCATATTGAAATCTAATGTATTTAGTTCAATACATAAAAAAACACCCTCCTTTTCCTTCCCTCAGGCAACAAGTAAAACTCCGGAAGTCTAGTCAGGCCCAGAAACTTTTCACCAGCATTTTATAATGGTCGAGTTTTATTCTACAGCGAATCAATATCTATACAAGCAAAATCCATCACCTTTTTTCCCTCCTCTTCTCCTCCTCCTCCTCCTCCTCCTCCTCCTCCTCCTCCTCCTCCTCCTCCACTTCTTCTTCTTCTTCTCTGCCGGAGTTAGAATTCAATTGGCGTTCCATTTTTGAGGCAGAAAAAATGTTCGCGTTTCAAAGCAATAGCCTACAAATGGAAGCAGGTTTTGTGACAGCTTTTGAAAAGACACCACTCCTTTTTTTTTTTTGAAGAGAGGAAAAGAGGGTCTGATATGAATTCTTGCCTCGTATTTATTTAACCCTCTAATCTCATAACGTAACATGTATTTATTAAGGTCATGACGCTAAATGATTCGTATTCCCTTATGCAAAAATATATTTAAATTAAACAGCTTAATTGTTTCCCTTTAGTTTCATGACACAAAAAATATATTGTATAATAACATATCACAAGGAATAATATGCATTCCCTCAAGCAAGACTGAATTGAATTTGAAGAGTTTAATAAATTTTTTCCTCTAATATCAAAACGTAAAATATACATTATGATGCCATAACACTGAATAATATGTACTCCCTCAAGCAAGAGTAAATTTAAATGAATGTTTTGACTCATATTCCCCTGTAATCTGTTGACGTGAAATATATTTTATGAAATAACATTAAATAATATTTATACCCGCAAGCAACATTAAATAAATTAGAAAACTAAAGTTTATTTAATAATATTTCTTACAAAGCTTATTTCTCTAAGTCTTCAAGATTAATTTGAGAATAATTTAAACTAAAGAAGAGTTCAATTTGTACTGAAGAGTCAGTAAAATAATAGGATTCAGAACAAAGACTCCTCACTCATCAAGTATCCTAATTAGGTCCTTAGACGAGTTATCGAAATATCGAGAACTTAACTATGTATTAATTATATATAAACAAACATATATATATATATATATATATATATATATATAGTATATATATATATATATATATATATATATATGCATACATACATACATACAGGTGTGAAGGAATGTATATGCGAGAGTAAGTGTCATCTCTCGAGGTGTCCTATAAATGATTTGCAATGTAGCTTTCTTATATAACACTAGCTCTCTGCCCTGTTGCATGACATTCTGTCAGTCGTGTTTATGAATATTAAATCTCAGCTCAATTCTCTACCTGTGGGAATAGAACAGTCCCTTTTACGCGTCAAGGCAGTTCATTAACATATAGTGGTTTCTGGTTTAATTACAAAATGATCGTTTGTTTCTAGAGTTTCATTGAAAAATTTTATTTCCGTTTTTGTTCGATCTACGTAACACCATGTTTTTATTTAAGGCCTACTTTATTTTTTTCTAGTTGTGAAAGTGATGCATTTTTCCGATGTCCTAAATTAATTTGGGTGAACATTGGACGGAGTAATTTCAAAAATAACAGTACAGTAACCCAAATTTTTCCGTACATATTTCAAAGAGACATATATCAAAATATATGTCCCAGATTCTTTTCTATTAAGCTTTGATTCCACGCCCCCATAGCAGACAAACATCTTCCCCAGCTCAGCTATGTAGCTTTAAAGCTATAGCCGCCCAAAAAAGCTCTGATAACCGTGGCATCATTTAGTAACGCTGGACAACTGCAGCCTAAACTCATTTGTTCAAAGAGGAGAGCCAATGAAATGAGTTCCGTGAAAAATGTTGACGGCACAACACCCAGGAGGTGCGTCCTGGACATTTACCGGTTCTGTTCTATTTGTTGTGGGGAAGCATTTTCGGTTAAATGATATTTATTGCCTCTATCTCTGCGATGATCAAAAAACGTTGCTGTACTTTGGCTTAGCAAAAGGCAATCGTGATAATTTATGCTTGACGTTACTTGTTAAATGAAAGGGAAGGTACGAAATGGGAATATTTCCGAACGTCATTTGGAAAGGATTTGATCTTTTGTGCTGCTCTAAATGTTATAGGTTGTCTGATGCATAGAAATAATACTGTTTTGGGAAATGAAAATGAATCTCGTGAGATTTCACTTACATCAAATAGTGTCTGTTTTTGTATAGATAAACGTACAAAGGTATGATATAGGTGTCCAAATGTAGGTTTGATGTTAAGTTTTCGTAAATAACATTTTAGTTTTAATAGAGTAAGCTTAGCATTGACATTATCTATCTCACCACATGAAATCTCTCTCTCTCTCTCTCTCTCTCTCTCTCTCTCTCTCTCTGTGATGTGATCTCAAAGAACTTAACATTCATTCACACATCCATGGCATATATTAGTGTTATGTCTTCTCGATTATGCCATCTGCCTTTTTAAATAAAAAGCAAGTGACACTATTTCAACTTCTATCATAAAATTATTGGATGCTCTTCATCCATCAAGCTTCAAAGACATCGCATGATTCTTAGAACCATTCAGAGCAATAACGGAATTGATCTTATTGTAAGTCATTGTCAATAAAGCTTTATATTCATCCCATCATTCGTATCACCTCTCACTGCATTAAAGTATATTTAATTGTACGTCATGTTAAAAGAAATATACCAGGTTTACCGGTTTTATTTTCTATTCCGTCATATTTATTTATCTATTTATCGGTTATAGTTTCATATATATATATATATATATATATATATATAGATATATATATATATATATATATATATATATATATATATATATATATATGAAGACACTCCCAATCCTATAAGATCCTTCAGTATATTTCATATATTTCTTTTCTCCTTAAAATCTTCAGCTGTAAACCGTTACGCAAAGAGTTAACAGACTATGATAAATCCATAAGGGATCCGAAGGGAAATCAGCCTACACACAGAGAGAGAGGAGAGAGAGAGAGAGAGAGAGAGAGAGAGAGAGAGAGAGAGAGAGAGGTTATAGGAAAATATAACCGATAAATAGATAAATAAATATGACGGAATAGAAAATAAAACCGGTAAACCTGAAATTCAGAAGACGCCAGAAGAAAGAAGGAATGAATTCGCTTCTCGTTTCAACATTTTCAGATCGTAAGACATTTTATTAACTTCATCTGCTGCTGATAAAAACATAATTAAAGAAAGCGACAACTGGATACCTCTGACGTATCGCCAAACTTCAGGAGGAGTAAATCACTTCAGAAACATTAAATCAACTCCCTCATAAACAGCTGGGAAGTCAGACATGTTGTCACATCAACTTCTTCGATAAAAGTTCTGGGGCGAATTGCCTCCTAAAAAAAACTTTTTAAAATGTTAGGTGGGAATCGCGTGGTTGAGCGCCGGTTGTTTATGCTGTGTTCATGTTGGGTTCATGTTGTGTTTATGTTGCTCAACTGTGGAAAGCAAAGGCGTTTTGGACAAATCAAGATGAGTTGCTTGCGAAAAGCATCGTGCTTTCTTAATCCAGCATCTCTCAGCTTTCCTTTGTCAAGTTAATGGAATCGGCTCTTGCGGTCTTGTAAACTCTCTCTCTCTCTCTCTCTCTCTCTCTCTCTCTCTCTCTCTCTCTCTCTCTCTCTCTCCATGTAGGACACAGCGTAATTTGAAGAAGCAATTGGATATTGTTTCGAACATATTGCCTTTCTAAAGCTACTATGAAAGTTTTCGAACTATTTCAGGTGACAGGAGCTATTTTCTTATAAAGATATAAGTCTCATATAGAGGTTTCTAAAAACATGAATAAGTATGATATATATATATATATTATATAGATAGTAGTACATATAATATATATAATGATAGTGATATATACATATATTATATAATATTATATTATATATTATTATATATTGATAATATATATTATATATATATATCTATATATATATATATACTATATATATATACTAGAGATCTATATTTATATATATATCTGTAAGGCCTAGGGATTTTGATTAATAATATATTGTTCGTGCGTTCTCTGTGACCTATGGAATGTGGAGAACAGTGCAGAGGTAACGACCTGAGAGTAGCTGATGAATGAGTTTCTGGGGGTGGCGTGAGATAAAAGTGCTTAGTTCAGGAAGTCAATGT
>NC_087211.1:11814194-11819194 GCF_015104395.2 Macrobrachium nipponense | reverse complement strand
ATGCTCTTACCATACAGCTTGATGTCGTCCATGAACATCAGATGGTTGATTCTGTTGCCTCTTTTCTTGAGTTGGTACCCGGCATCCATCTTCTGTATTATTATTATTATTATTATTATTATTATTATTATTATTATTATTATTATTATTATTATTATTATTATTATTATTATTATTATTATTATTTGACATGAGAAGAGTTAATTGAATTTTGATAGAACCCCTGAGTGTTATCAGGTTACTAATTAGGAGTATAGTAGTATATATGAACTCACATAATGCAACGTCAAATTAGACACACGTATCTTTACTCTTAATTAGTCACCAGATAACAATGGAGGTCTATCAGAAATCAATTAACTCTTCTCGTGTCAAACAGCCATCAGGCCGTCGTGTGAAGATATCATCTCTTTATCTTTGATGACATGACTGGGAGTCACGTCAATCATAGCGCTTTGCTATCACTTTTTGTAAAGGCGATAATCACTTCATTGTACTTGGATGATGACAGGATTTGAATGGCCTCGTAATGAACTCTTTTCCAAATGTCACGTTCGTCTTGTTAAAAGTCAACGTTGGAAGTTATAAACAGTCGATAAATTTGCTGGTATTTATATCATTAATTCTGATTGTTTCCATAGTTGAAGAAGTGCAGAACACACACACACACACACACACACACATATATATATATACTAAAGAATAATTACCACATCACCGTGATTCATATAGATCATTCGAGCTACAAATGTCCTTTAATATCTAATTCGCTCTACCTCGGAATTGATATATTTTCATATATGTACCGAAGGGGAATTTTTAGTTGATAATAATTTCGTCCCCTCATGGGATCGAACCACCGTCCAGTGGACGGGAACGAAATCAGGACGGCCTATTGCGTTATCAAGTCGGCCAACAGAGAGGCTATAAGTTTACGTATATCGATTCTGGCCTTACAAATTCACCGTCGAACTCGGTGTTTTCGTAATTAGAATCGATATGAAACCCCCTCTACTATGTTAGCCAATTCGAACGTGGGTCAAACGTTCGAACTGGCTAACATTGTAGACGGGGTTTCATATCGATTCTAATTACGAAAACACCGAGTTCGACGGTGAATTTGTAAGGCCAGAATCGATATAAACTTATAGCATCTCTGTTGGCCGACTTGATAACGTCACTGTCCGTCCTGATTTCGTTCCCGTCCACTGGACGGTGGTTCGGTCCCATGAGGGGACGAAATTATTATCAATAAAAAATTCCCCTTCGGTACATATATGAAAATATATCAATTCCGAGGTAGAGCGAATTAGATATTAAAGGACATTTGTAGCTCGAAAGATATATATATATATATATATATATATATATATATATATATATATATATATATATATATATATATATATATATATATATATATATATATATATATATATTTGTGTGTATATATATAGATACATAAAGTTCATTATATAAACAATCTTTCAATAATGAAGTACGTGTTGGCTGAACCTTTCACATCTCAGTGTAAACAAAATAAACGTATTTAACTTAAACAATACTATCTTCTGCGAAATATATCTTAGTATCTATTTTTTTAATTCTTGATCATTTTGGCTAAACTATTCATGCGGTATTGTATACGATATACAGGTATTCATACATACGAGATGAATTATGAATCTCCATAGACAATATAAAAGGAGACAGTGAACTGAAGGTATAAAGGCAATTAGGAACCTAACTTTCGTCTGTGAGGGATCCTTTGTAAGGTACACAATAGAATGCTCCTTTGGATGTAGCAGTCAAAATCCTTTCATAGAAAGTCTGCCTTTTAGTGGTCTGATTTTTTATCTAGCGTTGCTTAGAAGGTCTCCCCCCGCCCCATCTCTCTCTTTCTCTCTCAGTCATTGATGCATGTTTTTATTCTGTCTGAAGAACACAGAATGGATGGGGGACTCGACGTATCTTTGTCTCATTTCGTAGTTGTGTGTAGATGTTTGTGTTTGTTGTCCAGATGGGGGTGGGGGGGGGGGGTGCTGCCTTCCCTATGCAGTGACGGAATCATTCCTCCACAACAGAGAGGGGCTCGGTTGGTCCCTGGATGATGAAGAATGGAGCGTTTCGCCATAACCCTTGAAACTGATGTTCAGTTTAATACGATCGAGTCCCCGTAGGATGATAGTGACCACAGTGCACCTCATGTGGTACTTGAGGTTCTTTGCAACTTCCCTTCTGCTCCCAGTTGCTGCCTCTTTCATTCCTTTTACTGCGCCTCCATTCATATTCTCTTTCTTCCGTCTCACTTCACACCCACTTCTAACAATTGTTTCACTGTGTTTCACAATTGTTTCAAACTGCGAGATTTTCCTCCTGATATATATATATATATATATATATATATATATATATATATATATATATATATATATATATATATATATATATTATATACAAAAACTTCAACTAATCTGAAACTAACTATCTTGGATACAATACATATAATCCTCTTGTAGAAGACTTTCGATATTAGAGCTCAATGGAAAACTTTCAATTAAGGCCCACGGAAGATATGACCAGCAGAACATACTCCTTCCGCCCCCCCCCCCCCCCTCCCCACCCCACCCCCCAAAAAAAGGAGCCTAGGCGTCTCGTCTCAGCAGGATTTCTTGAAACAAAGATTGCCCGAAGACCTCTCGTAGCAGATAAGGAATAGATTTCCAGAGAGAGAGATATACGAGTCTGGAATAGTTTCCAGGAGCAGACGAATGAAAAAAAAGCCTTTGTTTTTCCCCTCTTGCTGCCATGAGCGCCACTGAGGTAATCTCGTTCAGGTGATCCTGCGACGATGCTTTATTGGCACCACCGGTTTTTCCTTCAAGGTCGGAGCAGTTTCTCTCTTCAGTCTGACTTTGCAGTTTCTGGTTTTGTTCAGGCACTGTTCTATGAGTATCTTGAGATATGCAAACATAGAGGATTATGCAGGAAGGTGTATTCACGTATCTATTCATTATTATAAACGAATTCCACAGGAAATGATCGGCGGAAATCCGTACCGAGTGCCTTCCCCCTTATCGAGGCATTGTATATTATATATATATATATATATATATATATATATATATATATATATATATATATATATATATATATATATATATATATATATATATATATATATATATATATATATATATATATATATATATATATACATATGTTTATGTAATGGGGTAGCAAAGAGTATTTACATATTTATTTATCTATTTATCTTTCTATCTAGTAATAATAGCTTTATCTATCTGCTTATATATATAGAGAGAGATGGATATATGTATGCATAGATAAGCTTACAAAATCACGTGACTTCATTACAGAAGGGAATACCACAGGAAAATAATCTGCAGAAATCCGTACAGAGAGCTTTCGTCTTTACTAAGGCATTGTCTTAAGAATACCAGATGGTAAATTGGACTCAATTAACCATCGGGTATTCTTGATCTTTGTGTTTACCTTGTAACCTTCTTTCCAACTGTATTTCATTTGTGCATCGACAATGCCTCGATAAGGGGGAAGGCACTCGGTACGGATTTCTGCCGATCATTTTCCTGTGGAATTCGTTTATAATATTGAATAGATACGTGAATACACCTTCCTGCATAATCCTCTATGTTTGCATATCTCAAGATACTCATAGAACAGTTTTGTATTTTTTATAGCGATAATTATACGCGCAATATATATATATATATATATATATATATATATATATATATATATATATATATATATATATATATATATATATATATTGCGCGTATAATTATCGCTATAAAAAATACAAAACGTTTTTATACTCTCTATCGCGAGCAATGCAGACCTTTGGAAAATAAAACTCTGAATCATAATAAAACTGAGCCATATTCTGAGTATAAATTTCCGGGAAGTCTTTTCGCCTCGAAGAGAGAGAGAGAGAGAGAGAGAGCGAGAGAGAGAGATGAGAGAGAGGAGAGTGTATTCAAAGTTTGTCGGTGAGTAATTCAAATTCTAATTCAACATGTATACGAGTCTACAAGCACGCAGCCGAATGAAGGTGCAAAAAAAAAAAAGAAAAAAAAAAAACTTTTTTCATCTTATTGTTACTTCCAAAAAACCATACTAGAACTGGTTTTCCGGCCTCCAAACCCAGCCATCTTTGCCCATTAATAATAATAATAATAATAATAATAATAATAATAATAATAATAATAATAATAATAATAATAATAATAATAATAATAATAATCTAGAAGCTTCATTATTTCTTATCCCTTTCCCGAGAAAAACATCTTTCCATTTCACGACGGAGTCCATTCAGGAAAAGCATCCTCCTCCTCCCGTAGAGACTGAATAAAGAGGAAGTTGGGGCAACCTTTACTGATATTGCATTTGCCTTCATGTTTGCAGCCTGGTTATTCTGCGGCCGTTCTGTTTAACTTGCTTTCTCTTCTCGCTGCTTTCTCCGGAAGCTTTCTGTAACCTTTCATCACTTTTTCCAATGTTCTCTGCTTTCTATTGCATTCTATTCACTTTTCCAATATTTGTTTTGCTTTCTATTACTTTTGCGCATTTTTTTCCACGTTCTTAGTTTTCTATTGCTTTTTATGCATCATTCCAGCGTTCTCTGCTTTCTATTGCATTGAATTCATTTTTCCAATATTCTTCACTTTCTATTGCATTTATGCATCTTTCCCAACGTTCCTCTGCATTTTATTACATTTGATTAATTTTCCCAATATTCTTCGCTTTCTTTTGCATTTCATTCATTTTTCCTACATTCTTCGCTTTCTATTGCATTGAATTCATTTTTCCAACGTCCTTCGCATTCTATTGCATTTATGCATTTTCCCCAGTATTCAAATAATTGCTTCCATATCATTTCTTTTACATATTTGTTTCCTAATTCACGTTTTCATCCTTCGTTTCTTTTCTCTTATCTGTCCTCAATTAAATGATTA
>NC_087211.1:11799194-11809194 GCF_015104395.2 Macrobrachium nipponense | reverse complement strand
ATACTATATGTAAAATGTTTATCAATACATCACCTTTCAAAGGACGATAATAGATTTAACTAACACTCGCAAGATGGATACATTTTTCGAATGAAGTTAATAGATTTAACTAGCCCTCGCAGGATGGATACATTTCTCAAATAAAGTTAAACTAAAATCCCCCCCCCCACCCCCACCCCCCCAACAGACACCGGAGCCATGAGAGAAAATGCTAATTCTGTGCAGGTGGAATTAAGTATAATGCAATTTAGCCTTATAGCTCAAAGCGTTTAGAATATCTGGGCTCTGAAATAAAGGAAGGGTTCCACTGATATATTATACTTCCATAGAACGAAGTCTGCCCTGCTTAAGGTACTTAACAAAGAAATGTGATATGAGAAACTTTTATTTCCGCTTTTCGAAACGTGGAACGAAAATTGTTCATAGGGAGGATAAAATGTTTCTTTTTTGTGAATAAGTTTTAGGTAGACGAAACCTTGCAAAGGAACAGACAGCTTCAATATACTACAGGCAGCTTCTATATGGTTATCAATTCGGTGAAATTTTTATTATTATTATTATTATTATTATTACTATTACTTTACTTATTACTATTATATTATTATTATTATTATTATTATTATTATTATTATTATTATTATTATTATTATTATTATTATTATTATTATTATTATTATTATTATTATTATTATTATTAATCAAAAGAAACATATTCCTCTGTGGAACAACAAAATGGTGCTGCTCCTTGAATCGGATTTAATCGGTCTAAAACGTCCTTTCGGCCGAGTCTTCCGATAAGGCGAATTAGCATAAACATACAATGTGTTAAATCACCCGTAATTTGTTTGCGTGCAAAGTCGTTAATAGCGTTTATGTCTGCAATGTGTCCTGGATAATCACGGTAATATCTGGTGTTGCGAACTTAAGGATTTGTGGAATTGCTTCTCTGTCGTTTTGATGTGAGAGATATGTTTCTGTCACTGTTGACACGTTCTGTTGCGTATTTGTCCCATCAGCAAAGCAGTCTACTTTTGTACGTTATATCCAGATGTTATATATAATATTTAACCTACTCTGAAATACATAAAAAATACGTATAAATATAAAAATATACAGCGAATTTGACTTACCCTTCAAGTGCAGGTTTCTTTGAAGTTTGATAATCCTCTTCGGCTCTTCGATAAATTGTTGAACAACGATGATTTATTATTTATATTCCATTTCTAGATTAAAATTTCTTTGGCATTGATGAAGGATTACACAAAGAAACGTACATGTGGAGGTTATTCTAAACCAGCTTTCATATCACTAGTAATTGACCAAAGAAAAAGCTTTTCTTCAAAGGCTTTCAGTTAAGGCGGATACAGTATTGTCTGAATAAAAATTGTTGGTCTTTGCACTGTGAATATAACCATATGCTTTACTCTAATCAAAACCGAGTAATATTATGGTAAATCAACAGTTTGTTTAGCCGTTCAATTCAGAGGGTTCTCGCTTCGAGTATCACTACGTGTCGATGGCTAATGGTGCACTGTCTCTCCAGTCCTCTCGGCGTTCACTAACGACCGGTTGCGTTCAACAGCTGTTGGGAAATGTAAGGAAGACTCGTCAGAGGTAGGGATCAGGTTTCTGGAATCCGTTCCACAGATCGTCAGTCGTAATCTTCTGAATTGGGTATTTAGAATCTACTGGTCACATTTTACATTTTTTCAGGATTATTATTATTATTATTATTATTATTATTATTATTATTATTATTATTATTATTATTATGAATAGCTTTACAAGATACGCATGCAGTTTTTAATAACCACAGAGCTCCTTCACTTATTGGTATTTCACATTAGCGAAAACACGTCAATGTAAATGCAAGAGTAAATGTAAATACCCGTGAAAATGCCAATGCCCATGAAAATTGTAAAAGGCACAGAAAACGCTAATGCCCATAAAAATGCAAATTCCCATGAAATGTAAACGTCAAAGAAAATGCAATTGTCCATGTAAATCCCATGCAAAGGTAAATGCCATGAATATGTAAATGACAAAGGAAACGTAAATGCTCATGAAAATGTAAATGTCCATGGAAGTGCAAGTGGCCATTGATCAGGTAAAAGTAAATGTCCATGAAAACGTTTGTCAATGAAAATGCAAATACCCAGGATAACGTCAATGTACAGGAAAATGTAAATGTTAATGAAAATGCAAATGCCAGAGAAAAGCTGCAAGTAATTTAAATGTGTTTATTTCCCAGAGGCGTAAATGCCGTAGAGAAAACCAGAGGCCACACCTCGTTTCCAGGGAGTCCTCTGCTTTCTTTCGGCTGTCGTGAAACTTACGACGCTTTATCCTGTCACTCCTGCGACTCTCGGTTACTCTTGCAGTAACGACGGTTGTCGTGTCTGTCTGTTTTCGTAAAGGTCTGTCTGTCTGTCTGCCTGAAGGCATGTAGCAGCCTTTAGTTCAATCTTCTTGCATAAGAGAGAGTGGTACGCATTAAAAGTGATTACTTTTCTAATTTTGACAGATGCTGAACATCTCTTGTTATGTACTATTGTAAGATGCATTTTCAGTCAAGCCAAAAGGTTCCATTCCTTCCTTCTATCTATGTATCTATACACACAGACTCTCACACGCACACACGCATGTATGTATATATATAAATACATACATACACACACACACACGCACACACACACACATATATATACATATATATATATATATATATATATATATATATATATATATATATATATATATATATAATAATAAAAATATACAAAAAATATACAAAGAAGGATTTTCGTAACATCGTCTTGGGGATAAGCCGGGTCAAATCCTGCTTATTCAAGGTGAATATTAATTGAAGAAAGGCTTAAGAGCTTTTCATGATTATAGCCGCCCTACGAAATTTTATGTTCCTTCAACGATGCTCCAGACTTTATTTTGCAGCCTAAGGTTTTTCAAGGGCTTCGCGAATGGCGCCTCTTCAGGTCAGGAAAACACAAAAGATTTCTATGCAACTGACTTTACATACATTTATAAGCCACAAAGCCCTCTTACTTCTTTACTTTTTGGACGTACTTTCTTCTCTATGATAGTTTAGTTTCGCTCCAATTTACGTAATTTTAAGAAATTACACATTAAAGCACTTTCTATCTTCATACTGAGGGAGGTTATTATTGCTTTAAACACTCACAATCTCTGCTGTCCTAAAATCTAGCAGCAAATCAATAAAAGACCTAAATGGAGTGAAACTATTAACTAATTACCTTTATCATATTCCTAATTGAGCGTCACTTCACAGAGAAACATTACTCGAACTGTCTGACTAATTCGGTTAAGCATATATTAAAATATATTAATTCCGAGGTAGAGTGAATTAGATATTAAAGGACATTTGTAGCTCGATGTATGTATATGAATCACGGTAATGTGATATGACTTATATTAATGGCTACGTGCTGTCATAAGCACTACAACACTACCGAGGTCGAGGTGGGTTAATGCTGGCTCCAAATGAGCGAATACCTGAGCGCGAAAGGTATTTGAGGGTGAGAGACGGCATTAATTTATAGCCTCTTGCGGTGGTGGAGTGGGTAAAAGCTTTACTGACGTTCCTGGATGTGTATGGTGTCCTAGGTTCGCGCCTGGGCCCCGACAATTCTATTATCGCCTAATAAAATTCCCCTTCGGTTAAGCATATATGAAAATATATTAATTCTGAGGTAGAGTGAATTAGGTATTAAAGGACATTTGTAGCTCGATGTATGTATATGAATCACGGTAATGTGATATGATACTATATATATATATATATATATTATATAGATATATATATATATATATATATATATATATATATCTATATCTATATCTATATATATATATATATATATATATATATATATATATATATATATATATATATATATATATATATATATATATATATATATACACACCAACAAGAACTTGTTTCTTTTGGGCAATTATTCATTGTCAATATCCGTTCCATTTTACTGGGATCCCAATGAATATTGCAAGTTATTCAACTCACGTACTGCAGTCCGAAGTACAATACCACCGAAAGCCAGCATTGTATATACAAAACCGATAAATATAAATTGCTTTACAATTTATATTTTTTGCTCTATTCCCACCGAAAAATAATGTTAAAAATCATGCACAAAATACATAGAGTAAGCAGGGCGAAACTCCGATGAATCAGTTTTTGTATGAAAATTCATAGTTTTGAGATTTTTCTGTCTACCGAAATTCACGACGCGACGAGAGAAATCAGTTTTGTTCTGTGAAGTGGCCTTGTTTAGAGGCGGATCCTGGAGTTAACTAACCTTTCCTTTCGTAAGCAATTCTAGTTAAATTCAAATTAGCAAAAATGTAGGCCTGTTATCTGTCAATAAAAGTGTATATTCCTAAAGTCTTTATTTCTGCTTATAATTCCTTTTGCATTTACACATCTGTTTCAAACTAGTCGTGGCGATGCAATGCTCAGGAATTTAGATTCTCGGTATTAGTTCCTGCTATTGCAAAGAGACAAATGTTTTATTCTTATTACTGAACATGAACGGCGTCCTATATAACGTGTAGAGAAGACGAGAATAGAAATTTCCGGTTGAAATTCAACTTGTGAAATCTGATTCCATAAAGACAAACGTAGGAAGAAGGAATCCAACATTTGGAGTAACATGTCTCTGATATGAAGAACCTACGAAAAGCTGATACCTAATTAGTGTTCCATAACCCCGGAAATTGTGGAGCGAAATGTGTGATGTAGTATGTCTGCAGGTCTGGAGATCCTTACGAGTAGCCCCACTGGTGAGAGGACTATTCGCTGGAGTCTGAGGTAGTCTTTCTCAGCGGATCGAATCCAGCAGGCGGCTGACTGCCACTGATCGAGTATAATAATTCCCCTTTGGTTTTAGTTCCTAGGCTGAGAGCGTTGGATGTCCAACGACATTTGTAGCTTTGTGTTTGTGAATATAAAGCAAATAGTCACGGCTTTATGATAAAAATCTATAGAAATGTGTTTTATTTTATTCAAGTATGAATAAGAGCCAAAGTTTAAAAGTTGTGAAGTCAAAAACTCTCCCAAAGCCATGTGAATATGGATAGAAATGCGAAATGTTTGTCAATAGTTACTTGTGTTTTACGAGACCATTACCTGAATATGGGGACGATGCACAATAATTTCCTTCTTTTTTTATTTTTTTTACTGCGTATTTCGGGATGGCCCCATTCATTTTCAGTAAACATTGAAAGTTATATAGTTCGTGACATTTAATCGGAAAATGTATGAATTGAATATAAGCCACCGAAAGATAAACGAGAATTTGTGAATTGAGGGACGAATTTCATTATTGGTATGACAGAAATCTAATGAATATATTGTTTATACTATTGCGTGACACGCATCTCTTTCGCTAACACCTCTTGATTAGAGTATTTACACAAAGCGTTTGGCAAATAAATACAAGTGAATTATAGAAATCATATTGATAAAATGTCTAAAACTCGAGTTTGCGTATTTTTAGACTATGAATATTATTTATCTTTTTTCTATTTACATTTAACTTCCACTGTCACTGGGTTTGTTTTTTGCAGTTTACCGGCTTATTATTGATATGATCAAAGTATATAGTCACTGAAAATTATTATTATTAATATTATTATTATTATCATTATTATTATCATTATTATTATTATTATTATTATTATTATTATTATTATTATTATTATTATTATTATTATTATTATTATTATTCAGAAGATGAACATTATTCATAAGGAACAATACCACCAAAGGTGGTATTGACTTGAATTTCAAGCTTCCAAAGAATATAATGGTTTTCATTAGAAAGAGGTAACAGAATGTAATAGGAAGTGCAGAAAAGAGAGATCACTTATAAAAAATAAAAAAATAAAAATTAAAAATTGTGCAGATAAAGAGAAAAAAATGTATCTAAATAATTAAAATATAATATTTGTATTAGGGTCGCTTGAGCCTCAGAAGAAGTTCCAATTGCACGAAATCCTCGGAAGGGAGGCTGTTCCTTAACCTTCTAAATGATACATGTGCATAATGACATCAAGAAGATTAATTATATTAAAAATTAACAATTCAGTCTGGCACATTATGAGGAGCGTCAGGCGGGACACACCGGCGCTGTTTGCACAGCATAACAGGGCGAAATGAGCAAGCACTCGGCCGGCGCCCTATTATGCTTGCTGCTGTCGAATTCTTGTGCTCGTCTTCCGTCAAGGTCAACAATAACATCGCTGGAGATGTGTAGGGCGTGACGCCCATTACAATGTTAGTGTCATGAAACTGGGGACGTTTTGACGGGCGGTCTCCCGAATTTTCAGTGTTCGCGCTTTTGGCGCCGACGTGAAAATAAAAGTCTACGAAACTGGATGCGTTTTGTAGAGATTAATTGTGTCCTTTTAGTCTTGAGTGAGACAGAATTGAAGCGACTGAAACTCTGCACTGCATACGATAAATAAATAGATAAATAAATAAATAAGCAGATAAATAGATGAATGAATAAATAAACAGGTGTATGTATGCTGATCTGTTGTGCGACCAGTAAGTTCCACAGATGTGTATGCTACGAAAATGAAAACTTTTCCATGACTGTATCAGGGCGAGATTTGGAATATTTCAGTCTGGGTAAATCCACTAAATAAAACTGCGTACTTCTGACCTGAAATACATCAGTCATAATATTCGTGATATCATCGGTTATTTACTGATGGATAACCACACATTTCAGACAAAGATTCAGTTGTCTAATGAGCTGAAATTTACAAAATGAATGAAGGAATCGTGAGAAACAGCATTCTGTGTTCAGTATCACCTTACAAATCAAGGGGACGAGACGAAGAGCAGATAGATATGGGTCTCACGAGTGAGTGTGGATGGAGAGAGGAAATGAATGGTGTCTGGTGATGGTGATCCCGACGGATGGTGAGGAGGTGTTACAGTGATCGGTGAAAGCAGCTGGCGGCATCATTTGTACACGTAATGTTAATGCTCAGATATATCTACATGTCAGGATGATAGTGTAAGGTTTTTTGTCTATGTTTTTATGTTTCATATGGGAGGCCGAAACTTTAAGGGAGACGTATATACATATATATATATATATATATATATATATATATATATATATATATATATATATATATATATATATATATATGAATAACTTGATCACGAAGTATATAAAACTTGATGCTATGTATAAATAAAGGTTTTTGCCACGAAGCAAAAATGAAAAGCGAGATAGCCGAGTACTTTCGGTCTTGTACCGACCCTTAGACCGAAAGTACTCGGCTATCTCGCTTTTTCATTTTTTCTATATATATAATATATATATATATATATTATATAATATATATATATATATATCTATATATATATATATATATATATATGGATAAGAGTACAGATACAGCCTGTTGTTGTAGTTCAACTTAACTGAGGTTACGTTTAAATTTCCAGAGAGGAATTGCACATAAAGAGAGAGAGAGAGAGAGAGAGAGAGAGAGAGAGAGAGAGAGAGAGAGAGAGAGAGAGAGTATGCCATTTGGTCAACCCAACAATCAGTATGATAAAGAGTTTTATCTTAAAAGAGAAAATCTGCGCTACGTTCATTTTCTTCCCCGTAGGAGACAAGTGCAGTCAGTGCATGTCACATGGAGCACTGTAGGCATTACAGAAGGGTGTCTGCAAAGCCCTTTTCGGCCCCTACCTACTCCCACATTTTAGCCTTTCACTTTACGTCAATGCCAGCCTCTCTAATTCCATCTTTTCAGTCTTCGGCGTTGGAAGGCTGAGACGGCATCAGCGCTTGGCTTGACAGCCAGAACTTCATCGACAAATTTTTTGTTTTTATTGTCATTCGTTTTTTCAATGACTTTTTTTTTTCATGAAGCGGAACAAGTTCGAAGTCTCTTCCATTGCATCGATCAAATGAAGTCTTTTGGATTTCATTGTGTCGGGGACAAGCGCCACAAAGACAAAAATCAGTCAGTAAACAACATACGCACAATGGACGCTGGCTTTCAGACGCGGAAATATTTCGCCGTAAAAAAAAAAGAAAAAAAAAAATCTCTCTGATTTCAGTAAGCAATGATTATTTCCCCCTCCACCCGCTTCCTAACCACCGCCCACCCCCCCTCTCTCTATCTTTCGAAGTTCATTTAATAATTGCTATCTCTCTGTCTCTCTTTTTGCAAGAAATGTTTGTTAAACGAAAGAGAACACTTTTGAAGATGTGTGAAATACGTTTTGGTAAAAGGTATTCCACGTGCCAACGAAAAATATTACAATCAAACGACAAGACCAGAAGAGAACAGAGGAAATGAATGAAAATCATGCTTTCGAATTGGTCACATGTGCGAGTACGGAAAATACAAAAATAAATAAATAAATAAAATAAAAAAAATAAAAAAATCAAATAAAAACTACGTAGAGGCGACGAAACAGTATTTGCAAAGTTACTGAAGGATCTTCACATTGGCTTGAATGGTTACTGTGCTATTCCATTTGGTTTAAGGACACTTCGACTGGAAATCAAGAAGAGTTTGAAGGCAGCTCGATCGAACTTAATTCAGTTTGCTGAAGCACCTGACCGTGTCACGACAGGGCACGGAAATGGCTCAACATATTTCCTCTGATAGATTCGGTGAGAATGAACGTTTTCATATATGTTAGAAAGGGGAAGAAATAATAATAAGAATGAAGATATATATATATATGTGTGTGTGTGTGTATGTATGTATGTATGTATTATATGGAAATTAAGAAAATTCGCATATGATATACACAGAAGAAATTTAATACCCACTTCGACTGATTCATGCCCAGAACCCAGTTCTCTATTTAGCCTCCACTGATCGTTCAATTAGTAGTTATTGATTCTTCTCAAAGTTCATACTTAATGTATTTTTGGGTTTTTATGTGTAGCTGCAAAATTTAGATGGGGGCGTGCATTATTTCATTATATCTTCATATTCCAGACCAAATCACAAGTAATATCACTGCAATACAAAAGCATTTATATTTATCACAGAGACTACCACGTATCAGGTCACATCAATTGTCTTCTAAGAATTGAAATGCACTAATTCGACTGGGTTTAATGTCCTTGACAATTTTCACTGCATTTTAAGGACTAATGTACTGTTTCGTGCCTCTGCCGTCTGTTCCAGATGAATGCTGAATGAGCAACTGCCACAACACATCCTTATGCCCGTCTCTGGGAAACTGAGGGTCAGAAGCCAACCCCAGCAGAGAATTCACAGCTGGTCTCATGAACTATTCCAGAGAACAATACAGTCATCGTGGTGACATTCCGTACATTTTGCTCGTCAGAAAAGATGTACAGCTGTTACTGCTACTCATAACGATGATAACTGGGAAATGCTATGATCTGGCAGAAGAGTAGTACAAGAAATATTGGTCTTGAAAAGTAAAAGGTTGGAACGTGATCATATATAGATATATATTTTAAACCATCATTGTTCATCAAAGTAGCACCATTGTTCTAATATGTCCCTTACCTACACGAAGATACATTTCTGAGTTATTCATATTTTATAAAAACAAAAAGATACAAGCTTTTCTCTTATGTACTTTACTTGAATAAAGATATATTTCAGATCTTCTCACAGTCTATCAAAGGAATCCGCCTTATTTAATAAATCTATTACCTAATGAAGATATATTCACAGATTCACCAAGACATTATCATTATTAGAGGGCGTAACCTTAAATTATATATTGCTAAAATGCATTACAGCTCGGTCGTACTTGATGGCATAATTTGGTGTAAGTTCCTTTAACAGAAGATCCGTAGAGGCATAATAGTAATATAATATTTTCCAGGTAACCACCGAAAGAAGGAATATCTATTTGTATATTATGGCTGCAGGATCCTAAACAGAGTCCTAATTGAATTGTTTAAATTTGGTT
>NC_087211.1:11753492-11798694 GCF_015104395.2 Macrobrachium nipponense | reverse complement strand
TTTCAGCACTGAATGAAAATCATGGGCCCCAGAGCTTAGCCTTTGGCATAAATTCTATATTCCGTTTCTATAGAATATTTATGGGACCCCTACCCTTTTACTGAAAATTGCACTAAAAACTACAAGCCAGGTGTGCTTTTCTTTAATTAGCTTACTGAGAAAGTTGAAGGGTCTTCATTTTTCCTCCAGGTAAGCTGGCAGGTGTATTCAATAAATACACCTTTTGAGATGACTAACTTTGATTGGCAGTCATCTGGTCAATGTTGACGATTTGCTGTCTATAAACCTATTCCAACTGGTTAAAGATGGCGATTTTAGAAGTTTATAAACTTTATAATTGGGTAAAATATTGAAGGGCATTTTATATCTTACTGGTAAATTACGAGGGTAGTTCAATCATTTAAACATGGGAAGGCCAGAGACCAAGGGGTGTGGTTTTGATCTAAATGTTGGTTAGGTAATCTCTAGTGAAGCTAATATAACTGAAACTGTCAGGCTCATTCTTCCATCTTATATTAGTTATTTCCTGGCACTAGAGGTCACCCTAAGATCAATGCTAAATGTTTAAATTTTTACCAAGTTACTTTTTACGCAAAGGAATAGGTTCCTGTGTAAATGTTTTCATTTCACACTTGTCCCTATAAAATGTGGGGTAAAAAGCAGACAACAAAAGAAAAACATAAAATAAACAAAAATGACTATAGCACGTTAGGTGGGGTAGGATTGGCAGTCGAAAGTTGATGTTTTCAAATGCAACTTCGACGAATGCAAATCTCATCGGTGTCGGAAGCTCTCGTTATGCCTTTAATCTCAATGTTAGCTTGTATTTGCTCAACCAATAAATAGTTTATTTTTTTAAATACCTTGAATTACTTTTGATACTAAGATTACATTGTTATTTACTGGGAAAGTAAATCCACAGTAGTATGCCTGATTGATTTTATTATTTAAAATATACGCAGCAGAAAGCTTTCGATGACCTGCACGGTTCTCCTTGTCAATCAGATTGACTCGTGTGATTATGAAATTTCTTTATATTACTACTTACTGCTTTCCTCTTGTTTAAATCCATGATAACTGATCCTTTGAATCCCAGTTTCGACATCAGGGTAATCTTTCCATCCACCGTTTCAAACTATCTTATATCCGTGATTCCATATTCATTCAAACACACATTGAATCGCCTTCATTGAAGTAATTACGAGTTTGTAGCACCAACATATAGCGTCCTTTTTGAAATCATGAAATAGCTTTAAATGTCATACTAAAAACTGCAAACAAAAACGCTGTTCTATGCATAAACAAGAAGCAAATGTTCTAAATCAGATATAAAGGAATAGAATGGAAATTAAAATTTAAGCCAAAGGCAAAGCGCTGGGGCCTATGAGAGATCATTCAGCGCCGAAAGGGAAATTGAGAGTACGAAGGTCTGAAAGGTGCAACAGGAGGAAAAACCTCGAAAGCTGTTGCACCACGAAACAAATGTTAGGAAATAAATGTTGACGAAAGTCAGATGGAAGAGAGAAAGTGAACGGAAGTACAGTAAAAGGAACGTAAGGGTTGCAGCTAGGGGTAACAGAGATGCTGCAATGAACCTTAAGTGCACAGAGTGAGGGGTACTATCGGCCCCACCCACCCCAACAGGCGCCCCCTCAAAACAGGAAAGCAGAAAGGATATTTAGAGAAATTCCTCGCAGCTGAATCGGGGCGCCATCTGGCCTAAATAAGCATTAGGGAGTTTCCCCTGTCAATTCTTCGCTTGCAAACGACTGAGAATGCGGTGATAGCAGCATCCTCATCCCACTGAGCTTATCAAAACAAATCATGCGAGGAAAGTTTCTGCTCTGCACCTCCTCTTCGCGCCGGGTAGGGGGCATCGCCTTCTGCTGGCATCCGAGACGTACTAATATCTGCACGTGCAGGTTGTTTGTTCTCTTTACATTCAAAACAATTTCCTGAAGTTATTGAAATGCAACGGAGTTAATATTCTGAGATAGTCTGGACTCCATTGTATTCGTTTCTCTAAATCACACTAATAAACATTCTCGATCATTAAAAGGTTCTTCTACTCAAATCATATACTTATTTGAGCCAAATCGGGTGAGTGGCTTCAAATTAAGGTATAGAGAAAGAGAAGGAAAGAGATAATCAGCGAGAGAGAGAGAGAGAGAGAGAGAGAGAGAGAGAGAGAGAGAGAGAGAGAATCATTACAGTGTAGAGAGACAGGAAAAAGATAATCACTACAGTAGTAGAAGGAGAGAGAAGAGAGAGAGGAGAGAGAGAGAGAGAGAGAGAGAGAGAGAGAATCATCACAGTAGAAGAAAGAATAATATGATCACCGGAAAATCAGAATTGTCCATTATTAGCCAGCACAATTTTCCGTCGAAAACGATCAACTCTCGGGTAATAAGATCTTTTTTTTAATCAGAAACGGGAAAAAAATAGAACGCTGCCATAATCAGGCAAAACCAATTTAATGTCTGGGAAGACCAGCCGGTGGAGACTGTCCCTTAATTAGAAAAAAACTACTGTTCGCTATAATAATCGTCGAGGAATAAAATAAGGGAGAAAATAAAAAAAAAGAGACCTAGCTTCAGATTGGGTAACGATGGGTAAAATCCAATATTTTTGTCTTTCTCATTTTTAATTTACTATGAGATTCAGGGCCTCTGTAACACGGTTTTTTTCGCAATAACTTTTAATAACTATGCATTTCATAAACTATAACGCTTATTCAGAATACATATATCAATCACATAAATTTTGAGTGCATTCTGCACTACGTAGGTTGAATAAATTTAGTACTTATAGTGTAAAAAAAGTGACCTTTTTTGAAGACGGGCCAACTTACTCAGAGAAAAGGTTTCGAACGCACTCGTTACGTAACTTATGACAGCATTTCTTCCCTCTTTCTCGATGGATGATTGGCTATACGTAACGAAGGCTAAACCTCTGGCAACAATGACATACAAATTTAAATACAAGCAAAGCAGTTACACCTTTATGAACTCTGGAACCTCTCCACTGATAATTGTCATAATGAACAAACCAACAAAATATGTTAATAAATACAAAAACACTTCGATTATTAGTCTAACTCCCAAAATAAGTTTCCAAAGAAATTACAGTCTACTTTATAGGTCACAATCAGATTGACAAGATGTAGGGAATAGTTGGTAATTACCAAAACATAGTAGACAAGCTTGATTTGATAACTGCTATATCCAATGTCAAACAATTTTTACTTATTGGCTTTCTACCTATTTACTGAAAAAATAATAGCCGGTCCCGTATATTGGCTTTAAACCTTCACCAATAATTATCGCCTGAATGGTGACTTCATGAGGCTTCCACCCACTTTCGCCTCGTTATAATTCAGGATAACACTGAGGCTACCAATGGGCATTGTTTGGATTAGAAAATTTAACTTCTGGCTATAAAAACTAATTTCTCGAGTAGTTGTAAGAAGTGCTAAATGATCCTCAAGGATCCCAGCAGTTGGCCTAAATGTTTAATTCATGTATATTACTGCTATACTGTTGCGACACTACTGCTACAGTAGTATTACTATGCTAGCGCTGATACCCCACCCACATCTATGTATCGTTCCGCATTCATAAAGTCTTTGGGTTTCAGAGCCGATGGAATTTCTGTCTGGTGGATGGGCAGGCAACATTTAGTCAAAAGGTGTTTGTTTACCTTGCTTACGAAATGAATGTTTTTCGACTCTTGGCTCGTAATCATTGGCCATGGCGTCGGCTAGTTCATTTTTACTCTATAAAAATCAAAACTATCGGGTTTAGGTTATTGATAATGCTGACAAAATTTGTGTGTGGTTGTAAAATATACATATGTCAACTTTCAGCTACATCCGATGCTTTGACATGGAGCAAAGTCCAAAAACCGTGTTACAGAGACCCTGAATCTCATAGTAGTTTCCTGAAGTAAATGATTTGCTATCAGCTCAGAATACAAATAATATAACTGTATTATGGAGCCCCTTAAGAGACCAATATCAACAATTATTTTTCAAAACACACTATTCCCAGGAGGTCACTAAATAAGATGCCACGAGAAATAAGATACGATTTAGAAATGGAGGACCAAGCAAAGGTCGACTGAATATTCCCAGAATTAAATCTGGCTCTAATTATGATGAAAATGAAGATGATATTGATGAATATCCTATAAACATTATACAGTGGCATACGTGAGCAAAACCTGGGAAATGTAAGGTATCACATGTATACATATGCGCATGCGAATATAAACAAAATGAAATATCGTAAACAGATGAATGGAGTTCGATTAAGCGTTAAACAAATTTTTTGATTACTTGTTAAATGGTTTCATTCTAGTAACTGATCTCTTCTTTCTGTTTCATATTACCTTCTGTACTTCTTTCAATGAACGCTGTATTCCTTGGAAGCTTGAATTGCAAGTCAGTGGCCCCTAACGTGGGCTTGTTCCATATGAACAGGGGTTTATCTAGTAATAATAATAATAATAATAATAATAATAATAATAATAATAATAATAATAATAATAATAATAATAATAATAATAAGTATAAGAACCTGAAAATAGAAATAAGAAGGATATGGGATATGCCAGTGGAAACTGTACCCATAATCATAAGAAAACCTAGGAACGATCCCAAGATCCCTGAAAAGAAATCTGGAAAAACTAGAGGCTGAAAGTAGCTGCAGGACTCATGCAGAAGAGTGTAATCCTAGAAAGGCGCACATAGTAAGAAAAGTGATGGACTCCTATGGAGGCCAGGATGCAACCCGGAACCCCACACTATAAATACCACCCAGTCGAATTGAGGACTGTGATAAACAAAAAATAAATAAATAAATAAATAATAATAATAATAATAATAAAATATAATAATAAAAATAATAATAATAATAATAATACTGTCCCCACTACTCTTCGTAGTAGCCATGATTCCCATGACAAAAGTACTACAGAAGATGGATGCCGGGTACCACTCAAGAAAAGAGGCAACAAAATCAACCATCTGATGTTCATGGACGACTCAAGCTGTATGGTAAGAGCATCAAGGAAATAGATACCCTAATCCAGACTGTAAGGATTGTATCTGGGGACATCAGAATGGAGTTTGGAATAGAAAAATGCGCCTTAGTCAACATACAAAAGGGCCAAAAAGTAACGAGAACTGAAGGGATAAGCTACCAGATGGGAGCAACATCAAACACATAGATGAGACAGGATACAATACCTGGGAATAATGGAAGGAGGAGATATAAAACACCAAGAGATGAAGGACACGATCAGGAAAAAGAATATATGCAGAGACTCAAGGCGATACTCAAGTCAAAACTCAATGGGAAAGGAAATATGATAAAAGCCATAAACACATGGGCAGTGCAGTAATCAGATACAGCGCAGGAATAGTGGAATGGACGAAGGCAGAACTCCGCAGCATAGATCAGAAAACCAGGAAACAAATGACAATACACAAAGCACTACACCCAAGAGCAAATACGGACAGACTATACATAACACGAAAGGAAGGAGGGAGAGGACTACTAAGTATAGAGGACTGCGTCAACATTGAAAACAGAGCACTGGGGCAATATCTGAAAACCAGTGAAGACGAGTGGCTAAAGAGTGCATGGGAAGAAGGACTAATAAAAGTAGACGAAGACCCAGAAATATACAGAGACAGGAGAAAGACAGAGAGAACAGAGGACTGGCACAACAAACCAATGCACGGACAATACATGAGACAGACTAAAGAAGCTAGCCAGCGATGACAATTGGCAATGGCTACAGAGGGGAGAGCTAAAGAAGGAAACTGAAGGAATGATAACAGCGGCACAAGATCAGGCCCTAAGAACCAGATATGTTCAGAGTACGATAGACGGAAATAATAACATCTCTCCCATATGTAGGAAGTGCAATACGAAAAATGAAACCATAAACCACATAGCAAGTGAATGCCCGGCACTTGCACAGAACCAGTACAAAAAGAGGCATGATTCAGTGGCAAAAGCCCTCCACTGGAGCCTGTGCAAGAAACATCAGCTACCTTGCAGTAATAGTGGTACGAGCACCAACCTGAGGGAGTGATAGAAACGATCAGGCAAAGATCCTCTGGGAACTATGGTATCAGAACGGATAGGGTGATACGTGCAAATAGACCAGACGTGACGTTGATTGACAAAATCAAGAAGAAAGTATCACTCATTGATGTCGCAATACCATGGGACACCAGAGTTGAAGAGAAAGAGAGGGAAAAAATGGATAAGTATCAAGATCTGAAAATAGAAATAAGAAGGATATGGGATATGCCAGTGGAAATCGTACCCATAATCCCATAGGAGCACTAGGCACGATCCCAAGATCCCTGAAAAGGAATCTAGAAAAACTAGAGGCTGAAGTAGCTCCAGGTCTCATGCAGAAGTGTGTGATCCTAGAAACGGCACACATAGTAAGAAAAGTGATGGACTCCTAAGGAGGCAGGATGCAAACCCGGACCCCACACTATAAATACCACCCAGTCGAATTAGAGGACTGTGATAGAGCAAAAAAAAAAAAATAATAATAATAATCATAATCATAATAATAACAATAAAATGACGTTCTCTCAAGTGCTGTTAGATCAACAGGAGTTTATTATGTAATAATAATAATAATAATAATAATAATAATAATAATAATAATAATAATAATAATAATAATAATAATAATAATAATAATACATGATGTTGACTCAAGTACCGTTAGATGAACAAGGGTCTATCATCTTAATGATGATAATATCAATAATAACATGACTTTTCTCTTCAGTGATGTTAGATAAATCAAACTCCCACTTGACGAATTGACAGAAAGCGATCACCTTAATGCTTGACGGTGCATGCGGAGCATAATATGCAAACTATCGACCCATTCCAGTCTTTCAGCTTTAAGGCGAGAAAAAGTCAGCCTGGAAAGGAAGGTGATGAATGGGTCCATAAATCTCCCAGATAATATCAGGGACGGTCGAAGCTCAGCAAGAATTCCCCCAGAAATTGCGGACAATGACAGTAGCGTCAATAGTGAGAGGCCGACTGCATAATAAAAATAATAATAATAATAATAATAATAATGATGATGATAATAATAATAATAATAATAATAATAATAATAATAATAATAATAATAATAATAATGAATTTCAAGTCAATGGCGCCTATGGGCTTGTTCCATATGAATGGGTTCATGTATAGTATAATAATAATAATAATAATAATAATAATAATAATATAATAATAATAATAATAACAATAAGATACTCATAGTAGCATGAGTGTATCAATGGAGAAACAAATCCACAGTTATGTAAATGTACATATATTAAATTTAGAAATACAAAGATAGCCATCCTTGTATTTCTAAATTTAATATATGTACACTTACATAACTGTGTATTTGCTTCTCCAATAATAATAGTAATAATAATATTAATAATAATAATGAAATTCAAGTCAATGGTCCCTGTGGGCTTGTTCCCTATGAACCAGGTTTATCTACAAAATAATAATAATAATAATAATAATAATAATATAATAATAATAATAATAATAATAATAATAATAAAATAATAATAATAATAATAATAATACCACACACATGGCTAATAGAATGCCTGAAAATATATGGGGCAGAGGAAAACACCATCCGCTTCCTCAAAAATACAATGCGCAACTGGAATACAATACTTACAAGCTCTGGACTAAGACTAGCAGAGGTTAATATCAGGCGAGGGATCTTCCAGGGAGACTCGCTGTCCCCACAATGATTCCCATGACAAAAGTACTACAGAAGATGGGTGCCGGGTACCAACTCACGAAAATAGGCAACAGAATTAACTATCTGATGTTCATGGACATCAAGCTGTATGGTAAGAGCATCAAGGAAATAGATACCCTAATCCAGACAGTAAGGATTGTATCTGGGGACATCAGGATGGAGTTTGGAACAGAAAAATGCGCCTTAGTCAACATACAAAAGGGCAAAGTAACAAGAGCTGAAGGGATAAAGCTACCAGATGGGAGCTACATCAAACACATAGATGAGACGGGATACAAATACCTAGGAATAATGGAAGGAGGGGATATGAAACACCAAGAGATGAAGGACAAGATCAGGAAAGAATATATGCAGACTCAAGGCGATACTCAAGTCAAAACTCAACGCCGGAAATATGATAAAAGCCATAAACACATGGGCAGTGCCAGTAATCAGATACAGCGCAGGAATAGTGGAATGGACAAAGGCAGAACTCCGCAGCATAGATAAGAGAAACGGGAAACATATGACAATGCACAAAGCACTACACCCAAGAGCAAATACGGACAGACTATACATAACACGAAAGGAAGGAGGGAGAGGACTACTAAGTATAGAGGACTGCGTCAACATCGAGAACAGAGCACTGGGTAATATCTGAAAACCAGTGAAGACGAGTGGCCTAAAGACTGCATGGGAAGAAGGACTAATAAAAGTAGACGAAGACCCACAAATGTACAGAGACAGGAGAATGACAAACAGAACAGAGGACTGGCACAACAAACCAATGCACGGACAATACATGAGACAGACTAAAGAACTAGCCAGCGATGACTATTGGCAATGGCTACAGAGGGGAGAGCTAAAGAAGGAAACTGAAGGAATGATAACAGCGGCACAAGATCAGGCCCTAAGAACCAGATATGTTCAAAGAATGATAGATGGAAATAACATCTCTCCCATATGTAGGAAGTGCAATACGAAAAATGAAACCTTAAACCACATAACAAGTGAATGTCCGGGACTTGCACAGAACCAGTACAAAATGAGGCATGATTCAGTGGCAAAAGCCCTCCACTGGAGCCTGTGCAACAAACATCAGTTACCTTGCAGTAATAAGTGGTACGAACACCAACCTGAAGGAGTGATAGAAAACGATCTTGCAAAGATCCTCTGGGACTATGGTATCAGGACAGATAGGGTGATACGTGCAAATAGACCAAACGTGACGTTGATTGACAAAATCAAGAAGGAAGTATCACTCATTGATGTCGCAATACCATAGGACACCAGAGTTGAAGAGAAAGAGAGGGAAAAAATGGATAAGTATCAAGATCTGAAAATAGAAATAAGAAGGATATGGGATATGCCAGTGGAAATTGTACCCATAATCATAGGAACACTAGGCACAATCCCAAGATCCCTGAAAAGGAATCTAGAAAAACTAGAGGCTGAAGTAGCTACAGGACTCATGCAGAAGAGTGTGATTCTAGAAACGGCGCACATAGTAAGAAGAGTGATGGACTCCTAAGGAGGCAGGATGCAACCCGGAACCCCACACTATAAATACCACCCAGTCGAATTGGAGGACTGTGATAGAGCAAAAAAAAAAAATAATAGACTTGTGATAAATGATTGATATGTATCATATTTGTTTCGTAACGCGATGTCAAAAACAGGTGACAACAACGGTGGCAAAACACAAAGAAAACGAACAGATAAGACCAAGATTATGACAATGCAAAACCTGAACAACATAAGGAAAACTAATGGAAGCTAAACACATACACACACACACACCTTTCAACATTGTTCTTGCAGCACCTTAATAAGTTGTGATTGTCTTATAATTAAACGTCATGACCCAAGTAGCCTGCGAAACCAGGAAGCACTGAGATTTAAGAGTGGAATAATGAACGAAGAAGAAGAAGAAGAAGAGGAAGAAGAAGAAGAAGAAGAACTCATCTTGGAGAAGAACTCGTTTCCACGGGGGTGATCCTTCCCTAATTAGATTTTTGCCATTTTTTCAAATCTTCTAATTTTGGGGGTGATTTTGAAACTCATCCTTCTTAGGGAGAGATCCTCTTTTCTATGGACATTAAATAGATTTGCTCATGTGATTAAAAGTGTTAATACGCATACACTCATTCATTACTGACACACGAACACATACATAAATTTCTGACTCACATCAGGATCGAACCCAGGTCTTGCAATTAAAAGACAAGGGTGCTACCAACCCCAACCTGACCACACAGGTAGCGCCCTTGCCTTTCAATTGAAAGACCTGGGTTCGATCGAGACATGGGTCAGAAATTTATTTCTGTTCCGCGCGTGATTCTGTTAATTACTTCTAATGCACAGATACACAAACACAAACACACACACACACACACACATTATATATAGATGATTTTATGATGCTCTAGGGCTAGGAAGTGAGGTGCCCACCATTTCTTAGTGGTCACCCATGCAAGCATTGATCAAAAGCAATGTTTATCAATTTCCTAACTTCCACTGAACCCTACGACAGGTGGCCACGGTGACAAAACTATACCATATATATTGGCTTGCTTGATCTAATTAATGAGGTTTTGTTAACATTCCATTAAAAAACAAGTTGTAAATACACATTGCAAAAAGTGGGAGGAGACAAAGGAAAAGACTAATCATTCAGAAATGAACACACAAATAAAGATACAGAGAGAGAGAGAGAGAGAGAGAGAGAGAGAG
Organism: Macrobrachium nipponense; assembly: GCF_015104395.2. NCBI lineage: Eukaryota > Metazoa > Arthropoda > Malacostraca > Decapoda > Palaemonidae > Macrobrachium > Macrobrachium nipponense. The sequence continues at coordinate 11,788,155 of NC_087211.1, read as the reverse complement.
AGAGAGAGAGAGAGAGAGAGAGAGTCAATTATCCCTTGAAACACCACGTCTAAATCATTGGTTTATGAAAATAGTGTTTCAAATAAAAAAAAAAAAGCTTTCAAAAACATTGGTACTTATTAGTGCTTTACCTCTGCTTCCAAGCATGAGGAGTATGGCAGGAAACAAAAAAAAGAAGCGCAGCAATGTTTGATTGAGTTAAAATGCTTTGAATGTGGTGAATCATCCTAATATCGAAACTTCAAAGACTGACGAATTTTGATAAGGAACGACACATCTATATAATCGGTGTTTGTTCATTACAAGACTTACACTTGAAGAGCAGATACCGGAAATATATTAGTTCCCAAACAATTACGATTTTGCAATAGGTTTCAGACAAACTTAACTTTAATGGGGCGTTTCTCTCTCTCTCTCTCTCTCTCTCTCTCTCTCAGTCTCTCTTCTCTCTTCTCCTTCTCTCTCTCTCTCTCTCGTCTCTCGGCTTTGAGTGTACATCACAAACAGATATCGAAAATATAAGTTCCTAATAAAGCACGATTTTGCAATAGGTTACATGCAAGCTTAACTCTCTCTCTCTCTCTCTCTCTCTCTCTCTCTCTCTCTCTCTCTCTCTCTCTCTGAGATTAACATTTAGTGTACATCACGGACAGATATGGAAAATATTAGTTCCCAACAAAGTACGATTTTGCAATAGTTTCCATGCAGGCTTAATTATAATAAAGTGTTTGATATTCTCTCTCTCTCTCTCTCTCTCTCTCTCTCCTCTCTCTCTCTCTCTCTCTCTCTGAGATTAATATTTAGTATACATCACAGACAGATATCGAAAATATTAGTTCCCAACAAAGTACGATTTTGCAATAGGAATCATGCAGGCTTAACTATAATAGGGAGTTTGATTCTCTCTCTTTGTCTGTCCCTCTATATCTCTCTCTCTCCCTGTATAAAAATGATTTTTACCATACTGCCTAAACCACAATTCAATCGACTCTAACAAACCAAAATCGAACTCCCCCGTTACTGATTTCCAATTAATTCAAAATGTAATCAAGTCGATGGCCATTAGTGCAATACATCCAGAGTAAACACGTTACCCATCCCTCAGCTCTCCATAGAAATCAATTTGGCAATAATTCATATTTATATATTTTCAGAAATGTGAACGAAGCGTGATTGATAGCAATTCCTGTTCTGGTGATCGCTATGAATGGAGTCTGCGGTTTCCCACATTGAAATTATCTAGTCCATAAAAACTGCAGAGATTTTTGGAAAGATTTTCTCTGGTTTGACAAATTCAAACAAACCATGATTAGAGAGAGAAGGAAAATGTTTAATCGTACACCGTTCGTCAGTGGACATATTTGAAAATCTTACATCGAAAGGTTTCGGATTAATATTAATTTTGCTTAGCAGAATTAATATCAATGGCTCCCATAGCCTAGTAGTGGTAAGGCCTTAAAAGATGACAGTTAGTCCTAATTAATATATAGATACTTTGTCCGTCGCCACTGACGATTATACAGATCTACCTATGAACCTTTCTCTTTCCCTGTGTGTGTGTGGTCTGATAATAATAACAGAACCAATAAAGTCCACGGCGAGAGGCAATAAAGCCCACAATGAAAGGTAATATAGGCCACAATGAAAAGCAATGAAGACCACAATGAACGGTATTTAAGAACGCGTATCAGATCACAGTATTAATTAACGCCACATTACATTTCCAAAGGTCTCATATAACAAATTTAACGTCATCTGATCGGTCAGCTTTATTTGCAAGTGGTTACTTCTTTGTGAATCCTTCTCCTACACATACTTCAAACATGCAATTTAATGATCCATTTATCGGGGAAGATGGAGCAAGTGTTATTCTGTCAACACCCTCACATACGACAGACGGGAGAGACCATTATCACGATGGGCCAAAAATTCGGTCAACTTGAAAAATATACTTTCAAAAATAAGAGTTAATGACTTTCATTTACATTCAACATGCACGTTTCTTTAAAACGTTGATTTTGGCTATATTGTGGACCTGATAAGATTGATGCGCTTAGCTATAACAACAATTTATGATTTTATTTAAACACTTACTCCCCCAATGTTAAAATGGAATCACCCTTACTCCCCCAAGGTTAAAATGGAATTACCCATGTAAAAAAAAATAAAGGCTCTGCAAGGTGCTGCCATCTGTCGGTCCCCTGGGAGAAGCACAACCAACGGGCTTCACTTTCGTACCTTACGCCAGAAATCACCTGACGTGGAAGTACCGTCAGCCATTTCATTAGCTTTCGTTCTTTTTTACTATTTTTTTATCGTTTCCAATACATTACACAACCCATGTAATTATGCACCAGTGTGCACATGATCAGGTAATAAAGCACCCTTACCATAATGCACTTCGCGCTTAAGATTCCTGTCCTTAATGTAATACACTATATCATAAACTCGCTCATAGAGTTTGACGAAACAATAAAAGATTGAACGGAACTATTTAGGAAGCATTTAACGAGTTTAATTCGTAATTAACGCGATAGTTGAGAGAACTATGTCAATTTTGATCATTCCCATATGAGAATGTGAAAGTGGAAATAGAAAAAAAAATTAAAAATATATGTTATCTTTCCTATAATCTGTTAAGTTGCAGCGTCTAATAATACAGGCAAACGAATGGCTAATCAGTTCGGTGTAGGAATCATTACTTGGTAACAGAAGTCATAACCATTTTCAATATATTCAAACGGAGAACCTCCGTACTGTATCTGGGTAACCACATATGTTGCGATTTTAACAAAAAAGAAATTTATCACAAGGAAAAAGTACCCGTTTAAAAGGATCAATTCCTTGCCACCACATTTCCTGGGTAGTTATGATTCCTATTACCTTCTGTTGCTTCTTTCTAATGGACATCATCATGTTCTTGGGAAGCTTGAATTTCAAGTGAATGGCCCCTTTGGTGGGCTTGTTCCATATGAATACGGTTCATCTTCATAAAATAGTAATAATAATACCTTCTATGTACCCAGATAGATTTTTAGGCTTTTTAACCTTCACAGAATGAAGCGAAATATTGTGCAGCATAATATCAGACTGACTTGGCAATAGAAGTAAGGCTTTCCTAACCCAGAGGAAGTCAGGAACTCTAGGGTTCAAGTCACAGAGCGAGAAGTGAGCGCACAGCTGCAACCACGGATGATAAAAGAGGGAATCACTCTATGGCAGAGATGAAACGACGCTCGTCTCAAGAGAGGATGTCACACAGTAAATGAGGTGTTAACTGTCATTGTAAAGGGAAATTATATTCTAGCTACAAGCAGAGGGAAAGATAGACGTGATATAAAGCTTCATCTCTGTGGAATACCAGGGACACACTGCCGAACACATATCTGAGGACGTGGGATCAAATAGATTTTCATATCAACATTTACTGAAAAATTCTTCGAATTACGAATGAAACGAATGACAGACTTCATTTGAGTCATGTGCCAAGTATTGCTCATTCCTGGAACCACTTTAAGCCACAAAGTCTAAACTAAATTGCCTGAATGGATACTTTATATCTTAGACTTAATTCCTGAGTAACGACTGTAATTGAAGGACGAAATTGGCCCTCATCAAGCTTCAATTAATATATATACATACAAATCGATTCCAAGGCTTCTCTGCCTCTATAAGTATGTTCTGAGTCATATATATATATACGTATAGAGACCAAGAATAAGATGGTAAAACTGCTTGACATGACGTATAAGCTATGAAGGGGATACGGATCTAGACTGAGTGAGAGGAACAAGTCTCTAGTAGCCATCTTGCTTGGTGAGACGTTCCCGCGTGAAGTCAGATTAATCAACAGATATCACAAGTTTAACATACGTCTAGAATTTGAGAAATATCTAGAAGTGTTCGTGAAACTATCGGTGATAAGATTAGGGTGAAAATAGTAGGATAAAGCGTCTTCCAAGTTAGTTTATCAAGTGAAATATTGTAAATCAGAAACAAGATGGCAGTAAGTTCCAACTGCGGAAAGAAATGGCGAAATTTAGCTTGCTTGGCAAATTCGCAATACGATGAGGTAGCGGAAGGGAACTGGCATTTCTCATCTATGATCAGCAACAGTCCTAACCAAAGAGATACAAAAGCATTCATAGATGTATTAGAAGGATATAATCCTTCAAACTGGAACAAATCAACTGAAAACATCTTGAAATAATTGAAGAAGTTCCAAATAAAATCCAAGTGGTCAAGAGACTCATAAAGAAAATATACATAAACCAACATATTCCGACAAAGAAAAATGAATAAGGTGAACCTTTGTGAATATCCTAATTGATGCATTAGGAAAAAGAATGCCAAAAGCATGCAAACTGTGTAAGGGTGGTATAGCATAGTTAATCACAAAACCTAATCAGAAATGTGCTGCATGCAACATTCCGACCCATCCACAATGTGCTGAGGTAATGCAAGATATGAGAAAAGATACAAGAATATTTTGTTCAACATGTCTATCATGGATAGACAATGTTATTAAATCAAGATTGAATGTACAAATAGTTGAGGATGAAGAGGAAGAGGAAGAGAAGAAGAAGAGGAAAACGGAAGAGAAGTAAACAAAACTGAAATGACAGAAAACAATAAGGAAAACAAAGAACAGATAAAAGTATGGATGCCGAGATACTCATTGATACTACATATGAGGCAATAAAGCAGCATACCTACGAAGAAATAAATTACGATATGACAACACAAAAGAAAATCCCGAAGAGGCTCTACCCAGATCTACACAATGAAGGGAAAGAGGAATAAATAGACAAAAAAGACAAAGTCTGCAACCTTTTGAAAAGAGGGAATTGCAGATCTGGAGAAAGATGTTACTACAAACATTTTAAGGTATGTCATAACTATGAAATATATGGTAAATGTGCATACCTAGATGGCTATGGGATGATAGCAGAGATCTGCATCCAAAATATGCAAAAACCTAAAAGAAGGAAAAGGATGAAAGTTCGACAAAAAATGTAAATATATGGGCCCTATAGCCATGAATCATAATTAAATAAATAACCAATCAAGTAATAAAATCCAAAATAAGAAAGAAAACCTATATAAAGAGAGAAATAAAGAACATCAGGTAAAGGAAAAAAGCAAGCCACCAACGAGATATGCAGAGGTGTCAGCAAAAAATTTCAAAGCATCAGCTCCAAGATTCTACTCAAGAGTTAATAACTGTATTTATTATGCAAGAGGAAATTGCAGATTCAGACACAAAATGAATAATTATGATGAAGGAAGATCAAATATTATGGAAAAGTTGGATTTTTTAATGTCAGAATTTCTGGAAATGAAAAAAAGAACAACATACCAGAACAGGAAAGAGACATGGGAAAATCCTTATTATTACCAATATTAAATGAATAAGAAAACACGCAAACCATCATAGTGATGAATGCACAGGGTTTAGTTACGAGTAACTCAAAAAGAAAAATAGAGTACTTAGAAGAACTAACCCAAATTAAACCCAATTGAAAATAAAATAGATATAATGAAATAAGTGAAACCTGGTATTCCCAAGAGACTGGAATGATGATCAAATAAAAGGGTTCCAAAACTTATAGATCAGATAGAAAAATAGGAATCAAGGGGGAACCGCAATATATGGGAAAGACAAAAAACAAGAAAAAATATATGAGAAATATAGTAACTCAGAATGTGAACTAATAGCGGTAGAATTTGAATCTGAAAAATTAATGAACATAGTAATATATAGACCTCCTAATACTAAAGAGTTTGACTTAATTAATAGAAAACAATTGGATGATATATTTAGAAATCATTCAAGGACTGGATTATTCTCCTATCTGGAGACTTCAACTTTCCTTTCGTAGACTGGAAAGAACGAATAGGAGATTGTGGTTGTACTTATACTATAAAAAGAGAGTAATAGTAGTGCAGAAGATAAGAGGCAATTCGAAAAGCTATTAGATATGCTACTAGAATACAACATTCAACAAATAAATCACCTGCTAACAAGAAAGGAAAATACTTTAGACCTAGTATTTGTGAACGAAATGATTATGTTAAAGAAATAATAGTTTATAATGCGAATATTTCAGACCATAATGTCATAGAATTAAAACAGTCCATTCCAAAGCAAGTGAAAAGTGGGAAGGATATGGAAAATACAACTTCTACAGTAAAAATATAAAATGGTCAGAAATAAATGAGGAATTAAACAAAGATTTGGGATAACATTTTCGTAAGTGATGACATAAGGGTAAATACGGAGATATTATATTAAAATATTAGAGAAAATAGTGGATAAATATATACCGAAGAAGAAAAGTAAACATCAGTCATGCATACAAGAGACAGAAGGATCTTGTTCCAGAAAATCAGAAAGTGGAAAAAAGGTCTTGCCCAAAAGAAAAAACTGCATGGAAAGTTATAGAACTAAAAAGTAAGATAGAAAATGCAGAACAAAAGACTATACAATCAAAAGAAAATGAATAACGGGACTTGGAAGAAAAAACCCTAATAAATATCAAGCAAAACCCCAAACTATTATACTCATACGCGAAAAAGATGAATAAAAGAAGAATAGAAATTGGCCCTCTAAGATTTGAAGGGAGATTAATAATTTGAAAAAAAGAAAATTTGCAACATATTGGCAGAACGATATAAGACAGAATTCCCCCACCCCTAGAATTGATCAATGAGGATAATGATATAGAAGTAAGGGACGAAAATAGTGAATATTTAGCTGACATAGATATTAATGAAGCTGTATTGTGCAGGCTATTAATGAAATTAAAAATGGAGCTGCAGCGGGGCCTGATGGAGTTCCTGCTATTTTGTTAAAGAAAGTAGTTCATTCTATCGCAAAGCCACTTGCAATACTATTAAGACAAAGTGTATATACAGGCAAGATTTATGATGAGCACAAAATTAGCATATATTACCCCTACTTTCAAAAGTGGATCAAGACTAGAGGCTAGTAATTATAGGCCTGTGAGTCTAACATCACATATTATGAAAGTGTATGAAAGGGTAATGAAGAAAAATATTATGAAACATTTAACAAAAAATAATTTGTTTAATATGAGACAAAATGGTTTCGTACCCGGAAAAAGTACACAAACCCAACTGTTAGTCCACCGTGAGAACATATTCAAAATATGAAAAGTGGAAATGAAACAGATGTGGTTTATCTAGACTTTGCAAAAGCTTTTGACAAGGTAGAGCTAATATATTAGCGAAGAAAATTAGAAAACACAATACGTGGATGAAGTAAGAAGATGGTTAAAAGAATTTTTACACCACAGAAAAACAGATAGTTATTGCAAACGATAGAATCGGATGAAGCTAAGGTAATATCCGGTGTGCCACAAGGTACGGTATAGCTGCAATACTGTTTGTTATTATGATTAAAGACACAGACAGTAATGTTAAGGATTCGGTAGTGAGTAGTTTCGCTGATGACACAAGAATAAGTAGAGAAATTACTTGTGATGAAGATAGGAATGCTCTACACAAAGAGACCTTAACAAAGTATATGATTGGGCAGAGGTAAATAGGATGGTATTTAACTCTGATAAATTTGAATCAATAAATTATGGAGACAGAGAAGGAAAGCTATAGCATATAGGTGGACCTAATATGAGACAATCACAAATAAGGAAGCAGTTAAAAGACCTTGGTGTGATGATGAATAGGAACATGTTATGCAATGATCAAATAGCAATCTGTTGGCAAAATGTAAAGCAAAAATGGGAATGTTGTTACGGCACTTCAAAACAAGAAAAGCTGAACACATGATTATGCTTTATAAAACATATGTTCGTAGTCCATTGAATATTGCAATATGATATGGTACCCACACTATCAAAAGGATATTGCACAAATAGAGAGTGTACAAAGGTCCTTTACAGCTAGAATAAGAAAAGTTAAGGACCTTGACTACTGGGAAAGACTACAATCCTTAAAATTATATAGTCTAGAAAAGGAGAAGAGAACGCTACATGATAATTCAGACATGGAAACAGTAGAAGGAATAGCAGAAAACATCATGGAACTAAAAATATCAGAAAGAGCAAGCAGAGGTAGATTAATAGTGCCCAAACTATACCAGGAAAAATAAGGAAACACAAAGGACATTAATCCACTACGCAGGCCAGCATCGATAATGCAGCGTCTATTCAATGCGTTGCCAGCTCATCTGAGGAATATATCAGGAGTGAGCGTAGATGTGTTTAAGAATAAGCTCGACAAATATCTAAACTGCATCCCAGACCATCCAAGATTGGGATGCAAAATATACCGGAAGATGTACTAGGAACTCTCTAGTAGACATTAGAGGTGCCTCACACTGAGGGACCTGGGGCAACCCGAACAACATGTAAGGTCTGTAAGGTAAGGTAAAGGATCCGTTGACAGATGAGAGCGCAGAGTGATCTGTGGATTATGGGATTAATCGCTAGATATTCAGGCATAGAGTGACGACGGATGTTCACAGAGAAAGTGAGAGAAATGCACAGTTCATTTAAGAAGATTCATGGCGAAGTAAACCTTCTATATTGGGATCTATGAATGCCCAGAGGACTTGTGTGAAAGGGGAGGAGGACATAAATTGGAGAGTGGTGAGTAAGTGTGATGTCAGTAGCAGTTTAATTACGAATATTATGAGCATAGTGGTAACAGTGAAGATGTGAAGATGAAGTTCTTCTCAAAGGAGATTCGGGAAAGGACTTAATTAGATGCTGTAATAAGAAACGAAAGGAGAATCCAGGTGAAGATTAATATATAGTGAAGTGAAAAAAAAAAGTCTTATAGAATCTGAATGAATCTGAAAGATATATATATAAGAAGATAGTGAGTATACATTACCATAAGGTATTATTCTCAGACGCTTTCTGATTTTCATTGTTTTTTGTTTTAGAAAATTCAGTCTTCTAAGCCCAATTTGTATCCATCCAGAAATTAGGCTTGTTATTTAAAGATGTGATGCATAAAAGTATATAAAACGTTTTACACACACACACACACACACACACACACACACACACACACACACATATATATATATAATATATATATATATATATATATATATATATGTGTGTGTGTGTGTGTGTGTGTGTATGTGTGGTATATATATTATATATATATATATATATATATATATATAGTATAATATATATATATATATATATACACTATTAGGTTTTAGGTTTCAATGAAAATAATTTTAGATTTTACAAGAGAGAGAGAGAGAGAGAGAGAGAGAGAGAGAGAGAGAGAGAGAGAGTTTCCATTAGTACAATTATGGTGAAGCCACGACGCCAACAGTGATACCAGTTTCTCTCAGAGTTTTTCTCACCCGACCAAAAAACCGAAAGAAACGAACCTTTACAATAATTAAAGTTCCCCAAAATAGCACCAGGAGGCCTCGTTAGGACCACTATAGCCACCTCAGGGTCGGAGTAGTTTTCATTTCAGTCACGCTCCTATTTTCAGTCTCAATGAGACTTCTCCCTAACTTGACTCGGCTGTTAACCGCTGGAGTTTTTTACAGCGATAATTTTCATGTTTGTTATTTTGGTAAATTGAGAAAAAAAAATTCTTGGAGATATATAAGTTTCAGATGTGATTTTATGGGTGAAACGTGGCGTGCTATAGAGGGGAGAGAGAGAGAGAGAGAGAGAGAGAGAGAGAGAGAGAGAGAGAGAGAGAGAGATCAGAGGCACGATAAAATATACGGTTCAGAAGTTTCTCAATGTTAACCAGATTCGTCAACTGAAATTCTGGTCTGGTCTGATTTTCAGTGTTCATCTGATCCCCTCTCTCTCTCTCTCTCTCTCTCTCTCTCTCTCTCTCTCTCTCGTGTGTGTGTGTGTGTGTGTGTGTGTGTGTGTGTGTAAAAGTAATTACAACTGCGACCAGAGAAGGGAGAATGACGTTAGTAGCTGGGGAACTTCTGGAACTGGTAAGATAATTTACTGTGTACATCAATTAAGAGAAACAAGTCGTCGTAAACTGCAACAAGTTTCTGGTACTTAATAAGTTATGCCTTCAGTTACATTTTTATCAAAATTACTCCTTTAAATGATATATACAGAGCGGAATAAAGCTTAACATATAACTGATAACGGATCAGTAACGACCTCTGTCACATCAGGGTATCAAGAGAAGGAATGCAATACTTTCGAAGAAAAATTCAAGCGAGGGAAAGCACCACACCACACGAAGGAAAAAAAAAAGGGGGGGGGGGGGAAGGTGGGGGGGGGGGGGAAGAAAGACCTTCTTCTTCTTCTTGCATCTTGCAAAGAGGCGTCCTATGCAACACGGCCGAATGGACAACACTGAAAAGACGGAAATTCTCGAGATATCCCAGTGGAAGAGTTTCGAACGAACGGAGAGCCGAATTTTCTCTGGCGGGTTCAGCCCACATAGGAAGTGGGAGTTGTCCCTCGCCACTTTCCCTGTGATGGAGGCTCATTCGAACCTGACATCTCTTCTGTAAAGTTTAGAAGACAAAGAGATGAAATGATTGATTGTGTCAGTCTCCATGTGCAGTGATGGAACCTGATTCGTATTTGATATCTCTTTGGACAAATATAGGAAAAAGGGATATGAAATGATTGATTACGTCAGTCTTTCGTTCTGGAATGGAATGCAATATCGAACTTAGGTCACAGTCAAACTCTGGAACTAAGAGGTCATTGAGCGCTGAAATGGAAACTGACATTAAGAACGGTTTGAAAGGTATTCCAGAGCAAAACCTCAAAACAGTTGCCACTTTGAAACATTGTTTTAGGAAAAAGTGGAAAGTCAGATGGAAGCAGAGAATATGAAGGGAGGTTACAGTAATAGGAACGAAAGAGTTTGCAGCCACGAGACGGATGGGACGTAGCTGCAAAGAACCTTAACGTAATGCCTACAGTTGCATCACGTAAGATACACTAACGGTGCTACTCTTCTAGCAACCACATAGTATTCATTAAATAACACAGCGCCCTGGAAAAAAATCTCAAACAATAAAACCCAAAGGCTCACTGTTGACACGTGCGGCCATAATAACCGTAATCTGCTTGGCCACAGAGGCCTGAGGCGGCCATTAACGTAGCAATGAAAGCAAAGCCTTGGCGTTTACTGTCACTTATCACGAAACATTTTATACTTTTGTGCCCAGAAGGGTCGAACGACATCAACGAGAGGAAACTTTGATTTATTCCGTTATTTCCTTTGCAAGATGATTCAAATCCATTGCCTGTCATCTCTGGAATATCTCAAACAGTTATGTAGTGTTATTTCAAAAGGCTTTGGACCAAAATATCAGTGTTCTTTCCAGCACTTAATTATAATCTGCCAGTTCACTAAATTTGTTCTGTAAGTTAATCTATAAATGTTTTTTATTATTATTTCTTGAGTGATATATATAAATTTGGGGATATTTTGAAATTACTTTATACAATGGAATTATGCTCTGAATATTTATGCATTATACCTTGTTCTGCCAATATGCATTTTGAGCATATCCTCTGATATCTATCATTTTATTAAAGTATATTAATACCCTGTTCCTCTGCATTGCATATCCCCTAATATCGGTAATTTAATCACTTATCATCAAAAGTAAACATAAGCAAACACTTTAGTTGATGCATTTTACCCTACTATAGCCAATATGCATTTTGAGCAATTTTATGCATTCCTTATTAAAACTTTCAAACGCTATCTCATCAAACGCTCCCAAACCCTAATCTTTCGTCAATATTCATAATCAGTCATCCATCACACTTGATTTCCTCTTTACTCAGTTTCCTCTCGAGGCAAAGCGAGAAAAAGTCATCGAAGACGATGTCTCCTCATTTCCCTGCATAAATTAAAACCGTCCCTCGGTGCCAAGGGGAGAGGAAGACGGTATTCCAGGATTAGTCAAGGAAAGAATCCCGAAAGAGTTGGAGAGAGAGAGAGAGAGAGAGAGAGAGAGAGAGAGAGAGAGAGGAGAGAGAGAGAATCAACTTTATAATTACATTCCCATAAGAGTTCAACTTCGGTTCCTGAGAACTTCGTAATCCTCGTGACAAACTTTGGAGAGGATCAATGGAGGCAGAGTTTGCTCAAGATGGTCAACAGTAATTGCTTTCGGTTCAGGCAACTTCTACTAAAATCTTTGTCCTCCAGCTAAGAAGGGCGAATTGCAAACCTTGCGTGGAATTGGCAAAAAAAAAATTCGCCTGATGGCTCGAGACAGTCATACAAATACAAGCACAACCCGCACAACATTATGAAAGAATATATATCAGTAGGTGATTCAACCTCGGAACAACTTGCTGTGCCAAGTGAGAATCTAAATACTCTGGAATTAATGGGAAATATCCCACACTGACCATTTACCAACTACATCATATTCATCTTCCTAAAGGTGTGCGTGAAATAAGAACTCAAAAAATGAGAAAATATGATTTCGACCCTCAAGGTCCAGCCTTCCAGAGGGTTATCATTGGGGAGGTTTTTCATTGTTTTCATTTCATTCTTCTATCCCTAATGGTTAGCACTCACATCACCCTCTGATGAACAATCACAAAAGAGAAAGGTTGTAACCACATCTGTGATACCTGTAAAAACCTACAATTGGCTTACGTGTCCCCACGGAGGGCGGGGACCAGGTAAGTCACTGAAAAAATTGAAGGAAGCTCTTTGGAAGATTGAAATATCCTCCTGTGGCTGTAAATTTTGTCCTCTCGCGTTGATGTGTAATTTAGGGAGAGCGTCGATGATGGAAAGCAGTTTTATGCTCTGCAGGGGAAAGTGGCAGAGGCTGCGGTTCTGCTTGAATGATTTTAAGGTGTCTGTTTGTTTAGCCACATCTGAAGTTTTATTTGTAAACAATCAAAGTGCTACAAATATATAATATGGTTTCAAGCGATCTAGTTCCGGAGATTTTTTATTCTGAATATTTATATGTGCATTTTTATGTTACAGTTATTAAATTACAATAACTGGTAATTTAATAACTGTATATGGCTGGGGCTTACATGAAGTATCAAAGTACGCCTTCAGATACTACCGGGTGTTTTAGAAAGTACTCGAGAAACAGACGGAGGGGAATTATAAAAAGATATCGTATTTACTGGTGGGAAACTAAATATTCAGATGACATCCAGGGAGCTGCTGGTAACACAGAGTCAAGCATTCTTCGAGAAGCAAGATATTTTTCTCATTTTGATGAAATGAGTCCATTATGGCAATAAGAGGGAGACTATCTATGAAATTATCTATCCCCGGCAAAATACAAGCTGATAAAATAAACGTAGAAATACAATGAACTCAATTTAGACCTAAAGAAATATAAATTTCTGTGGCGTATAATATGATGATGCATGCATGCGATATAAAACGAAATACGAAGAATATGATGACCAGTCTCGTTTTTTTACAAATTAAAATAAACCAAGACTTATCTCGAGTATGAATCGTGATATATTGCTAAAGATGCAATGAAATCCACAGGTTTGAAAAGGAATATTCTACTCATTGTGGACGAAATATTTCCAATACCAGCAGTATATATCTCAAGATTTACATTCAGAAAGTGCTCCGAGTTTATCCTCATCAGACGAAATATATTGAAATTCCGTCCATGAGAATTGTTGCATTTCTCCTTCGTTGTAAAGCAAATGGAGAATGAGCGACTGATGACATTACGAGCCAAGAGTTGAAGGAAGGATGAACAGATAAGGAACGTGAAATGTGAAATGACCAGGATGGGACCATTTCACTCTTGAACCGATGGAGGTTAAAGAAGAAAGGACAATTGCCTCATCAACCAACTCTCAGTAAGCTCACGGGAAACAGTGCCAAGCGTACTGTTTGAAAAATGTGAGTAAAGCTTATTTCCATATGAGAAACTAAAATTATTAGTCTTTTCAGTTTCAGAGGCAATAAGTTCTTATTGCTTCAGTTCTTAAAATGCATAGAAAGTTTATAGTATGAGAGAGAGAGAGAGAGAGAGAGAGAGAGAGAGAGAGAGAGAGAGAGAAAAACAACAGCAAAATAAAGAGAAATACACATGTAAAAATGAATTTCTATAGAAAGTTCATAGAGAGAGAGAGAGAGAGAGAGAGAGAGAGAGAGAGAGAGAGAGAGAGAGTTATGGGCGTCCAATTCCCGTTTGCAAAGAGAAGCCTAACTTTTAAACCCCGTAGTACTATATCCGAAGGAAAAACAGAAAACAGCGTTTGAGGATATTGGGGGTCGTTCTTCAGGGCTGTAGGTCTTCCCTCGAATTTCCCCGGGACCTGAGGCAGGAGGAGATACCAGCCACTATTCATGACCCTGGAGAACAGGCAGCTGAAATTTTTGGGAGTCTTTGTTGATTGCACGCGGTCGTAAACTTCCTCTATGGATGCGAACGCGGTTTCTATTTTCTAGTTATTTTTGGGGAGGGGGGGGTGGGGGTGGAGCGGGGGTGCTTTCGAAAACATTTAGACACAATAAAGAACGAATTTTAATGTAACCTTGTTAGTAATTATATATATATATATATATATATATATATATATATATATATATATATATAATATATATATATATATATATATATATATATTTATTTATTTATTTATTGTACACCATATTCTTTGGAAGCTTGAATTTCAAGTCAGTAGGCCCTGTGGGATTGTGTTTCATTTAAATATCGTTCATCTTCTAAATAATAATAATAATAATAATAATAATAATAATAATAATAATAATAATAATAATAATAATAATATAATAATAAATAATAATAATAATAATAATAATAACAGCAAAGTTGCTAATTTTTCCATAAAAGTTTAGAGGCAAAAGTACATTTATTTTGCGGCTGAAGCTCACAAAGAAATAATTAGGTCTTTGGCGTAATAGCAGCTATTATGTAAATGTCTCTTAATTTAAGCAGATAACTTTCTATAAAGTTAAAACTTATGAGCTCTAAGTAGAGTTGAAATGGACTCATGACTCATCAAATTACACTTGTTAATGGGGATGTTTTGCTTAATGCTCCCCGCCATTTTCATTTGTCATTTTCCTTTTCTTGCTTTGGAAAATGAATTGAATAGCTTGAAAAGAAATGGACGCAATAAAACTACATATGAAACGTAGCCTAGCTACGCTTATTAGCTTATGGTTTTGGCCACCAGAGGGCAATTATTTCAAAGCATCTTCGATTTTTACTTCTGATACGCACGGAATTTGTAATATACATACAAAGTCCATTTCGAAATCTGTTCAGTAAAACTTGTTGTTTTCTACCATGGCTTTGAAAAAGCAACATGTATTATTATTTTATTATTATTATTTATTATTATTATTATTATTATTATTATTATTATTATTATTATTATTATATTATTAATATTGGAGAAACGAATCAACAGTTATGTTTGGGGGACATATATTTTTAAAAATCTATATAAGAGCTTTCGGGAATCAATAACAATTTATTTTTAAATCAATATATATACCTATACAACTATGGATTATTTCTCCATTAAGACTCATGCTACTATTACTATTATTATTATCATTATTATCCCGCAGAAGAGAAGGGCTAAAAAACTGGTTTAAAATCTCCATCATTTCGATCATCACATCGCTATAATCCAGTGTTGTCTTTCTTAATTTTATTTTTTTACTTTCACATGACTTAACGCTTCGTTGTCAGCCTATGAAATTGAATGTCAAATCAATACCTCCATGATTTGTACGGTAGTCTCTTGGAGGAAATTTTATGTTAATCATTTACGAGAACGTACGATATATTTTAAAATTTATTTAAATCATTTTCGGATAAAGTATGATATATTTTAAGATTTATGTAAGTCATTTTCTGAAAAGTATGATATGTTTTAAAATTTATTAAGGTCATTTTCTGAAAACGTATGATATATTTTAAAATTTATTTACAACATTTTGCGAGAAGGTACGATATATATATATATAATTAAGACTTTCCAGGGTAAAAGAGAAATACATCCTTTTTCTTTCTCTCTAGTCTTGATATGTCGTTAAAACTTCAGTTTTTTCCAAGATTTTTGTAAGAGTTAAATTGTCAGCTGCCTTCTAGTTCTTTTCTGAGACTCATTTTTTTTTTCATGAGAAGACAGTAACTGTATTAATTAAAATGTTTCATTCCTGAGATGTTGCTACTTTGAATATTTGAAGCCGAAGAATTGAGATTATGAATTAAAATGGAGAAAAAAAAAATCTGTTTGATATATATATATATATATATATATATATATATATATATATATATATATATATATATATATATATATATATATATATATATATATAAAGACTAAGGAAATAAAAAGGTTATATTTGTTACTCCCAACGATTCTCAAATAACTGACATCGTGGCGTTATATTGTATAAGGCAGACAATTAAACCCATATCTTTTACAGTAACAAAAAACAAACTGGTCTCATCTTGTCAATTATGACCTTCGTATACTCCCAAAGTTAATCAATAGTTAATGCAGATTGGCATTCTCTAATAAACAAAATCAGTACTGAAAAGAGGTAATGAAAAAAAAAGGTAATCACGTAAACGTTGGAAGTCGTTATAAATAAATTAAAGGGTTGAACTTTATTTTTAGCATTACCAGCGCAAACTTAAAATAGCTAAAACTACCTGAACGCGGCCGGCCCTCTCGCGTATTTACCTGAACCCACCCTTGATATTTATGAAAACCTGATAGCCTTTGTTCCCCAGATAATCTGTTAATTGGCACATGCCGGGAGATCTTGGTAAGTCTAATACGTAGCTCCAATTAAGCTTAATCATGCTGAAGACCTATTGTACTATATATCTTCTTCAGGGAAGATTACACACGCTGTCAGATGTGAGCAGAGGTCCCTATATGCAGATAAATACATTTATAGGAGATTACTTCATAAATAAATACATATATGGGAACTTATTTCAATAATAAAATTATAGGAGATAATTCCATAAATACATTTATAGGAATTATTGAATAGATTCATTTATAACAGATTATTGAATAAAGGAGATACAATCCTACTAGAGAAGGGAAAACCAAACGATCGGTATATATTATGTGAGGAAGGATAAAAATTATGATGATGACAAAAGAAACGAAACCGGAGAGAGAGAGACGCGAGAGAAGCAACTGAAACACTGGAATGAAATGTCAGCAAATGTCACGAAAGGTTTTCTCCTCCTTTAACGCTTTGTTTCAAGGTAATCTTCGTTTGTCGTCATTATTCAAATGTTTAATCATCTCTCTCTCTCTCTCTCTCTCTCTCTCTCTCTCTCTCTCTCTCTCTCTCTGTGGCAAATCAAGTTAATGCTTCTTCAGGACTCAGCGTACGAACCATTCTTATTATTGAAAAATCAGGGAATAGTTCAAATGAGCCGTAAGCATTACCAATTTATCGTATGTTTTAGAATTTTCATGTAATAATAATAGTAATAACGCAGCTGAAGCAGCATTTAGTTTTAATAAAACATGTTTAAAAAAAGGGTTTACTTCCAGCATACAACAATAATAATAATAATAATAATAATAATAATAATAATAATAATAATAATAATATAATAATAATATAATAATAATAATAATAATAATAATAAGAAGGATATGGGATATGCCAGTGGAAATCGTACCCATAATCATAGGAGCACTAGCACGATCCCAAGATCCCTGAAAAGGAATCTAGAAAAACTAGAGGCTGAAGTAGCTCCAGGACTCATGCAGAAGAGTGTGATCCTAGAAACGGCACACATAGTAAGAAAAGTGATGGACTCCTAAGGAGGCAGGATGCAACCCGGAACCCACACTATAAATACCACCCAGTCGAATTGGAGGACTGTGATAGAGCAAAAAAAAAAAAAAAAAAAAAATAAAAAAAAAAAAAAAAAATAATAATAATAATAATAATGGTAATGAAGAACAGTAAGAGAAGAAAAACCAACCTAAGCATGGCATGGATAGACTATAAGAAAGCCTTCTGTATGGTACCACACATATGGCTAATAGAATGCCTGAAAATATATGGGGCAGAGGAAAACACCATCAGCTTCCTCAAAAAAACAATGCGCAACTGGAATACAGTACTTACAAGCTCTGGAATAAGACTAGCAGAGGTTAATATCAGGAGAGGGATCTTCCAGGGCGACTCACTGTCCCCACTACTCTTCATAGTAGCCATGATTCTCATGACAAAAGTACTGCATAAGATGGATGCTGGGTACCAACTCAAGAAAAGAGGCAACAGAATTAACCATCTGATGTTCATGGACGACATCAAGCTTTATGGTAAGAGCATCAAATAAATAGATACCCTAATCCAGACTGTAAGGATTGTATCTGGGGACATCAGGATGGAGTTTGGAATAGAAAAATGTGCCTCAGTCACATACAAAAGGGCAAAGTAACAAGGACTGAGGTATAAAGCTACCAGATGGGAACAACATCAAACACAAGATGAGACGGGATACAAATACCTGGGAATAATGGAAGGAGGGATATAAACATCAAGAGATGAAGGACCCCCCCCCCCCCCCACGATCAGGAAGGGGACTCAAGACGATACTCAAGTCAAAACTCAATGCCGGAAATATGATAAAAGCCATAAACACATGGGCAGTGCCTGTAATCAGATACAGCGCAGGAATAGTGGAATTACGAAGGCAGAACTTCGCAGCATAGACCAGAAAAAGAGGAAACATATGACAATACACAAAGCACTACACCCAGGAGCAAATACGGACAGAATAATACATAACACGAAAGGAAGGAGGGAGAGGACTAATAAGTATAAGAGGACTGCGTTAACATCGAAAACAGAGCACTGGGCAATATCTGAAAACCATGAAGACGAGTGGCTAAAGAGTGCATGGGAGTAAGGACTAATAAAAGTAGACGAAGACCCACAAATATACAGACAGGAGAAAGACAGATAGACAGAGGACTGGCACAACAAACCTATGCACGGACAATAACATGAGACAGACTAAAGAACTAGCCACGATGACAATTGGCAATGGATACAGAGGGGAGAGCTAAAGAAGGAAAATGAAGGAATGATAACAGCGGCACAAAATCAGGCCCTAAGAACCAGATATGTTCAAAGAACAATAGACGGAAATAACATCTCTCCCATATGTAGGAAGTGCAATACGAAAAATGAAGCCATAACCCACATAGCAAGTGAATGCCCGGCACTTGCACAGACCAGTACAAAAAGAGGCATGGTTCAGTAGCAAAAGCCCTCCACTGGAGCCTGTGCAAGAAACATCAGCTACCTTGCAGTATAAGTGGTACGAGCACCAACCTGAAGGAATGATAGAAAACGATCAGGCAAAGATCCTCTGGGACTATGGTATCAGAACGGATAGGGTGATACGTGCAAATAGACCAGGCGTGACGTTGATTGACAAAGTCAAGAAGAAAGTATCAACTCATTGATGTGGCCATACCATGGGACACCAGAGTTGAAGAGAAAGAGATGGGAAAAAAATGGATAAGTATCAAGATCTGAAAATAGAAATAAGAAGGATATGGGATATGCCAGTGGAAATCGTACCATAATCATAGGAGCACTAGGCACAATCCCAAGATCCCTGAAAAGGAATCTAGAAAAACTAGAGGCTGAAGTAGCTCCAGGACTCATGCAGAAGAGTGTGATCCTAGAAACGGCACACATAGTAAGAAAAAGTGATGGACTCCTAAGGAGGCAGGATGCAACCCGGAACCCCACACTATAAATACCACCTAGTCGAATTGGAGGACTGTGATAGAGCAAAATAATAATAATAATAATAATAATAATAATAATAATAATAATAATAATAATAATAATAATAATTAATTATTATTATTATTATTATTATTATTATTATTATTATTATTATTATTATTATTATACTTGTTCAATTTCAGCATTCTTTGCATGCAAGGACCAACGTGATGCTCTAGCCCAGTGGCTCTCAAGTGGTGGGTGGCGTGGGGTCGTGGGGGGGGGGGGGGGGGAGATGTGGGGGTTGTCGGACGGGGGTGGGGTGGGGAGGAACGACCCCCTGGGGTGCCATGTAGCAGAATGCAGGGGGTCACAATCTGAGGATATGTATGTATAAAACCATGGGATGTATACATACATGGGGGGTTATTTTGGGCAGTGGTGGTGGACTATGGACAAGTACCCTGTATGAAAAGTGGGTACGACCAGAAAAAGTTTTGGGAACCTCTGCTGTAGATATACCACTATTTTTTATTTTGCTGTCACCTGCTGACAACAATAAAAATAGAGGGAAAATAACTGTGGGGGGGAGGGTTTAACGGCTGAAACAAAATAAACGATATCCGGGCGCTCGGGGGAAGAGGGGGGAATGCAGCAAATGGTGATATGATATAGGCAGAAAATTCCTATATTTTACTATTTGACAAATAATGGCCGAAATATTTTGCATTTTTACTATCGAAAATGCATTGCTGAGCCAAGTTGTTTTATGCACACTTTAGAATTATTTATACACTAAGGACGAGCGTTTAAATAATACGTCGAATAAAAAAAATCTGTTAGATAAAGACTTTAAATGACTTTGATCAGTAAACTAATGAAGTCAATTTACATAAATGTAGGTAAACATATATAAATGAAGGGAAGATTCATAGGAGATGGACATTTTCGAAATTTTTTGTTTTAATTTTGGAAAAACAAAGAATGAAGTAAAAGGACGGATTATATATATATATATATATATATATATATATATATATATATATATATATATATATATATATAGATAGATAGATATAGATAGATATATATATACATATATATATATAATATATATATATATATATATATATATATATATATATATATATATATATCTATATCTATCTATCTATATATATATATATATATATATATATATATATATATATATATATATATATATATATATATATATATATATATATATATATATATATATAATGAGCGTGCACCTGTTTCATGCTTAACCTATGACACCGACATGAAACAGGGTTTTGTTTATTGGAAAGTTATACAATTTAAGAGAGAGGTTTCCTTCTCGAGTTTGAAACGCGGTGCCAAATATGCCCAATATTGGTAAGCTTTCAATTATGTTACCCTAAGCCTTATTTATGCCTTAAAGTTTAACCAAACAATAATTTGATTTCATTATACATTCTAAAAACCAGTGAGACAGGATACAAGCTCTGCAATTGACGTTAATGGATATATATATGTAACATGAGCAATTCTGTTGTTCACATTTTTTAGCTATGTAAGAAAATAAGGAAATCAGACAGAATCTCGACCTAGAAATCTATCTTTCCCGACGGCTCTTAAAAAGTCAGAAGAAAATCTTGGGCAGACACAAGATAAAGAATTTTGAATCTCCATAAAACCTAAGCGAGAGACGTACAACATTTTATGCCTCTATTTTCTTTGTTTCCGTTCCAGAACTCACTGTATTTCTTTTTTAGCCGAGGTGAGTTTTATTTTAAATATGTGAATCAGCGTTGCAAGAATTTCAATGCTGGCCTTGCGGGCATTTCTGTAACAACATACTTGGGAACAACTGACAATAGAGTTTATGCTTCCATTGTTTTTAAGCGAACCGGGAAATTCGTAACCAAATTTAAACAATTCAATTAGGACTCTGTTTAGGATCCTGCAGCCATAATATACAAATAGATATTCCTTCTTTCGGTGGTTACCTGGAAAATATTATATTACTATTATGCCTCTACAGATCTTCTGGTAAAGGAACTTACACCAAATATGCCATCAAGTACGACCGAGCTGTAATGCATTTTAGCAATATATAATTTAAGGTTACGCCCTCTAATAATGATAATGTCTTGGTGAATCTGTGAATATATCTTCATTAGGTAATAGATTTATTAAATAAGGCGGATTCCTTTGATAGACTGTGAGAAGATCTGAAATATATCTTTATTCAAGTAAAGTACATAAGAGAAAAGCTTGTATCTTTTTGTTTTTATAAAATATGAATAACTCAGAAATGTATCTTCGTGTAGGTAAGGGATATATTAGAACACTGATGCTACTTTGATGAACAATGATGGTCTAAAATATATATCTATATATGATCACGTTCCAACCTTTTACTTTTCAAGACTAATAGCATTTCCCAGTTATCATCGTTATGAGTAGCAGTAACAGCTGTACATCTTTTCTGACGAGCAAAATGTACGGAATGTCACCACGATGACTGTATTGTTCTCTGGAATAGTTCATGAGACCAGCTGTGAATTCTCTGCTGGTGTTGGCTTCTGACCCTCAGTTTCCCAGAGACGCCATAAGGGTGTGTTGTGGCAGTTGCTCATTCAGTATTCATCTGGAACAGACGACAGAGGCACGAAACAGTACATTAGTCCTTAAAATGCAGTGAAAATTGTCAAGAACATTAAACCCAGTCGAATTAGTGCATTTCAATTCTTAGAAGACAATTGATGTGACCTGATACGTGGTAGTCTCTGTGATAAATATAAATGCTTTTGTATTGCAGTGATATTACTTGTGATTTGGTCTGGAATATGAAAATATAATGAAATAATGCACGCCCCCATCTAAATTTTGCAGCTACACATAAAAAACCAAAAATACATTAAGTATGAACTTTGAGAAGAATCAATACTACTATTGAACGATCAGTGGAGGCTAAATAGAGAACTGGGTTGGCTGGGCATGAATCAGTCGAAGTGGGTATTAAATTTCTCTTGTGTATTTCATATGAGAATTTTTCTTAATTTCCATATAATACATACATATATATATATATATATATATATATATATATATATATATATATATATATATCTTCATTCTATTATTATTTCTTCCCCTTTCTAACATATATGATAAAACTTCATTCTCACCGAATCTATCAGAGAAATATGTGGAGCCATTTCCGTGCCCTGTCGTGACACGGTCAGGTGCTTCAGCAAATTGAATGAAGTTCGATCGAGCTGCATTCAAACTCTTCTTGATTTCCAGTCGAAGTGTCCTTAAACCAAATGGACTTTGTTACAAGGAATATCACAGTAACCATTCAAGCCAATGTGAAGATCCTTCAGTAACTTTGCAAATACTGTTTCGTCGCCTCTACGTAGTTTTTATTTTATTTTTTTTTATTTACTTATTTATTTTTGTATTTCCGTACTCGCACATGTGACCAATTCGAAAGCAATGATTTTCATTCATTTCCTCTGTTCTCTTCTGGTCTTGTCATTTGATTGTAATATTTTTCGTTGGCACGTGGAATACCTTTTACCAAACGTATTTCACACATCTTCACAAGTGTTCTCTTTCGTTTAACAAACATTTCTTGCAAAAAGAGAGACAGAGAGATAACAATTATTAAATGATATTCGAAAGATAGAGAGAGGGGGGGGTGGGCGGTGGTTAGGAAGCGGGTGGAGGGGGAAAAAATCATTGCTTACTGAAATCAGAGAGAATTTTTTTTTTTTTTTTTTTTTTTTTTTTTTTACGGCGAAATATTTCCGCGTCTGAAAGCCAGTGTCCATTGTGCGTATGTTGTTTGCTGACTGATTTTTTTGTCTTTGTGGCGCTTGCCCTCCCCGACACAATGTAACCGAAAAGACTTTCATTTGATCGATGCAATGGAAGAGACTTCGAACTTGTTCCGCTTCATGAAAAAAAAAAAAAAAGTAATTGAAACGAATGACATTAAAACAAAAATTTGTCGATGAAGTTCTGGCTGTCAAGCCAAGCGCTGATGCTGTCTCATCCTTCCAACGCCGAAGAACTGAAAAGATGGAATTAGAGAGGCTGGGATTGAACGTAAAGTGAAAGGCTAAAATGTGGGAGTAGGTAGGTTGCCGAAAAGGGCGTTGCAGACACCCTTCTGTAATGCCTACAGTGCTCCCATGACATGCACTGACTGCACTTGTCTCCTACTGGGAAGAAATGAAACGTAGCGCAGATTTTCTCTTTTAAGATAAAACTCTTTATCATACTGATTGTTGGGTTTGACCAAATGGCATACTCTCTCTCTCTCTCTCTCTCTCTCTCTCTCTCTCTCTCTCTCTCTCTCTCTCTTTATGTGCAATTCTTCTCTGGAAATTTAAACGTAACCTCAGTTAAGTTGAACTACAAACAGCAGGCTGTATCTAGTACTATCCATTATCCCATATATATATATATATATATATATATATATATATATCTATATATATATATATATATATATATATATATATATACTATATATATATATATATATATATATATATATATATACTATATATATATATATATATATATATATATATATATATATATATATATATATATATATATATATATATATATATGAAAAAATTAAAAAGCGAGATAGCCGAGTACTTAAGGGTCAGAACAAGACCGAAAGTACACGGCTGTCTCGCTTTTTCATTTTTTCCTTCGTGGCAAAAACCTTTATTTATACATAGCATCATGTTTTATATACTTCGTGATCAAGTTATTCATATATATATATATATATATATATATATATAGATATATATATATATATATATATATATATATATATATTATATATATATACCACGTCTCCCTTAAAGTTTCGGCCTCCCATAGGAAACAAAAACATAGACCAAAAATCTTACACTATCCTGACAAGTAGATATATCTGAGCATTAACAGTACGTGTACAAATGATGCCGCCAGCCGCTTTCATCGATCACTGTAACACCTCCTCACCATCCGTCGGGATCACCATCACCAGACACCATTAATTTCCTCTCTCCATCCACACACACTGGTGGGACCCATATCTGTCTGCTCTTCGTCTCGTCCCCATGATTTGTAAGGTGACATGAACACAGAATGCTGTTTCTCCACGATTCCTTCATTCATTTTCGTAAATTTCAGCTCATTAGACAACTGAATCTTTGTCTGAAATGTGTGGTTATCCATCAGTAAATAACCGATGATATCACGAATATTATGACTGATGTTTTATTTCAGGTCAGAAGTACGCAGTTTTTATTTAGTGGATTTACCCAGACTGAAATATTCCAAATCTCGCCCTGATACAGTCATGGAAAAAGTTTTCATTTTCGTAGCATACACACCTGTGGAAGTTACTGGTCGCCAACAGATCAGCATACATACACCTGTTTATTTATTCATTCATTTATTTATCTGCATATTTATTTATTTATTTATCTATTTATTTATCGTATGCAGTGCAGAGTTTCAGTCGCTTCAATTCTGTCTCACTCAAGACTAAAAGGACACAATTAATCTCTACAAAACGCATCCAGTTTCGTAGACTTTTATTTTCGCGTCGGCGCCAAAAGCGCGAACACTGAAAATTCGGGAGACCGTCTGTCAAAACGTCCCCAGTTTCATGACACTAACATTGTAATGGGCGTCACGCCCTACACATCTCCAGCGATGTTATTGTTGACCTTGACGGAAGACGAGCACAAGAATTCGACAGCAGCCAGCATAACAGGGCGCCGGCCGAGTGCTTGCTCATTTCGCCTCACTGCTGTGCAAACAGCGCCGGTGTGTCCCGCCTGACGCTCCTCATAATGTGCCAGACTGAATTGTTAATTTTTGATATAATTAATCTTCTTGATGTCATTATGCACATGTATCATTTAGAAGGTTAAGGAACAGCCTCCCTTCCGAGGATTTCGTGCAATTGGAACTTCTTCTGAGGCTCCAGCGACCCTAATACAAATATTATATTTTAATTATTTAGATACATTTTTTTCTATTTATCTGCACAATTTTTTAATTTTTATTTTTTTATTTTTATAAGTGATCTCTCTTTTCTGCACTTCCTATTACATTCTGTTACCTCTTTCTAATGAAAACCATTATATTCTTTGGAAGCTTGAAATTCAAGTCAATACCACCTTTGGTGGGATTGTTCCTTATGAATAATGTTCATCTTCTGAATAATAATAAATAATAATAATAATAATAATAATAATAATAATAATAATAATAATTTTTCAGAGACTATATACTTTGATCATATCAATAATAAGCCAAGGTAAACTGCAAAAAAACAAACCAGTGACAGTGGAAGTTAAATGTAATAGAAAAAAGATAAATAATATTCATAGTCTAAAAATACGCAAACTCGAGTTTTAGACATTTTATCAATATGACTTCTATTCATCAGTTGTGTTTATTTGCCAAACGCTTTGTGTAAATACTCTAATCAAGAGGTGTTAGCGAAAGAGATGCGTGTCACGCAATAGTATAAACAATATATTCATTACATTTCTGTCATACCAATAATGAAATTCGTCCATCAATTCACAAATTCTCGTTTATCTTTCGGTGGGGCTTGATATTTCAATTCATACATTTTCCGATTAAATGTCACGAACTATATAACTTTCAATGTTTACTGAAAATGAATGGGGCCATCAAGAAAGGAAATTATTGTGCATCGTCCCCATATTCAGGTAATGGTCTCGTAAAACACAAGTAACTATTGACAAACATTTCGCATTTCTATCCATATTCACATGGCTTTGGGAGAGTTTTTGACTTCACAACTTTTAAACTTTGGCTCTTATTCATACTTGAATAAAATAAAACACATTTCTATAGATTTTTATCATAAAGTCGTGACTATTTGCTTTATATTCACAAACACAAAGCTACAAATGTCGTTGGACACCAACGCTCTCAGCCTAGGAACTAAAACCAAAGGGGAATTTTATACTCGATCAGTGGCAGTCAGCCGCCTGCTGGATTCGATCCGCATGAGAAAGCACTACCTCAGACTCCAGCGAATAGTCCTCTCACCAGTGGGGGCTACTCGTAAGGATCTCCAGACCTGCAGACATACTACATCACACATTTCGCTCCACAATTTCCGGGGTTATGGAACACTAATTAGGTATCAGCTTTTCGTAGGTTCTTCAATATCAGAGACGTGTTACTCCAAATGTTGGGATTCCTTCTTCTACGTTTGTCTTTATGGAATCGGATATCAAGTTGAATTTCAACCGGAAATTATACGGAAGTTATACGGTATTCAGAAAAAAATGTTATACAATGATTCTCTTTTTTTATTAAATCGTAAAGCAGGAATAAACTGAAATGTCCTTTATCCTCTCTCTCTCTCTCGCTTATATATATATATATATATATATATATATATATATATATATATATATATATATATACACATACACGTGTGTGAAGATTAATCCAGCTCTTATCTCAGCTGTTTGTTGTAATTTTTATGCCTTTCAAAGGAAGTTCAAAGGGAACTTAAATTTTTATATCTTGTAAAGAAATAACATATCCTTGGAGTAGCTTTGACATTGCAAATGCTAAGCAATGCAAGGGAGCCCGACATATCTTGTCATCAACACGAGTAGAAGGAACGAATTCCAACTGGGTAAATGGAATGCGGTTCAAAGAGGCCCAACATCGCTAAGCAGAATTTTGTCTTCCCTAATCTTCCCTTCTCTTCATTGTGAGAGGGAAGAAAAAGTGATGCAGAACAACAACTTTCCACCTGGCAATGAAGGGAAATAGACTTTGTAAGTTTATGATTTTGGGTTTATTTAGAGATTCTGTCGTGGATTTACCCTTAGAAAAAGATTCATACTCTGCCCTTACTTGACATTCTTTGTAGCGTCCCTTGGACCCCTAGCTACAACCCGTTTCATTTTCTTTATCGATTCATATTCTCCTGTTTTTCAATCGTACTTTCCATCTTCTCCTAACAGTTTTTTTCATAGCGCAAATGCTTTGAGGTTTCCCTCCTGTTACACCTTTCAAACCCTCTACCTGTCAGTTTCCATTTCAGCGTAGAATGACCTCATAGATATGTTCCAGCTCTTGGCCTTTGGCCTAAATTCCGTATTCTATTCTAATCTATTCGCACACTACCACAACAAGTGACAATTTAATACGCATTTCAAATCAAGGAATCACATCACATCTACGCAACAAGGGGACAACTGAGTTACTTTATCCACTGGAAAATGGCGCGTGAATAGTCTCAGGTACAAACTGAAGAAAGAAGATTGTTGTCCAGAGTGGCCATTTGTCCTAGCACCCTGGATCATCAAATTTGCACTCCGGTACGTGACGGGGAATAGCGTTTAGTGTTCGCCTGCCGTAGCAGCCACGTCAGGACGGTGATGATGACGATGATGATGGCTATCTGGTCCCCGAAGCGACGCTTCTGATGGCCTCGCTATGAGGAGGGAGGAAGTGATTTCGCTTGGTCTTGCGTAGATATATATATATATATATATATATATATATATATATATATATATATAATATATATATCATATATATATATAATATATATATATTATATATGTATATATATAACTGTAATATATACTTGCCATGGGGTCATACTTTCAGTGTAACGATCCAACTCGACAATTCTCTTATATGTAGTTTGAATGTCAGGGACATTCAAAACTACATATTTCATTTATGGTGATCTTTGATTCTTTGGAACATCAAGTAGTTATGGAAATGTCTCCATGAGGCCATATTCGCAAATCTCTCTTTCTCCTCTCTCTCTCTTCATTGTCTTCTATCTATCTATCTATCTATCTATCTATATATCTATCTACTCTATATATATATATATGTATATATATATAGATAGATAGATAGAATAGATAGATAGATAGATAGATAGACAGATAGATAGATAGATAGATAGATAGATAGATAGATAGAAGACAATGAAGAGAGAGAGAGGAGAGAGAGAGAGAGAGATTGCGAATATGGCCTCATGGAGACATTTCCATAACTACTTGATGTTCCAAAGAATCAAAGATCACCATAAATGAAATATGTAGTTTTGAATGTCCCTGACATTCAAAACTACATATAAGAGAATTGTCGAGTTGGATCGTTACACGGAAAGTATGACCCCATGGCAAGTATATATTACAGTATTTACACAAGTGATTTACCCATTTATTTGAGAACATAATTAATATAAATAAACATTGAATATTTATTTTCAATATTAACCCATTGTCGTTTAATAAGGTTTTATTTTTTTATTTTTTTCATAGATTGCAATATAGTAGCTTTAGCAAATTGCGTCATTTATTTTGCTGAGTAATCGGTAAGATCTTGCAGTCTTACAACCGGCCTGTCATTTTAGAATTAAAAACGCATGATATCAATAAGTCATATTCTCAAACAATTACAGTATTCCAAACTAAGAGCTGTATTCTATTGAAGCTGAATGACCTCGTAAACATTTATTCAGAACTTGGTGAAAAACACTTATACATACTTATCAGCCCTGACATTTCAGATGGGTAAAATAAGGCAGAAATGAAGATGAATGACAAACGGGAAATGCAAAGGAGACTGGATGCAAACGAGCCCTCACCCACCCTCCTTCCTTAACCTCCACCCTTCATTTAGGGAGATGTCAAGGAAATAACGAAAGGAAATAAAGCGAAAGTCTCCTCGGAGTAATGGGAGAACGGAAAGGGCAGAGGTAGCCATTAAGAAGACTTTGAAAAAGGATTTAGAGGGAATTAAGGAAGAGTAAATAGGACGTGAATACATGCTAAAGTGAAAAGGTTTTTGGAAGGTTTTTTTGAATGGTAAAGAAGGGAGAGACGTAGCTGGGAGCTGGGGGTGGGGGTTGGGGGTCCTGTTGGGGAGGGTCCTTGAGAAAAGGTGAAATCCTGAAGCGAAATTATTTTTGTGACAAAAGTGCACATGTGGCTTTTATTTAACAGTTTTAGCGGGACAAACTTCGGTTGTTTCTCTGGTGAATAGATGATGTTCTGAGAAAGTTGTTTTTCATTTTTTTTTTGTAGAAATTTACTGCTGTTAACGCTAATATATTGGTGAATGGAAATGACTCACGGAAGATGAAGCAGAGGCGTAATAATGGAAGAACGAAGAAGAAGAGAGAGGAGACGAGAGAGAGACGAGAGAGAGAGAGAGAGAAGAGTGGAGAGAAGAGAAGGGGAGGGGAGGAGGTTGTGATAGATAATTTGTGGCCTGAACTTGAAAATATCTGTATACGAAGATAAATCCTTATTTTCCCATATAGCGTACGTAAGCGATCAAATTGACTCCTTTGAAATACCTGATGATAAATACACACACAACTATATGTACATTCATGTACATACGTAGTATACATTTGCGTACGGATGAAGTATAAGGTTCTGCTAATACTCTCAATTCATTTCTTGGCTCCCTGGAAATCTCAGATTCCAGATAAGGTCATGTCCGCCTTACGTAATCCCCCGCGTCTAGATAAGCGGTAGTGAATACAGCGGATGACGTGAAAACTTTGGGCAAAGGAGGGCACTTGTGCACATGAAATGAGATAAGGCCCATTTCCTATTTGTATAGGAAAAACTTATAAAGCCTTCGGATCTTCTGGGGACGGGGGAGGGGAGGGAAGGGGGTTGGAAGTCATTCGCTTATTATGCAAACGCTGTTCGTAAGAAACTTGACTAGCTGTAATAATGATGTCTCTTAAGGGGAAGTAGTGAGTAACTGTAGCCCAAAGCCTCACTTTCTTGGGCAGAAAGAGTTTTTATTTCTCTAAAGGGAGGTTTCTTTTTTATAATTAAAGGTATATATAGCTCTCATTTTCGTCGGCTACTAAATTATGCCTTAAGGAATGTTTGTTCAAATTCATATTTCTGGTTTTATATTTTTATTTTATTTTGCGTGATATTCTCCAGTTATTAAGTCTATCTGACTGTATACAAGGCATCAAATAAAGACAGTTTCTACAGCATAAATAATAAATCTTGAAAGCGCCCAACTTTTTTAATTTTGCATAAAAATTCAACATTAAAATGAATGCATTAATCTCAATGATGTAATTTATGAACTTAAATTACAGGTATTAGGATGTATGGAATCGTTTGCAAGGGAAATGTTATGATGTACAATTATCATTCTTTCTTTCCTATTGTGTTTTTATTTATCCAAGCTGATATAGCAGAAAATTCCCTGAGAACTGTTTGCGTTTAAGTTTATGTCCCTACAAAAGACGTATATATCCTTTATACTTTTTGCTCAGCCAAAAATGCATACAAATCTTTTGCTGACTGAATATAACTCGTGTTTAAGTGGAAATTGATAGCCAATATCCTTCAACTTTATTGGCTATATACAATCATTATTCCTACACACGGTTACACGGGCGACTACATCATAAATCTTATAATTTAAGCTGATCAATCTCGAATAAAATTATGACTCCAAGTCATGTTTTGGTCAATACTGCCTGATGTACGAGCGTTGATTAAAGAGAAAAAAAATGAATGGCAGGTTAGTCCTTGATTTCTTTACATCAAACACAATCTAATCTTTTAGAAATGAAAACAACAGTAGTCTTAACTCTTTCTATTGAATAAATATTCGTTAATATACATAATACATAGAAACAATATTCGTGATTCAGTGGAAGCAAGAGACTTCGTCTCGGGAACTTGAGTAACAGAAAGACCTTCTTGCACACAGCATGTTTACATGTTAATATCATAACACATTCAAGATTTAAACACTTCCTCTGCTTCTTCTTCTACTGGTACACGGAGAGAGAGAGAGAGAGAGAGAGAGAGAGAGAGAGAGAGAGAGAGAGAGAGAGAGAATTTTGTTTAATTGGTGTGTTGTTATGCCATTTACTAGGTTCCGTGCAGGAGTGAAAAGAGAGAGAGAGAGAGAGAGAGAGAGAGAGAGAGAGAGAGAGAGAGAGAGAGAGAGAGAGAGAGAGAGAGTATATATCATAATGACGAATACGCATGTCACTTAATCGGGATCATAAAGACATTATAATAGCAATCTAATTTGAGCTCTTTACATTCAGCTATCCAAATTCAATTCATAATGGTTTTAATCTTCCTTCAGGCAACTATGTATTTTATGAAAAAAAACCATAAAATCCTCTAATGATTCCTGTAAAATCGTACAAAATTCTATAGAGATATCCTGTAGAATCCTCAAATCATCACGAGCTTATGCCACAGTCTTTCCAAACTCATCTCCTCCCAGCCACGACATTATAAATAAATATTCCGAAAAAGACTCCACTTTCTCCATCTGCGCTATTCCTGTTTTTTGAGAAAGTCTTATTTCTTTTTTCTTTCTCTAAATCTTCAGCTAAATTTATGTGTGGATTAAGCAGCTATGTATTCAGTTAGAACAGCCCAGACTTCAAATGCACTGCTTATCCCTCTGAGTGAAAAAATCTCATTGTATTAATTGGGGTGATACCTCGGTAATTGCTAGATCTAATGATTATGTTTCAAGAAATTTACTGGAATCGGCAATTATACAAATCACTAATAAAACAACCTAAATCTAAGTCTGGGAATGTACCATTTGGACCCATATATTTGTAAGATGTTTATGAAGGACCTTAAATAAATGAACAACTAATAAATTAGTCCCATGTATATAGTTATTATTTCTTCGTCTCGTGTCTCGTCTCTGTCTCTCTCTCTCTCTCTCTCTCCCTGGTTCGATATTTTCTCTCCCTCTTTCTCTTGCTCGATATATATATATTTATATTTTCTTTCGTTTTTTTCATAAATAATAATTTTTTGGAGAAAATTTGTGTAAAAATTCATGATATTAAATTTTATATGCTCTCGTGTTTTTTCAAAAATGTACTGTTTTCTGGAGAATCACTTGTTTTACTGCGTGTATCCTTCAAGGTGTGGCTAACCTCAGGCGGCTCCTCCTCTCTGTAGAGTGAAAATCGCCCTTATTGCTTGCTAATCTTTTGACTATGTGTTCTCTGTAAAATCAGTTTGCCTCCAGTAAAGGGTCCGAACAGGACCGAAAGTACTTGGCTATCTCGCTTTTTCATTTTTTCTTTCGTGGCAAAAAACCTTTATTTATATATATAATATATATATATATATATATATATATATATATATATATATATATATATATTATATATATATATATTATATATGTATATATATATATATATATATAATACATATATATATATATATATATATATATATATATATATATATATATATATATATATATATATATATATATATATATATATATATATTCATTTTGTATCAGAGATGTCCTCACTTTCCAGATGACACGTCTTAAGCGGGATCTCTCACATATTAGCTTTCATGTTAACAGAGACTTTCCGCTCTGTTTATTAATTTATTCATTAAATTGTTAAAGTATTATTTTCCATTTTCATTTGGGATCTCTTTATTCTGTATTTCCTATTGTCTTCTGTCACGTCTTTCTAATAAACACCATATACTGTAAAAACTTGAATTTCAAGTCATAGGCTCCTGTGGTGGGCTTGTTCCATATGAATAGGGTTCATCTGGATAATATGATATCAAATTTAAAGAGTTCATTTTTTATGCTCTCCCTTTGCCGGTATTTGTTCACTTTCATTACTTAGTGGTTCCGGTATCTGACATTCAACGCCACTGAAAGTTGTAAGTAACCAGACCCAACTTGAATTTTTCACGATTAAAGATGAAGGGAGACAATATTTGGCTTCTACCTTTTACTTCTTTGTTCCTGGAGGCTGACCTTTTTAGCTGTCGAGTTCCATTACCCTTCACTTAGGCGGGGTTATTAATATATACTATGTTGTACGACAAATTCTTTATTATTGTCCTAATCTGTATATTCATTTACAGGCAGGGAAGGGAAGAGTCATGACCCTCTTTCTCTGTGATAAGGAAAGAAGAAGAAGAAGAAGAAGAAGAAGAAGAAGAAGAAGAAGAAAGAAGAAGAAGAAGAAGCAGTAAAGGTAAACTCTGCCCATTTTTATTGTTACGTCCAGTTTATGAAAGAGTTTTGTAGTCTTAACTGAGACCGGAATTTGAATGAAGCGTCGATGGTTATATCAGACTATAAATTGTTTGTATGTAGTGCAAATTGTTGTGTTAAAAAGGCATGATCTTGCCGAGTGAGGTACTCATTTTCTACGTCCTAGAGACCGCCCACACTTTTAGCACTTCTTACGTTTTGGACGACGAGTCGTAACAGACATAGATAAGTTTCTGTTTCCCCGCTAATCTTTACGAAGATAAGGAAAGATAATATAATAGCCTGTGATTCAAGTTTTGCTTTAATGAAGGCATGCAGTCTTGTTGAGATCACTTGAGGAAAGAAAAGTATCTCTTTAAATTTAATAAAACGTACAGTTTTCATCCTTTGATGATAATATAAGAATCATGAGGACACTTTGAGTGGGAATACCTTATTAAATATTAACTGCATTAGGCATTATACATATGAATCAATTCGCCATACACAAGTTGATGTAGAAAAATGTAACCTTGGAA
Source organism: Macrobrachium nipponense (assembly GCF_015104395.2). Lineage (NCBI taxonomy): Eukaryota > Metazoa > Arthropoda > Malacostraca > Decapoda > Palaemonidae > Macrobrachium > Macrobrachium nipponense. The sequence continues at coordinate 11,753,758 of NC_087211.1, read as the reverse complement.
ATCATTCCTATGATATGTGGAAAAATATTTGGAATAACGTTCGACAACTTTTCATAGGGAGACCCTGGCGAAATGTTGAAGGTCAGAGGCACAAAAAGGTTGAAAGTGGAGCATAGGTTATTCTCATCAGTGGCTGAACAGGGACGTCATAATGATCAATTCTGCAGATGGTAAACTCCTAAAAACCGACTAGAATCGTGACGGAGGGAATCACACCGCAGCCCAATGTGATTGTGATTTGGAGGGCGGCGTAAATGTGCCCAGCA
>NC_087211.1:11698492-11745992 GCF_015104395.2 Macrobrachium nipponense | reverse complement strand
TGTAACCAACAGTTATATTCTAGAATAACATCTTAATATTTGTAGTTAATATACTAATATTGCTGGTTGTAGTTTTCTACATACCCCAGTGCAGATTCAGCCTAACAGTTATTACCATAATCATAAAAAGTGCGGAGAATGATGCACCATTTTTTAAATCAAACAATCTGGGAATTTTAGAATAATTCGTTGTATTTAATAATAATAATAATAATAATAATAATAATAATAATAATAATAATAATAATAATAATAATAATAATAATTTCCTCCATACCCCATCGAAAAAAAACACATATTTCTGATTAGTTTGCTTCTGTAAAGAACAAAACGTCACAATACTGAGACAAGAGAGTCTAGATAGAAATATAAAAATCCAGTTCCCCCTCTGTACATAAAGGCTTCTTTTTACTGTTTAGGCGTTTCCCATGTTTTCCAGTGGCAGTTTGGATACGTCCACAAAAATTTAATTTTTTATTTCGATTCACTTTAATACTGAAAAAAAGAAGACCGTTCGCCTGAGGGTGATGCATGGAAAGAATAATGTTTTTATTCATGGAATAAAGCTGATTCTGTGGTAGATGTGATAGACATACAGGCAAGCACACACACACACCACATCCATATAATATAATATATATTATATATATATATATATATATATATATATATATATATATATATATATACATATATATATATATATGTATATATATATATATATATATATATATATATATATTACTATATATATATATATATATATATATATATATATATATTATATATATATATTTACACTTTTCACCGGTATCTTGAAGCTATGTTGCAATAGCTTTTTTGTATGTGTATGTTTGTGTGAAATGACTATTGTAATACATTTCATACCACTTTTACAAAGCCAATAATTACCGTTTTGCCAAAGATCGACATCAGAGGCAAATTAATCACGCAGATTATATTTTGCTTTCTATCTCAGGCCAATTATGAATGAAAAAAACCGGCAAATATTCCAATGCAATAAGGAATATCCACTTTTATCTCAAATGAAGGAGCTTCTGACCAATGAGGAATATCCCCTATTATATAAAATTAAGGCGCTTGTGACTAATGAGTTTTACCCAAATGAAAGGATATTGCAGGTTTGGTTCTATGAGATTTAGGCGTGAAAGCCAAGCTTTTTTTTTTTTTTTTTTTAAAGGGGGGTTGCCATACGGCCACGCAGCTCCGAAGACAGTGAAAAGAGGGAGTTGGATAGGTTGGACAGCAAGATAAAGAGATCTAGAAAATAAAGGACAAGAAGTACACGGACATAAAGGTGAAACTTTGAGAAAACGTTTTAGTTGCAATTGTACTAATAAGTGATAGTTCGAGAGGCTGAACAGCAAGATTGAAGAAAAGAAGCGAAGGTGGAGAGGTTAAAGCAATAGGTCGAAGGAACGTTGCAAGCAGCCTTTAGTAATGCCTACACTGCGCCATGGAAGTTGTACCAGCGACACTAGTCCCCTACGGGGATGATGTGACCTGTTTAGGATTCTGTTTCCTCAACGTTTGCTGAGACTTTCTCTCTCCGGAGGAAGAAGTTACGCTCCTCACGAAGCCTCCTCACGTAGAAAGAAGTTCGTTTTGAGGAAGGCTAAGCAGACGCTAACTTTGTCTAACAAGAACAAAACTTCTTTTACGAGAGACACAAAGATCAACGTTGGGAAAGCAAGAGGGATCCGGGGGAGGGGGAGGGGGAGGAGGGTGGTGGTGGGGTTGGGGGGTCGGTTAAGGAAGTCCCAGAAGAGAATTAAGTCCTAAATCTATTTTCGTAAAGTTTTGTATTCAATAGGGAACATTTATGCAGCCCTTAGAAGTAGTTTGCTTATATTTGTATTATCAAGTGTATAGTAAAAAAAAATTAAAAAAAAAAACACACACGCACACACAACACACACACACTCATAATAATATATATATATAATAATATAATATATATATATATATATATATATATATATATATATATATATATATATACACATACATAAAGACGTCTATTTTAAAGAAATATGCCCTGATGATTAACAAAATTTACGAGAATGAACTGTGGCTTATATATATAAACATGGGGAAAACCCCCATGTATTCATAAGGTAAGCGTGGACACGAAAACGGAAGGCAGACCCCCACACCCCATTACATACACAGGCTCTCTCTCTCTCTCTCTCCCGGCAATCACCCATCCTCTCTCTCTCTCTCTCTCTCTCTCTCCATTCTAACAGGTAATGAAAATGAGAGAGGTTGCATACATAACATAACGTTTATTTACAAGGATAACTAAATCGATTAACTAAGTAATCCAGTCTTACAGACTAACTTAAAACAACTCATTGTCAAGTCACCCAGTCCTGGGAACTCTTTAGTTCCCGGTATTTCCAGAACCGTCTGCCAAAGATACAGAACACATCCCGGTAAGTACACACACAAGTTTAAAGACAAAGTTAATAAAATGGAACATCTACAAGATATCAAACAAGCCATCCTTTGGCTAAAGTAAAGGTAACACTTACCCATTTCCAACCGGACACTAAACACTATGTCACAAAAAACTCCCCCGGCGAATGCCACGGCATCTTTGCCTATGACTCGAAGCCCAACCTCTGTCAAAAATCCCTCCCATAGGCTTGGGTATGAACGCTTTTAACAGAAAGAGGCGCCCACGCACATACGAATGCAACACTTCGACAACGCCTCGCGGGTTCTAGCGCATCTAGTTTCACAAAGGCACTTTGGGAAGAGTTCATAAAACTGTCGTACATTGACTTCCTGAACTAAGCACTTTTGTTATCTCACGCCACCCCCTAGAAACTCATTCATCAGCTACTCTCAGGTCGTTATCTCTGCCCTGTCCTCCACATTCCACGGTTACGAGAATGCACGAACAATATATTATTAATCAAAAAAAAAACCCTATGTCTTACACATATATATATATATATATATATATATATATATATATATATATATATATATATATATATATATATATAAGTCTAAGTTTATTCTCGAGAATTTTCGTAATCCAGGGCATATTTCTTGATCGTTTAGAACCAATTTGTTTATATTTGCAAGTTTTAATTAGGTGTATCGTCAGTATGAAAAAAGTGTGGTTTTAATCTGAATTAAATTTATGTAATCTATTATAGCAGTTACCACCATTGTTTCTTATTAGGTCTTTTTCCTCTAAAACTCATGAAATCTTATTATCCTACCGTTTTCTGGGTTAAAAGTGTTTTTATACCGATATAACCTATGAGAGCAATTATTATCAGTGTCCTTTAACTTTTTCCCTTGAAAGCAATATATTAACGTTCCCCGGTTCTCTCTCAATTCCTTCAAAAAGCCAATTAGATCTACCTAACTGGCAATGGCGTCCTTCTGACCAAGTTTTAGTTAGACGAGCAGACTGACTGACAGTCCAGACTCGCCCAGCAAAGGGACTGTGAATGCCATCCTTTGGCTGGACAGGGCAGTCTTGCATATTCAGTGGCAGTCCTCATTCGCAGTCCAGAGCTGTGTGATCACTAATGGAAGCTTTCATACCAAATTAGCTATAGGTAACAAACGCACGCACACACGATTGATTACGAATCTGAAAAAAAGTACCGTTGGAAACTATACGAGTTCAGGTACTATAAATACCTTTCTCATTACATCGCCCGTTAACTATAAAAAGTATTCATTCTGTCATTTCTAGTACATTAGTAATAGACAGCTAAATGGTTATTGACTATCGTTAATTAACAATAATGAAATTCGATACGGTATGAATTTGCCTGGTCCCTTAACATGTCATCATTATGGCACGGAAAAATTATATATATATATATATATTTTTTATATATATATATATATATATATATATATATAGATATATATATATATTATATATATATATATATAATGTGTGTGTATGTGTGTGTATGTATGTATAACTGAATCACGAAAAGATAAGAACGTGATAAAATCCATAAATAAAGGTATATGCCACGAGGGAAAATAAACAACGTAGAATCCGCGAGATCTTTCGACGTTCAAGCGTCCTTTACTTAGCAGATAAACTGCTAAGTAAAGGACGTTTGAACATCGAAAGATCTCGCGGATACTCCGTTGTTTATTTTCCCTCGTGGCATATACCTTATATATATATATATATATATATATATATATATCTATATATATATATATATATATATATGAAACAAAGTTCGTTTCTTTAAACTTTGGGCTCTTAATTTTTTTTTCAAGAAAATCAGTAACAAACCACGCAAGCCTAAATCTAGTTATGATATTAAACTTTCCTGTTGATTATAATCCATGTCACACAAAACTCAAATTTCGCGATCAAAACTTCGTCTAATAATATTAGGGAAAAATGTTCCCTCAGAGAACCATCTAAAGAATCGAGGTGTTTAGCTCTTTTCATTTTGCATCAGAGATTCATTTTAGGGTTTCTGATTCACATTGTAGACTTTTGCCTGCAATTCAACAAACTCTTGCCTACTTTCGGGTCATACATGACATTTTTCGTTCCCAGTATATTTTGATCGAATCAAATTTAATGGAAAAAAATCCATTTTGCAAAGGCTTTTACAAATAAAACTACAAAGAACACAAACGCCCTTTTTGTCTGCCAAAATGTAGACGTTTATGAGAACATATATATTTTATTAATGCAATAAGATCTCTAGGATCACGCTTAGCAATGATACAATGTAAACTTTCCTAAGTTTCACTATGTACAGCGTACGTACTTATTGAGGTTATTCTTGAAACGGGACAGTCTAGAAGTTTCCCTTAAGTCCCTCGGCAACAGATTCCAGTATGACGGCCTAACAATATGTCACATATTGGATGAAGTTTTGATTATATGGAAGAGGAAAATCCCAGGTAGAAGGACGGGATGAAAAAGACAAGACTCACCTGTAAAAATTGTGCTACTCTGAAAACTGATAAGTGAGGCAGTTAGGGAATCTCTTTAATCGAACTTCAAAAAGTGAAAATCTAGTTGCACTAGGCTTCATAAAATATGGACTCTTTTCTGCCCCAGGCGTTCTAATCATGTCCCTTTTCCTAACGCTGAACAGTTCTTTTGGCCTAAAAAATTTCAAAAATACTCTCTCTCTCTCTCTCTCTCTCTCTCTCTCTCTCTCTCTCTCTCTCTCTCTGGGGAGGCTCGGAGCTCAGCTGCCTGGTTTCAGTAACTGTCTGTCACGATAATTTACATATAAAAAATGACAAAAGTTAAATATGTACCCTTCAGTCAACGATTGAAAGGCTTTTTATTATTTTTTTTGGGGGTGGGGGGCAAAGTCAAAAAGGTCATTGTTCTCTCTCTCTCTCTCTCTCTCTCTCTCTCTCTCTCTCTCTCTCTCTCTCTCTCTCTCTCTCACGAACACAGAATGAAGTAATGAGGGGCCTATTTGAGTAGCAGCAAACATCCACTGGGGATCCTCATTAGAATAACATCTGTCTAAACACACATTATTCCTTCAGCCTTTATCAAGAAGTCAACCCCTTTACCATTCACTCTTACTCCCCCCCTTTCCCACCACAACCTTCCTGTTTGTCAAGAGAATCTTTTCTGCGCCTCTTGTTTATTCTGCGCTAAAACTGACGAACAGTGTCTCTCTAATTCAGTTTCACGGGGACTTCGCCCTACGGTACACAACTCAATTCACGTCAGAGGTTCCCGAGTCTCTTTTAATTAGGCTGACCTCCGTAGCGAGGCTTTTCTCCTGCTGACCCTTCTTTCTCTCGAACCTTCGCTTCCTGAAAAACATTCTCGAATGACGTCACTTTTCTGAGGTCCCTTGTGCATTTTTTAACTGGAAAGCTGCATGAATTATTGCAAGAGTCGCCTATATTCTCGTTCTGTCTTTGAATAGGTTATTAATGATTACTTTCATGAGGAATAATGGAAATAAATGCACCCATAAGCAAGATAAAATGAGAGAAATTTTATATCTGTAAATAACAAGAAATATTTGTTCTTTAAAATGTTTTCTGGCCGTTTTTCCTTCCTTTGGGTTTATATCGTGGTTTCTTAATATAAAGATTTTCTATTTATGTTTGTTTCTGGGAGAGGTATCAAACTTAAGTACAGACTATGTATGTGCGTGTGTTTGCGAGTGTGTGTACGTGTGTGTATGTATGTATTTGTATTCATATATCTTGGGAGTAGACCCTATTTTAAACAAGTCTTGTTGAAAAGGATTGCTGCATCAGCTCCATTAATTTTGTATAGAGTTTTCTCTATTTTCCTTATTAAGGATTTCTCAATGATGCTGAAACTGGCAAGCAACGTGCCAAAGGGGATCGTCAAATCCGGTGTAGTCATATTGAATTATCTTTGTTACTGCTATATACATATATTACTACTACAAGTTTCTCTCTCTATCTCTCTCTCTCTCTCTTTCTCTCTCTCTTTCTCTCTCTCTGACGTTTCGCCCAGATCTGCCAGGGCATGGTCACAGCGATGGTTGCTGTAGGATTGAATCTTGGTGTTGTTGTTGATTGAGATTAAGCTGGCCTTTTGCAGGCACGGGCTCTACAAGTCCTTCATGCACCACGGATACAAAGAAGAGGAGAGATGCTTCAAGAAGATTGTGGAAGAGAACGTCACCCCCCTGGAGGAAGGGAAGAGGCTCTCTCTTGTAATCTATTATGAGAACAGGAGAACAAGAGACCTGGTTATGAGGAATAACCCCACCCCGCCTGCAGGAGACCCCCTGAAACAGAATAACGCCGTCTACTGGTACACATGCCCTATCCAAGGATGTCCTGGAGTTTATATCGGTATGACATCGTTACGACTATATAAGAAGATCTCCTGTCACGCCCAGAACAGCGCCATCAAACAACACGCCCTCACCGCCCACCAACAGCACGTCGTGCGAGAGGACATCGTAAAAAACACAGAGATAATTGGAAGAGCCCCCGATCAGCGACGCCTACGCCTCCTTGAGGCGTTATTCATCCTTGAGCAAAAAACCCTTCCTAAATACGACACAGGAACCCTTCCTGCTGCCCACCTGGTAAGGAAGGCCGACCCCCCCCCCCCCCCCCACCCCCCCCCCCCCGTTCCAGACGATAACACCAGCACCCAGGACGGGACCAATATTGAAGAGGTTGGAAGAAATACCAGGAGTTACGTCACCACGGTCGCAGCCAATGAAAACCCTGCTCCAGATGACGCAAGACACCTGAGAAGGTCAACGCGCCTTGAGAGTTTCCGACGCCTGGCCGCCAGCCAATGAAAAGTCAAGCACCCTCCGGGTCCAGCAGGAGCATCCGTGAGCACCCGCACGACCATGATATATAGCGAAGAAATCAACACAAAACATGGACACTTTTAACTTGCAATCAGACACCGAATTCCCACGACTGAGATTCAAACCAATACAAAAAACCTGGAGAAACAGCTACACAACAATAAAAGCCATTGAAGACAGACACAAGGACATCGTTTTCCAGGCACGACCAACCCGAACAGGACAATTCATTCTGATACCTAAAGACAAACATGCCGAAGAAGTACTCAGGAAGGACGGACATTGCAAAGCACTGGACTCAAACGACAGAATACAGAAAGGACTCATATGCAGATACCCAGTAAACCTCCCAATCGACCCCATAAAAGACCTCTCCTTTGTGTTAGACGCCACCCGGCCCGGCGCACAACAAAGCAGGAGAACCAACAAAGAAAGGTTCTTGTAACCTTCCAGGGGGAAAGGCCTGCCGAAGTAAACATACCAATATGGGTTAAAAATTCCCCACTGAAGAGTTCACCCTGAACCACTAAGGTGCTTTAGGTGTCAAAGATTTGGACACCATCAACGGGAATGTGGCTACAAACACAATTTGATTTGTAGTGGCAAACACCCAAACACAAGAGTGCTTAGATCCTTACAAAAGGAAAGAGAGGACGACAGCAAAATGCCCGAATTGTAAAGGGCAGCATCACGCCTGCATAAAGGCTGTCCGGAAAGACTAAGAGGATTTGGCGAATGAAAGGCCAGAACCCCCAGACCACCACAAGAACGTTGCAACAGCAACACAAACCACCCCCACAAACACACATCATACCCTCAACACCTACCACAACCAAAAAAACACCCACCCCACAACAACAACAACCCACAACAAACATCACATCCTCAGCAACCAACGGAATACAACCCACCTCCACTACAGCAACAACAACCACAGCAACACAGACACCAAGACCCCAGATATAGGCAGCAGAAACCCCCCACCAATCAAAGACGCAATCCACCTACACAACAACCACAACAACAGAACACATACCACAGAGACCCCAGACAGACACAAAACCAAGACACAAACAACACGCCACACCTTGCCTCAAACCCCATGTCCTTCTACTCCACATCAACTCGGAAAACGCCCCTACTTCCCACCCCACCCAATCACATGAAACACCCCCCCACCCCCCAACCCCCTCTCCATGACGGTAGTACCAGTGCCGAAAGTCAGCACAACACCGTAGAGCAGACACCAGAGAAAGGCCTCTACCGCCTCAGTAAAGACGACTTTAGAAGGGAAATAGAGAAAATTGTGAGGGTAATTTTTTCAATAATTGTTTCCAAACCTAAACCTAACAGCTGACCTCAGGAAAACGATTGTAGCACTGACACCTTATTAAGATGGAAGGAAACAACCAACATCAAACACGCCCCCAGAACACTGAAGACATTTCATCATACACCAGTCTAAAAATATTACAATGGAACATAAACAGTGCCAACACAAAATATGCCATACTACAATCCAAAGTACTCTCAGAAAGACACGACGTCATCCTGCTACAGGAAACACTAATTAGGGAAAACAACAACTTCACATTCAAAGGATACACAGTTTATAAAACTCCACATACAGATTCAAATAGAGGGCTGATCACCCTAATAAAAACAACAATTCCCTCGGAAAAAATAAGAAACATACACTGTGGTGATGGGATTGAGACACTAAGTGTCCTCATAAGACTAGCGAACACGTCACTCACCATACACAATATCTACAAAGGGCATGAAAAAATCTTTGAAGGAGAGAACCTCTTCAGTGCAGCCTCCAGAGAAAACACTTCTTTTGCAGGAGACTTCAATGCACACCACCCATGCTTACAGTCGAGACAGCACACAAATGCAACAGGCAGACACATACACATCCTAATGGAAGAATTTCCGGACGTTGCACTAATAAATGACACAAATGAAGCAACACATCTACGAGGTGGCAGGCTAGACTTAAGCTTCATAACTGGAAACCTGAAAGAAGACTGCACATGGAGAGTGCACCCAACACTAACCAGTGACCATTTTGCAACCGAAACAAAACTAAGGATAATGAAAATTCCCCCACCACCGCCCCCTCCGGCAGGATGGAGACCGGACCTAGCAAACTGGCCAACATTTCAAAACCACATGAACACATGGGCAACACAGTACATTCAAAATCCAGCCCTCAACATATGCACGCTCCAACAGGACTTTGTAGAGAGCCTGCACAACACAGCAAACATTTCCATGCCAAAGAAAGCCTTTAGAACAAATGCAACCCCACACAAGGACAGTTGGTACTACAACTCTAGAATCAAAGAAATGAACTCAAGAGTAAACAGAATAAGGAAAATATTCAGAAGGAACCCCACCGACGAGTTGCACACGATCCTAAGAGAAGTCGTAAACCACGCAGCCCAAACTGCTAAGGAGGTTAAGCAGGAAACCTGGCTAAAATGGTGCTCAGAAACCACTCGACTGACGCCCATTGCAAAGATGTTCAAGTGGTTCAACAAGGTATCAGGAAAGACCAGGCCAACACAGGCACACCATCCCAACCCTCTAGCTGAAGCAAACAGACTAGCACAACACTTTGCAGACAGAACCAAACAATTCACCTACCACCAGTCACACGAGAAAGACAAGTGGCACTCAATCCTGGAAGATGGAGAATCATCAATACAGCCTGCAGCAATTCTGATGACACGGACACACCATTCACAATGAAAGAACTTGACAAAGCCCTCCAAAAGGGAACAGACACAGCACCAGGAGCAGACATGATTACATATAGCATGTTAAAAAACATGGGAAACGCAGCAAAAACAGTGCATCTCCACATAATAAACAGAACGTACACAGAGCAGATCAGACCCACACAATGGAACCAACAAAACACACAACCAATTCCCAAACCAAAGGAGCCCAACGCCTACAGACCCATTTCTCTCATCAGCTGCACAGAAAAGACGGCAGAGAGAATGTGTTAAACAGACTGCTGTGGAAAACAGGGCCCTTACACCACCGCTTATATGCCTACAAAGAGGGGATAGGCACAACAGGAATGTCTAGCAGATGTGATGGCCACAATAAATAACAAGAAAGCAATCGTAGTATTTTCTCGACCTAGAAAAAGCCTACGAACTTGCAAGTGCAGCTGCTATCCTGGCAGCCTTAGCCAACAAGACGGTTTAAAGGCAACCTTCTAGCATGGACCAAAGATACATGCAAAACAGACAAGCCAGAGTTACCTTTCAAGGAGCAACCTCCCGAATTCCTCAGTCTGGAAAATGGAACACCCCAAAAGGAGGAATACTCAGCCCCTCCTCTTCAATATACTAATGGAGAAATTAGCCACAGCAACTTCCCAAATGGAGTTTGAAATTTTCATATATGCAGATGATGTGTGCTTGGTCAGCACAGACAGGCATAGAGCCCACCAACACATGCAAATCGCAATAACACAGATTGAAAACAAATGCACAGTCCTAGGACTAAAAATCAACACGGCACAAAAACCAAGGCAATGGCAATCAAATACAATACAGACCTGAACCCAATACAACTCATGGGAGAACCCATCGAATGGGTAGACAACTTCATGTACCTAGGAGTCAACATCAACATACAGCTCTCACCACGCAAAGAAATAGAAACACTTAAACAAAAGATCAAATGCAGACAAAACATTCCATGAAAAGAATCACCTCGCTAAGGCAGGGAGCCGTATACCATGCCCTCAGAATTTTCTACATACAGACAATAAGATCAACAGTAGAGTATGCCGCACCAGTCCTCACTAATCTCACAAGCACTGAACAAAAAAGTTTTGAGGTAATCCAAAACAATGCCTTAAGACTCATTACAGGAGCACCAATGTGGACCAACCTATGCATCCTGAGACATGAAACAAAACTACAATCTCTGACTCATAGGATAGATCAGAGAAACACATTCATCCTCCTAAAAACCTTAAAAAATAAAAAAAGACAGAGACGTCCACTCAAAAAGGAGATCAGGAAATGCATTAATCTCACGAAGAGCTAGACCCTCCCAAAACATATGCTGGAGACCTTCTAGATACACTGAGAAGAGTAGGCATGCAAAATCATGCTGCAGCCATCAGGGAAGACACCCCCTTCAGTGAATACACAGAATCAGCACCCTGGGAACCAGAACCTTTTAACACAAACTACACAATTCTTCAGCAAGCAAGGAAGCATGCACCACCCAACAGTTAAAGCAAGCAGCACAAGAAGCAATACAGTTGACAACCGCCACAAACATATACTTTACAGATGGATCAGTAGACCTCAGCGTCCCAGCGGCAGCAGCAGGGGTCTACTCAACAACACTCAAAGGAAGCTGGAGGCTCTCCGACAATGCCTCCACACTACAGACAGAGCTGATAGCTATCGCCAAAGCACTAGAAGACTCCCAACACAGACTGGGCAACACTACATACACTGACTCGAAAGGAGCAATACAAGCCATCACAAAAGGCAAAGCAAAGGAAAATATCAAACTCCTAACGAGCATATGGGCACTGGAAAAACTCCATCAAAGCAGAAAACAGACAAATAACTCTCAACTGGATCCCGAGCCATGTAGGAATACAAGGAAATAAGGAAGCTGATTCCCTGGCAAAAAGCGGGCTACACATAAACAATGTCAACATCAAAATAAACCTCTCACTAACCCAACTAAAAAGCATAGCAGCAGCATACTGCCAAACACAGGAGAAAGCAAAATCAGGAGAGCCATCTTCGGAGGCTCCAGGACTGCAAAATGGTATGCAGACACCACACAACTTCAACCACACAGCATACGAAGAACATGACACGAGCACTAGCGGTAATAATACACCGTCTAAGGTTCGGATACCAATGCACTGGCAAAAATAGAAAACAACCCTAAACCATGTAAATACTGCGAAACAAACAGAAGAACCACTGGAACACTATATATTACCATGCCCAGAAACACAACAACTAAGACAAAGTCATGAAGAGATCAACAATCAGTCACTCAAATAACGAGACATATGCCTAAACAACACCCAACAGCTTACAGGCTTCCTATGCTCCTACCCACCACCAAGGTAGGTGCAAAACACTCCTAAATAGCAGAATCTCGGGGGACATCAGTCAAGACCCCTCACACCCCTTGCCATCCCTATCCACTCACATACAAACCATAAAACACAGAATAACAAACAATCCACCCAGTGCATGACTGACACAAAGACAGCCAACATCAAACCTACATCACCCAACATCCAAAGAAAAGCCCCGACTCTGACATCCTTCATCACTACCTCACCTCATGCACAGCATTCCTTCAGCCTCATGCATCAACAACACACACTACTTTACCACGGCGGAATGGAACGAATAAGGAAATGTTTTGTGTGGACTCACAAGCTAAACTGACTAGCAATCTTTTTCTCAGACTATACCCTTCCTTCTTCTCATCTGTTGGCCTCTCTGACTTGCAACACTCATACTATAGCACTTTTCCTACCACTGAAGGGTGCACCTTAGGGTTTAAAAAGGTTGGACAAACCTTACCCATCAAAAGTTTCTTTCCAATATCACACTCATCAAACTCAGCATTATCACCAAATAAAGAAACCATATCCTACCATTACCACTTTTCTCAACATCCTGAGTTACGGGCTGCTCTGTGAGCAAGAGGCCCGTGCTGACACAAGGTCAGCTAAATCAAAAACAACAACAACAACCACCAAGATTCTTATGGGCTGCTCAGTGAGCAAGTGCCCGTGCTGACACAAGGTCAGCTTAATCAAAAACAACAACACCAAGATTCAGTCCTCCAGCAACCATCGCTGTGACCATGCCCTGGCAGATCTGGGCGAAACGTCAGAGAAAGAGAGAGAGATGAGAGAGAGAGAGAGAGGCGAGAGAGAGAGAGAGAAAACTTGCAGTAGTATATGTATATAGCAGTAATAAAGATATTTCAATATGACTACACCGGATTTGACGATCCCTTTGGCACGTTTGCTTGCCAGTTTCAGCAACATTGAGGAAATCCTTAATAAAGGAAAATAGAGAAAACTCTATACAAAATTAATGGAGCTGATGCAGCAATCCTTTTCAACAAGACTTATTTGAGAGAATATTTCATTTATTTTATGCAATTTTATTTTATTTTTATTTATTTATTTTTTTAAATCAAGGATTTTATCATTATTGCTTTTGTTCAATAAACTTTAGTTCCATCAATATCAAGGCAGTCAAAGTTACCTAAAATCTATTTGTTTATTTCCAATTGAAGACTCAACATTATTCAGAGCTGCTGTCCTTTGTAGGACCCACCTCCCTCTCAATAAATTCGGGAGTTGCGAAACTCAGTGGTTCTGGAGATCACGAGACAAAAAGGGAAAGATTTTGGATACGCAGAGAAGGAAAACTTTGCAGAAATGAAAACTGGGAAGTGGTTTAATTAAGGAACCTTTCTCTCATCATAGGGAAAACGGATACAGCAGCAGGAGCATCAAACGTTTCCTTCAGAATTCCAGTCTTTTTCCTTCAGTTGTTCTTTGGTGTTGCTCTCGGTAAAATGTCCACTTGGAGATCTTTTGCCAATCGACGAGAAAAGAAAACTGCAACGTTTTATGGAATCATAAAGGAAGCCCTCTCTCTCTCTCTCTCTCTCTCTCTCTCTCTTTGTTCTGCATAAGGAAATAGATTCCCCTTCAGTTCACAGAGGGTAGCTCTCTCTCTCTCTCTCTCTCTCTCTCTCTCTCTCTCTCTCTCTCTCTCTCTCCCTAACGAAATAGTATCCAGTCGAAATAGTAAGAGTCTAGGAAACGAGTTCGATCTCCAAACCAGGCTGAGAATGAAGCCACATGGGCATCTTACTTTAAAATTCAGTAAGCCTGTTTTGAACTAAGCCGTGAATTATTCGATTGTTGTAGCCTGTCGTTGTATGTGGAGGGAGAATGAATAAAAAAAATTGCATACGTTTACTTTTTGCTAACTTTTTTATAATACTAATGACAATCCACATTTTATTTAGGAATCAGTCCTTTATCACCTGTTATAGTGACCACTTTCTAATACCGCGTTATTTTCTCCCAGAGTCAAAGATATATAGTGCAAAAACTACATTAACTCATTTGCATTGAAGAGCCATTAAAAAACGCCAAGCCTATACATCCCAAATAATCTTTTAATCGTTGTATTTTAGTTGAATGAAAATTAACCCATTGTTCAACAATTTTCCTTATGGTCTCCCCAAAACTATCGTCTGGATGAATCCAGTCTTACTCATTTTCATATATACAATGATTCATTTTACTTTTTCCACGAATTTCCCTCGAACATTCATTCCCAGATTCAGTCATCCTCTTTGTACGTTTATCTATACAAAACCAAACTATTTTATATAAGTAAAAACTAACGTAATTAACTTTCATTTCCCAAAACAGTTTCATTTCTATGCCTCAGACAGCCTATAACAGTCAGAGCAGCACAAAAGGTACAATCATTCACAAATCTCGCTCGGAAATATTCCCGTTTTGTCGTTCCCCTTTCATTGAACAAGCAGCGTCAAGCATAAATAGAATAGAATAGAACTGGGAAATGTCCAGCACCTCCTGGGTGTTGTCCCATCAACTTTTTTCACAGAACTCCTTTCATTGGCTCTCCTGTTTAAACAAATGAGTTTAGGCCGCAGTTGTCCAGCGTCACTAAATGATCCCCGGTTATCTAGCTTTTTTGGGCGGCTATAGCTTTAAAGCTACATAGCTGAGCTGGGGAAGATGTTTGTCTGCTATCGGGGCGTGGGATCAAAGCTTAATAGAAAAGAATCTGGGACATATATTTTGATATTTGTCTCTTTGAAATGTACGCGAAAGAAATTGGGGTTACTGTACTGATAGTTCTGAAATTACTCCGTCCAGTTTTCGCCCAAATCAATTTTGGACATCGGAAAAATGCACCACTTTCACAACTGGGACAATAAAATAGACCTTAAATAAAAACATGGTGTTATGTACATTGAACAAAAAACGGAAATACAATTTTTCGATGAAACTCTAGAACAAAGGTCATTTTGTAATTAAACCAGAAACCACTATATGTTCATAAACTGCCTTGACGCGTAAGAGGGGCTGTTCTATTCACACAGGTAGAGAATTGAGCCGAGATTCTATATTCATAAACACTACTGACAGAGTGTCCGGCAACAGGGTAGAGAGCTAGTGTTGTATAAGGAAGCTTCATTGTAAATAAAGTACAGTACAGCTCGAGAGCTGATACTTACTCTCGTATATCCACCCAATCACGCATGTATGTATGTGTATGTATGTATGTATGTGTGTATGTATGTATGTATGTAGTATGTATATGTTTGTGTGTATATATATATATATATATATAGGTAAGTTATCGATATATCGATAACCTATTTAAGAACCTAATTAGGATATTTGATGAATGACCAGTCTGTTCTGAATCATATAATTTTGCTCTTCAGTACAAACTTAACTTTTCTTTAGCTTACATTATCCTCAAATTAATCTTTCAGATTGAGAAATACGCTTTAACACATTATTAAATAAACTTTAATTTTTTCCATTTATTTAATGTTGCTTGCGGGTATAAATATCATTTAATGTTATTTCATAAAATATATTTGACATAAACAGATTACAGGGGAATATAAGTCAAATTCTTTCATTTAAATTTACTCTTGCTTGAGGGAGTACATATTATTCAATGTTATGGCATCATAATATTTTTTTATATTTTGATATTACAGGAAAAAAGGAATTAAACTCTGCAAATTCAATTCTTTCTTGTTTGAGAGAATGCGTATTATTCCTTGGGGTGTCATCATATAATATATTTTTTGCGTCATGAAAATAAAGGGAAAGAAAGAAGCTGTTTAATTTGAATATATTTTCGCTTAAAGGAATGACGTATCATTTAAGTGTCATGATATTAATAAATATATATCACGTTATGAGATTAGAGGGTTAAATAAATACGGGGCCAGGAATTCATATCAGACCCTCTTTTCCTCTCTTCAAAAAAGAAGAAGAGCTGTCTTATCTAAAGCTCTCACAAAACCTGCTTCCGTTTGTAAGCTATTGCGTCGAAACGCGAACAATTTTTCCGCCTCAAAAATGGAACGCCAATTGAATTCTAACTCCGGCAGAGAAAAAGAAGAAGAGGAGAATAGAAAAGAGATGATTGATTTTTCTTGTATAGATATTGATTCGCTGTAGAATAAAAACTCGACTATGATAAAATGCTGCTGAAAAGTTTCTGGGCTGACTAGATTTCCGGAGTTTTATTTGTTGCTGAGGGCGGAAGGAAAAGGTGGGTTTTTTTTTTTTTTCATGTATTGAACTAAATACATTAGAATTCAATATACAGTAAATTGGCGTTGTATTTTTTAGTCATTTAAAGAAATCACAATAAATATTTTTATCGATTTCAAAAACTAAAAATGAATTTAAATATGCTTTTTAAATCATGTGGGCTTTTTATAGCTTTAATTATATATATATATATATATATATATATATATAATATATATATATATATATATATATATATATATGATATATCTATCTATATCTATATCTATATCTATATCTATATCTATCTATATAATATATAATATATATATATATATATATATATATATATATATATATTATTTCCATGAAAATCCATTTATTGTAATTATAAGATTTATATTCAGTTTTGAAATCAACAAAAACATATATATTGTGATGTCTTCAAATCCCGAAAAAGCAACACCAATTTACTGTATATTGTTTTCAAATCCTGACATCACAGCTTCAACTTCCGTTACCTCCTGTTGCTCTAACCCATCCTTGGCCATGGTAGTTTTTGCTTGCAAGCATCACTGCCAAGGAAGACCCTTCCCTATAGTAATTATGGTCGTGGAATTCAATCTTCGAAAAATGTAGGAAGTGTCCACCAAAATTAACATAGTTGTCTCTAGAAAATACTTCAATACTTTACTGGATATTTCTGTTTCATTTCGTTACGAGAGTTGATACTGAGTTGTGTACACAAAATCAGTACCGTTTGTTTCGAGAGAAACCTTCAGTAATCTATCAAATATTGCTGTTTCATTTCCATAAGAGAATTGAATTGTCCTGAATGTTTTAAGTATTGCACAAGATTACCCTTCGTTCAGCATCAGCTTCGAATACTTGATGATACAATAAAACGGAAAAAACTGGAGGTAAAGTAAAAATCTAAAAAATGGAGTCAGCTATGGGCCGAAATGTTAGGTTATCCTATAGTAATGTATGCAGTATACTGCGTGAGGTCCACTGACTCTCCTACCCCCTCCACACCATCCTCCCCTTCCCCTTAATTCCTCCCCAGGGATTCGATTCGTCGTCATGCATATACAAAGAAGCAGAGTTGACTGGCTTCCATGCATATGAGAAGACCTCGCTGCATGCACTGCAGGCGCACTTTTCTCCTGTCGGGGTTCCCTAGGGCCCCAGAGGGCGTGGCCAGCCATCTTGGAAGGTGACGGGAACTGCTCCCTTGAGGATGGAAGTGGAACACTGTGACAACACTCGAGTTTAGGACCGTTCTCTCATTTCCAGGATGCTTTCCAGCGGAGAGAGAGAGGGGGGTGGGGCTGTGTGTTAGGGAGAGTGAGAGAGAGATAATATTACCAGGAGCAAGAACAACAAATAAACAATAACAGCGAATATATGCGAACATTAACAACGTAAATAATGATACTCAAAAATTATCATAACATTAACTAATGTTAAAGTATGTCGATTAATCATTTGACTCTCTCCTCAATTCCGTCAAATAAAGCAATCTTATTTTATTTACTTCAATCTTAGACTTTGCTGGAAATAATTTTTTTTTAAATATGTCTCAGTTTCAAAATATTTCCCATAGGCACAAAAAATCGAGATTTTGATTTGGCAATATCCGAATAACTGCGTGTAAGAGAATGAAGAGAGAGGACGAGGCGTGTGAAGAGAGAGAAGATGAGATGAGAGAGCGAGAGAGAGAGAGAGAGAGAGAGAGAGAGAGAGAGAGAGAGAGAGAGATGTACGGCAATGATAATGTTTTGTTTTCAAATGTTCAAAGTTTCCGATATGCAAGGGTGAAGTTCAATAAAGCAAATGGATAGAGTTTTACAAGAAAACAAAAGAACAAAAAAAATATACATACACATGAATACACATACATACATACATACATACATATATATATATATATATATATATATATATATATATATATATATGGGTGTGTGTGTGTGTGTACGTGCGTGTATCTTAGAGAACAATTTCTTATATCTGACAATATCGTTCCGAAGGTAGCGCCATTCCATTAATGTTCCTCTGTCGCCTCATTTTTCATCTTACTTCCTAAGTTACCTACTCTCTCTCTCTCTCTCTCTTTCTCTCTCTCTCTCTCTATCTCTCTCTGGTGAGCAATGTCCGTCGATCTATTACCAAGGGGGGAAGATGGAGTTATGTGACATATTAACATATTACTGAACTGTTGCGTGTTGTTTCTTTTGTTTCAAATTATTTTAGTGTTTGAGCTTTGCAGTTTGATTTTCATCTTCCAGCAAACAGCGGTCTCAGTTACGGCACCATCATCGATGTCCCTTGGAGAGGGAGGACTGTCAGTTCATAGTCCTCTCAGTTTAAAGCCCTCTCAGTTCACTTGTCATGTGCACTGCAGACTGTACTAAATGGCATTTGCAGCGTCCCTTCGGCCCCTATGTGCCCCGCCTACTTTTTTGCCTTTTTCCCTTACCTCTACTCCTTGCGCCATTCTAAAGTCTAGCTGTCCAACCTCTCTGATTAGGACTTGTAAGTGCAAACTGTGGAGTTTTCGATCCCCTTTACGTTCTGGATCCTTCATCTTGCTGTCCAACCTCTTCAGCCCCACTAATCAATCAACCATAAATGAAGTCCTGATTATGAAAATGGACATGTGCTTCGCGTCATTATAAAATGAAAATGCAAACTGGGAATGAAAATCTGCTTATTATTATTAGTATTATTATTATTATTATTATTATTATTATTTTTTTTTTTTTTTTTTTTTTTTTTTTGATCTATCACAGTCCTCCTAATCGACTGGGGGTGGTATTTATAGTGTGGGGTTCCGGGTTGCATCCTGCCTCCTTAGGAGTCCATCACTTTTCTTACTATGTGTGCCGTTTCTAGGATGACACTCTTCTGCATGAGTCCTGGAGCTACTTCAGCCTCTAGTTTTTCTAGATTCCTTTTCAGGGATCTTGGGATCGTGCCTATAGTCGATTCATTTAAGGTAGATTCTTGCGCCTACGAGACGTTTGTTTGGCGGCCTCTGATTGGCTGGTAGCGGGAGGCAGACTGCTCGCTCAGCGGGTCATATTTCGTTTGTAGCTTAGAAAACTAGCATATGTTTACATTTCTTCATTTATCTCACGTTTTACAAAAGATAGGAAAGTTTTGGTCATACCAAAGGATCAGTATTAAATGTACAATTAATGAATCTTTTTCTGAAATCAATAAGTTAAAATACAAAGGAATTACAACGAGTAGAAGTGAAGGGAGAAACATTTCATTCTTATACCTGTTTTTATTCATCATCGGATTTTGCATTAATTCACGAGATCAAGATAAAATAAAATCTTGTGTTTAAAACAATAAAATCACCCTGAATTACGCTGGTGCTTTCAGATTTTAAATACGTGTAATATGTAAAGAGAAAATGAAGAATATGTCTTATTATGTTGCATCCGTGCTTGACTCTGTTTGACAGTAGTGCCGAGAGACGCAAGATATCGTGGGGCTGGTCTCTCAGCTAGAGCTGTTGGCGTGTTGGCAGTTGCCAAATGGCGATGAGAAGTTTGCAGTTTCGAGACTATGTATTTACCGAATTATTATGTCATTACATTTTCTATAAATAAATGACATAGAATTCCCATTATGACTTTCGAACATTTTTACTAAAATTATTATATGTCCGTATTTCTGGACATATCTGATAAAAGAAAAGTAAATAATCAGATGGATGCATCTGGGTGTTGGTTTCAATTTAGTCTAAGTGAGAAATGTACATGCTTTATGAGGCTCATGATGATAACAGAACTTGTTTCTCTGGCCAATAACATCAAAAGCTTATGGTTTTCATATGTTCACTCAATAAACAAAAGTACAAATGTTTATTTCTTACCATAAAATTTGTGACGATGTAACGCATATAATATACTGTCTTTTTCAGAATTGCTTGAGTTACTCTTACACCAGAATGTTTATCTCCTTTATATACATGTTACACTTGACAAACATGTCTACAACAATGTTTAGGAAAAATTTGCTTAGTTTTCTCCTGAGGTAGTTGATTATTCTTGAATCACTTAATTCATAGCTGAGTTAGAATAGCTCCCGTACCGTTCCCACAGCCCTGCATAATTGTATATATATATAGTACATGTAGGATAATGAAACTAATCAGATGACTGTTATATCATCATCTTTTTATACAAAAAGAATGGAAATTCATGCAGATATTATTGTCATAAACACAAAAGAAATCATAAACACAAAAGAAACCTCATAACAAAGTAGGCGCTTACATTGGTATGTCATTCGACTTATCGGATTATGAACCCCAAAAAGAAAATTAAAATTTTCCAAACCTTTCTTTTTTGCGTCATCATTACTTTAAAAAAATAAAAATAAATTCGAAAAATCATGCATATATACATAAGTTTCATGTCATTACTATTGGGAATCAAAAAGAATGGGAAATTATAAAAGATACATTGATATCCCCTTTTCTATTAAAACCAAGTAAAAAGCAATTTATAAAAACCAGATATGTACATTGTTTATGCCATTAAACATATTAAAAAAACAAGGAAACTCAATATGGATTATTACTGTAGTTATGGAATTGACCTCTCTAAAAAATGGCGAAAAAACTATTAAAAAGAAACACTGTTTAGGTCTTCAACTTAAAAAAAAAATAAATAATGGAAAATCATTGGATATATATCATTCACTGTCAGTGTCATCCTCCCATAATAATTCAATATCATCACCTGTCAGCTTTCGTCATCTCCAATGTCAAATAACAAAAACTTTCCAAACAATATGCCTTCTATAGCCAACCAACATCTTTCATCCTATAATCGTCTTCTAATTTCTTAACGTTGGTGAAAACATTTTTCCTTCCAGTCTTCTGCCTTGTCAACTTTGATCTATCCGCCAGTACTCGTAAGACCTGCTCAACCAGTTTTCAAAGATTCTTGATTTGCCCATTAGAGTTATTTTTTGTCTGATATCCCCCGTTTATTTGAGACCCATATTAAGCTTCTATGGGGCCGGGTTAAAACTGACTAACTAATATATGGTGGCAGTCTGAGCCACATCCATGACCATTTGACAAGCGGCTATTCTCATCCTATCAACATAACCTCTGTTTCTCTTTGTGACACTTAAGGCAATCTGCCCAGCCAATTTTGGCTTTGTTGCCCTGATTGGGTCGTGGGTGACGTTATTAGAAGAAAGCCACTGTATGACTTCCACTTTTTCTTTGTTGCTGGTTGGTTGGAACTGATCTTTAATTTTCTATTTTGCTATGGGTAGGGTAGCATTTGTCCCCCAGTTATGATTAGAGATCTATCTTCTATATTAGGCACCAATAGATCGATTCCTTAAAACCACCTTTGAAAAACCAACCTTTCATGGTCCTCAATGGAAGAATCATGGTAGTCCCCTTTGGCCACATTTTTCTGTTACCTAAAAACAACAATAGCCGCATCTTTTGAACAAACCCCTTCTCAACTCCCCCTGCCGTTGCACCCACAATTAAATCTTGACCCCCTTTCCAGTCTTAAGTTTGGGCGTCCTATTTCTGCCTTCACCCGTTGTCCAACAACATGACGCTTACACATTCATTTTGGTTTGTATCCAATGTTTCATCAAGGCGAATACTTGAAGGTTTACGCTTCAGTTGGACTACAATTCCTATCTTTTCAATTAATCCGTAGGTAATTCAGTTTTCTCGGCTGACACTATTCATCATCCAAGATTCCCATTAAAAATTGCTTTCCTTCCACTCGTCACTTTTTTTGCACTACCGGCTGAATCCAAAGCCCTACTCACAATTTCCATAACCGTTGCTTACTTCCACCCATTAAACTTTGTAACCGGGAGTCTTCCTTCACTTTTTCCAGTAGGGCATCGAAGTTGGTTGGGAGCTCTCCTCTCTCGTTAAAAAAGAACCAAAAATCTGTTACCGAAAATACAATCCATTTCCGAAAACTATCAGCTTGTCATTTCAAAACTCGGATTCCCTTCCTTGGGCCCTATTACAGGTGGAATCCGTTTCGGGGGAGGGGGAGTTGATCCTTAGGGTATTATAAGGAGCAGGTAATCAATGAATACTGTAAACGGACGAACGGGGAATCAACGTTATTCAGATGACTGTCCTGCCTTTTGATTTTTTTCACTGTGTTGGTTGGCACTCCCTACATGTAAGGCTTTGGCGGTCTTCTCAAATACTTCATTTTCTTGGAGTCTGCCTCCCAACTGTGAGCTGAAGTAACGATGAAACCATTCATTGTAATGGTTGCGAGCATTGACTTGCAAAATCTGGAAAACCGGCTTGCCGACGAATGGGCTGGGTCATCTTGCAGACCATCTGCATGAAAAGAAAAAAAAAATCTTGCCTTAGTTCGTTGCCTTGTTTATTGCCCTCCCACCTGAGATTATTCATTTGTTCATTATCCACTCAATTAAGTCTTCTGAATTCTCTCCAGTTTGAAAATTTAAAATAAGTTCATAATAAGAAAATTAGAAAGAAACAATTATGTTGTGAAACCAACCGTCATTAAAACTAAGGATGAGTTGCAAGCGTGAAATGCCGAAGAAGCCGTCCGTAGCATTTCAAATTCAATTTCATTCCGGCCGATCTGAATTTCCCGCCCTGCGGCCAGCCTTACACCTCTAACGATAACCAGATGCAATCCATCTGATTATTTTACTTTTTTCGTTTTTTATTACAGATATGTCCAGAAATACGCACATATATGAATATTTGAGTAAAAATGTTTACCGAAAGTCATATTGGGAATTCTATGCATTTATTTATAGAAAATATAAGGAAACATAATAATTCAGGTGAATACATAGTCTCGAAACTGCAAAACCTTCCTCATCATCGCCAATTGGCAACTTGGCCAAACCGCCAACGCCAACGGCCTTTAGCTGAGAGGACCATAGTCCCAACGATGTGTGCCTCAGGAACTATTGTTCCAAACCAAGTCAAGCACGAATGGCCAACATAATAAGAACATATTCTTAGCTTTGTTAGTTTTCTGTGAACATATTACACGCATCTAAAATCTGAAAGCCACCAGGCGTATTCAGGGAGTGATTTTCATTGTTTAAAACACAAGATTTTATTTTATCTTGAATCTCGTGAATTACTTGTGCCCAAAATCCGGATTTGAATGCAATGAAAAACAGGTATAAAGAATGAAATGTTTACTCCCTTCACTTACTAACTCGTTGCATAATTCCTTTGTATTTTAACTTAAGTTGCCATTTCAGGAAAATAAGATTAATTAATTGTATTGTTTTTTTTCACCCTACATTTAATAACCGAACTCCATTAGGTATGACCAAAACTTTCCTATCTTTTGTAAAACCGTGAGATCAAATGAAGAAATGTAAACATATTGCCCAAGGTTTAGTTTTACTAAAGCCCTACAAACGAAAATTCTGAACCCCAACTGAGGCGAAGCAGTTCTGCCTCCCGCTAACCAGCCAATCAGTGGTGCCAGACCAAACAAACGTCTCGTAGGCCACAAGAATTCTACCTTAAATGGAAATCGGGACTATAGGTGCGTCCTATGATTGATGGGCGACTACGATTTCCACACTGGTGCCATATCCCAATAATACAATTCTTATTTCTATTTTCAGCTCTTGATAACTTATCCATTTTTTCCCTTCTTTTTCTTTTTCTTCAACTTCTGGTGTCCCATGGTATTGCGACATCAATGAGTTGAATACTTTGTTCTTGACTTTGTCAACATCAACGTCACGTTCTTCCGGTTCTGTTTGCAGGTATCAACCCATATCCGTTCTGGATACCATAGTCCCAAACAGGATCTTGCCTGATCGTTTTCTCATCACTCCTTCAGGTTGGTGCTCGTACCACTTCTATTAACTGGCAAGGTAGCTGATGCCTTTCTTGCCACAGGCTCAAGTGGAGGGCGCTTTTGCTACTGAATCCCCCATGCCTCTTTTTGTACTGGTTCTGTGCAAGTGCCGGGCATTCACTTGAGCTTATGATGGATTTATGGTTTCAGTTTTTCGTATTGCAACCTTCCTACATATGGGAGAGATGTTATTTATTTCCGGTCTATCGTTCTTGGAACATATCTGGGCCTTCCTTAGGGCCTGATTCTTGTTGCCTCGCCCCACTGCTTATCAGTTCCTTCAGTTTCATTCTTTAGGCTCTCCCCTCTGTAGCCATTGACCAATTGTCATCGCTGGCTAGTTCTTTAGGCTCTGTCCTCATGTATTGATCCGTGCATTGGCGTTTGTTGTGCCAGTCCCTATGTTCTGATCTGTCTTTCTTTCCTGTCTCCCGTTGTTATTTCCTGGGAGTTTACTTGTCATACTTTTATCAGTCCTTTTTCCTTCCATGCCCACTCTTTATAGCCACTCGGTCTTTCACTGGCCGTTTTCAGATATTGACCCCAGTGCCTCTGTTCTCGATTGCTTTACGCAGTCCTCTATTAACTTAGTAGTCCTGTCCCTCCTTCCTTTCGTGTTATGCTTACAGTCTGTCCGTATTTGGCCCTTCTTGGGCGTGCTAGGTGCCCTTTGTGTATTGTCATAGGTTTGACTTTCCCCCCTTTTCCCTCCTTTTCATGGTTTTCTGATCTATGCCTGCGGAGCTCTGCCTTTGTACCATTCCAACTATTCCATGCCCGCCTGTATCTGATTAACTGGCACTGCCACCCCACTGTGTTTTATGGCTTTTATCATATTTCCGCCATTGAGTTTTGACTTGGAAGTATCGCCTTGGAGTCTCTGCATATATTCTTTTCCTGATCGGTTGTCCTTCATCTCTTGGTGTTTTATATACCCTTCCTTCCAATTATTCCCTCCAGGGCTATTTGTATCCTGTTCACTCATCTGGGTAGCTTTTATCCCACTTCAGTTCCTCGTTACTTTGCCCTTTTGCTATGTTGACTTAAGCCGCCAGTTTTTCCTATTCCCAAACTCCATCCTGATGTCCCCAGATACAATCCTTACAGTCTGGATTTGACCGGGTCCCTATCTATTTCCAGTTGAATGCTCTTACCATACCAGCTTGATGTCGTCCATGAACATCAGATGGTTGATTTTCTGTTGCCTCTTTTGTCTTGAGTTGCGCGTGGGCGCCTACCCAGCATCCATCTTGCTGCTAGCTACTTTTGTCATTGGGAATCATGGCTACTACGAAGAGTAGTGGGGCGACAGTGAGTCGCCCTGGATGAAGATCCCTCTCCTGATACTTAACCTCTGCTAGTCTTAATTCCATGAGCCCTTGCATAAGTATTGTATTCCAGTTGCGCCATTGTATTTTTGAGGAAGCTGGATGGCCGTGTTTTCCTCTGGCCCCATATATTTTTCAGGCCCATTTCTTATTCGCCATGTGTGGGTGGTATCATGTCGAATGGCCTTCTTCCTTATAGTCTATCCATGCCATGACTTAGGTTGGTTTTGTCCTTCTCCTACTGTTCTTCATTAACCATTTGTTGTCTATGAGGCGCTGGCGCCTCTTTTGCTCGCCCCTACCCAATTCCTTCTGCATAGCCTTTGTTTCGTTTGGTGGGGGATGGTGTTTGTTCTTCCTCTAGGTAGTTGTATAGCCTTTGCACTGACTGCTAACTTGTTAGCCATAACTTCCACAATTCATGTGGTAAGACAGGTGCTAGGCCTGTAGTTACTGGACTATACTTTCCCTTACTCTTGAATCTTTTTGCTCTTTATTTCTTAACAAGGATGGCTTTTCTTCCTGTGGCGTCAATCCATTTGGGCCGGTGCTTGGTGATTTGTGGCTACAATGCTGGAGTTGTTTCTGCTTTAATTCGTGGGTGTAGGGCCTTGAAGTTTTTGAGCCAGTATCCATGGACTTCATCGGGCCGACCCATGGGGCTTTCCAGTTTGGCATTTTCTTTAGTTGGTGTCTGACTGTGTGCTCGTCGTGATCTCTGTGAATTCTTTGTTTTATTCATCCCCCCCCTCCCCCCCCCCACCCCCCCCCATGTTTCTTCTTCCTTGACTTCCTGCGAAGCCATGTTGCCATGGTTTGTTGTGTGATACCGGAGTTGCTCCATATGTTTTGCCCAGAGTCTCTTGTACTTGGGTTCGGCCTTCATGAATTTCTGGGTGGTTGTCATACCCCTACTTATGTTGGCCTGTATTAGTCTTTTCTGGTTGGTTGCGAATAGTTTGTTTACTGTTGGTATCCCTTGAATTCCTAGTTCAATGTACCGTTGGCGATCTTATGTGCTTTGGCCTTAAGCCTTGCTGTTTATTTTACTCTTTTATTATTGTGATTGTTTAGTGACCCCTCTCTTGTAATTTCTGTATTTCTCGTTGAGTTCCTCCCTTGTTTTACTTGGCTTTTCTTGATCCCTTTTTTTGCCATGCCATCTCCTTCAGTTTAACTCAAAGTTCAGTATTCTCCATCACCATGATTTGCCTTTTCCTGGCGCCTTTTCCAAGGATTGGTTTGCTCATTTTGGTTTCTGTTCGGGGGGTTGGCTTGGTTGTGCTGGGTGGTGTTGTGTTCGAATCCCCATCAGTTCTGGCTAACTCAATCTTTGCTCCCTGCCCATATGGCAAGTTCAATTTGTTTCTATGTTTCTGTGATACTGGTTGGTGTGTATTATGCCAAATTATTTCATTGACCTCACTTGTTTTCTCCCTTAATTTCTTGTGTGTTGGTAGGCCTTTCTCATGGAGGGGATCTTTCTTTTATTACTCTCTGCTGTCTGGCCTCCAATCCCATTGTCTAATCTTTTCCTACCCATTCCGTCCTGTCTGTTCACTTCGTTCGGTGTTTCTTCGTGGTGTCGTTGTTTCGATACCTCATCCCCCTCATGTCGTTTCTTGTTTGGCAATCGTTCTCTCAGGTTCGTCTTCGCTTGTAACTCGTTGGTCGTGTGGACATTTCCCATTTCCAGTTCTTTCTTGATTTGTTTGCTTGGGAGAGCCAGTTTCTTTTTCTTTATGTTCCTACTTGGTTCCTTGCGGGGGGGGAGGGGGGGGGGGGGGGGGGGGGATTGGGGGGGGGTGCTTTGGGCCAGGGGGAGGGGGGGGTTTTTTTTTTTTGGACCAGCCCTACTGCCTTTGGTTTGGGGGGATGTTATTCCTCTCAGTTCCAGATGTTGACCAATCCTTCTTATTTATATCCTCTCTCCAGTCGGGCTTTGCTTCTGATGTAGCCATACTCCATATTTCCCTTATTTTCTTTCTTGTCCATTTTTCCTTTTGCCCTTGTTGCCTCTGTAGCCCTCAATCTCAGGGCTGTTGATTATTGTCGCTTGTGGTGATCAGTTGCTGGATGACGACCTCCAAGCTAAACCTGACCGTCTTGCCCCTTCAATTGGGTTGAATACCTGGCGTTGCCGCCGACGAAGCTCCTCTGCGTTGCCAAGAGGTTACCATTTACGTCGTTGTCGTTTATTCCATTCATTTCTTTCCATCATTGCTAGTTTTTGCCTATTTCAAACCCACATAGCTGGACCCTACCCGCCATCAGGGATAGGCTACTCATTTAAACGCTGAGTAAGACTGAGGAAATTATGGCTAAAGATCCTTTGTCCCAAGGAATCAACGCCGAGGAGGCGGTCACCACATCCAACGACTGCACCAGACCACTATGATGCTTAAACTTGACTTAAGTCTGGGTTGACGACCTAACCCACTCCCCTTCCACGGAGCAGGAGTGGGTTAGGTCGTTCAATGGACTTAAGCTCCAAGTTCAAGCCAACATTGGGGCCGGTGGTCAGTCGTTGGATGGCGGTGAATTCCCGCCTCTCCTTTCGGAGTTGAATTCCTTGGAAAGGAAATCATGTTTACCATAATTTTCCTCAGTTCACTCAGCTGTAAATGAGTACCTATCCACTGATGGGGAGGGTTTAGGCGTCCAAGCTATGGGTTAAATATGCAAAAAACCTGCCATAATGATGGAAAGAAAATGCAAGGAACTAAACGACAACGACGTAAATGGAACCTACTAGGCAAAACAGAGGAGACTTCGTACCGGCAACCAGGCTATTCAAACCCAAATTGAAGGGGGCAAGCACGGTTCAGGGTACTGGAGGTCGTCATCCAGCAACCTGACCACCACAACGACAGTAATTCAACAACGCTGAAGATTGGAGCTACTAGAAGGCCCCCCCAAAAACAAAAAGGCAAGAAATGGTGACAAGAGAAGAAAATAAGGAAATTATGGAGATGCTACATTCAGAAGCGCCCCCGACGGCGAGAGGGAGGACTATTAGAAAGAAGATTAGGTCAACATTCTGGAATGAGGAGGAATAACACCCCCCGCAAAACAGAGCAGGAGGCTGGCAGACCAACAAGTAAGGAACATCCCTGAAAAACAGAAACTGGCTTTCCCCTCCCAACAGAAAGAGAAGAACTGGAAAGGCGAAACTGTCACACGAAACAACGAATTACATGAAGACGAACTGGGAGGATGAGGTAGTCAAAACAAACGTTCACCACGAAGAAAGAAGAACACCGTCGAAGTAACAGAGAGGACGGCAAGAACGGGTTTTCGAAAACGAACAATGATTCCCCTCCATGAAAGCCTTTTACAAACCACCAAGAAATTAAGGCGCCTAGAAAAACAAGTGAGGCGTCAATGAAATAATGGGCCATAATAACCACCACCACCAGTATCCACAGAAACAAAAATAACTTCGGGCATATGCAGGTGAGCCAAGATTAGCTAGCAGAAAACCTGATGGGCGATTCGAACACCAACACTACCAGCACAAACAAAGCCCACAGAAAAAAAAAACAAAAACAGCAACCTCCTTGCGGAAAAGGCCGCTGGGAAAAGAAAGCAAATCATGGGTGATGAGATCTGAACTTGAGTAAACTGAAATGAGATAGGCAGAAAAAAAGGCTAAGAAGGCCAAGCAAAATAAGGGCGGAGGAAAACCTCAAACGAGAAATACAAAGAGTACAAGAGAGAGGATAAAGACTAACCTAAACGACAAAATAGAAGGCGATTAAGGCCAAAAGCCACATAAAGATCCAATACGGTACATGAAAACAGGAATAAGGCCCGGATACCAACAACAAACTATTCCAAACCAACCAGAAAAGAACTTATACAGCCAACTAAGATGGGGAAGGACAACCCACCAAGAAACTTCCTGAAGAGCCGAACCAAGTAAGGAGACTCTGGGAAAATCACTCATGTGGAGCAATCCAGGTATCACACAACAAAACATGCAAACATGGACTCCAAGGAAGTGTACAAGGAAGAGGAAACAGGGAGAATTAAAAACAAAGATTCACAGAGATCAAGATAGAACACAGTCAGACACCAACTAAAGAAAATGCCAAACTGGAAAGCCCCTCCAGGCGTCCCGCTGAAGGTCCATGGATTACTGGCTCAAAAAAACTTTCACGGCCCTACACCCACGAATAGCAGAACAACTCTAGCATTGCATGATACTCAAATCACCATGGCCACCTAAAATGGATGAGACCAGGAAAGGGAAAAACATCCTTAGCTACAAAAAGACAAAAGTAAAGGGAAAATTAGCCAGGTAACTACAGGACCTATCACCATGCCTAACAATAATGTGGAAAAGTTACTTGAAACAGGCGTATACAACCTACCCTTTCGAGAGGAGACCAAACACCATCTCCCACCAACCAGAAACAAAAAAACCCCAGGGGGCTGACAAGATAGGAAGTGTTAGGGGCAAAAACAAAAGACCAGCCCTCCTCATAGAACAAAAATGGCGACTAATGAAGCAACAGTAGGAGAAGGAAAACCAATCTAAGCATGGTCAATGGATAAGACTATAAGAAAGCCTTCCGACTGATACCAACAACACAAGGCTAATAGAATGGCCCCTGAAAATCTATGGCGGCAGATGGGAAAACACCAATCAGCTTCATCAAAAACAAGAATACAATTTATGCCGCCAACTGGAAATACAGTAATTATACAAGCTCAGGAATAAGACTAGTAGAGGTTAATATCCAGGAGAGGGATCTTACCAGGGCGGCGACTCACTGCGCCTCCCCCATAATACTTCTTCAGTAGTAGCCATGATTCCCCATGAAAAAACAAGAGTACTAACAGAAGATGGATGCCGGAATACCCAACTCAAGAAAAGAGGCAACAGAATTTAACCATCTGATGTTCTATGGACGACATCAACGCTGTTATGGTAAGTAGCATCAAGGCGAAAATAGATACCCATAAATCCAGAACTGTAATAAAGGATTGCTATTCTGGGCGACATCAGGATGGAGTTTGGAATAGAAAAAATGCGCCTTAGTCAACATACCAAAAAGGCCGCAAAGCTAAGGAAGAACTGAAGGGATAAAGCTTAACCAGATGGGAGCCCAACATCAAACACATAGATGAGAAAGGAAGGAATACCGGGAAATAACCTTCTGAAGGAATGGGAAGGAGGGGATATGAAAACACCAAGAGATGCAAGGACACGATTAGGAAATAATAATTATGACCAAGAGACCTCAATGGCAATACTCAAGTCAAAAACTCAACGCCGGAAATATGATAAAAGCCATGTAAACTTCAAATGGGCCAGCTGCCTAGTTAATCACGATACAGCCCGACGAGGAATAGTGGAAATGGCGACAAAGGCAGAAAACCCTCCGCCCAGCATAGATCAGAAAACCAGGAAACATTCTGACAATTACACAAAGCACCTACACCCAAGAGCAAATACTGGACAGGAACTATACATAAACACGAAAGGAAGGAGGGCGAGGATCTACGAGGTAAGTATAGAGGACTGCGTTTCAACATCGAGAATACAAGCGCTACTGGGGCAATATATCGTGAAAACCACGTGAATGAACGAGCGTTGGCGCCTCCAAAGACAGTGCCATGGGGAAGCAAGGAATAACCAATAAAAGTAATGTATATGAAGACCCACGAAACTATACAGAGACAGGAGAATGACAGACAGAACAAGAGGTCTGGCACACAACAAACCAATGCACGGACAATACATGAGACAGACTAAAGAAATACTAGCCAGCGATGACACGTGGCAATGGCTACAGAGGGGAGAGCTAAAGAAGGAAACTGAGGAATGATAACAGCGGCACAAGATCAGGCCCTAAGAACCAGATATGCAAAGAACGATAGACGGAAATAACATCTCTCCCATATGTAGGAAGTGCAATACGAAAAATGAAACCATAAACCACATAGCAAGCGAATGCCGGCACTTGCAGAACAGTACAAAAAGAGCATGATTCAGTGGCAAAAGCCCTCCACTGGAGCCTGTGCAAGAAAACATCAGCTACCTTGCAGTAATAAGTGGTACAAGCACCAACCTGAGGGAGTGATAGAAAACGATCACGCAAAGATCCTCTGGGACTATGTATCAGAACGGATAGGGTGATACGTGCAAACAGACCGACGTGACGTTGATTGACAAAGTCAAGAAGAAAGTATCACTCATTGATGTCGCAAATACCATGGGACACCAGAGTTGAAGAGAAAGAGAGGGAAAAATTGGATAAGTATCAAGATCTGAAAATAGAAATAAGAAGGATATGGGATATGCCAGTGGAAATCGTACCCATAATCATAGGAGCACTAGGCACGATCCCAAGATCCCTGAAAAGGAATCTAGAAAAACTAGACACTGAAGTAGCTCCAGGACTCATGCAGAAGAGTGTGATCCTAGAAACGGCACACATAGTAAGAAAAGTGATGGACTCCTAAGGAGGCAGGATGCAACCGGAACCCCACACTATAAAATACACCAGTCGAATTGGAGGACTGTGATAGAGCAAAAAAAAAAAAATAAAATAAAAAAAAAAATAAAAAAATAATAATAATAATAATAAGTTCGACAATCTACCAGAGCTTGTGACCGCATGAAGAATTTGGTTTGTGTCCTTTTGGTTTCTTCAGCCTGAAATCAGTGGTTTACGATGAAAACGAAAAATATTTTATGAATATAAAAATTTAAATCAAGTTTTTATTCCCAGTTTTACTCCTTTGATTTATTTCTAGTTCCAACCCGACACCCAGCGCAAGCACTGTTTTTTAAAAAGATATATCAGTAAATCTCTTATGTTCTTTTACGTGTAACCTTTTTTATAAGGAGAAATACAGCGATGTCTTTCCTAACATGTAGAATTCCTCATGACTTCAAGTGAAGGCAATTTGATACTTGCATTTGATATTTCTTTTGATCAGAAATGCAAGTATCAAATTGCCTTCACTTGAAGGCATGAGGATTCTACATGTTAAGAAAGACATCGCTGTATTTCTACGTTATCTTACAGTATGAATTCTACAGGTATGACAATGCTGTGCACGAAGTGGTTTTCAGGAAAACCACTTCGTGCATAGCATCGTCATACCTGTAGAATTCATACTGTAAGATAACGTAATTTTCTCTTATAACAGAAATAACTTTAGAAACCAAACTGATTCAGAATCACACTTGAACTGAGCAAAGCAATTTTCCATTCAGCCAGGAAGGCAGTTTTAGTTCGACAGTTATCGAAAGTAAGCAATGCTTCTAATTCCTCTGAGACTGGCGACAAACTTTTTTTCCCTGTAACTCTGGGAGATGAACAGGAAAATGTTGGTGTTTTCACGCTCCTTCCCCAGGCAAAGAAAAGGCTTATTTTTCGTTGTATAAAGGAGCGATACAGATCGCTTAGTGGGAAAGTGTTTCGTTCTGAAGCTGCTGCTCTAACTGGACACAAATCGAGCAACGCCTCTTATTTAAATTGAAGTTTGGCGAAGAACAGCCGTCATTGTTAAAAATGAGGAGAGGTCTATATCTAGTTTCTTTTTTTTTTCTTTTTTCTTTTTTTTACATCAGTATTCAATGGCACATTCATTTCTGTTATTATGCTTAATCCACAACCCTTTACCTTTAATGGTTTCGTATTTCTTATAGTTTAATAATTATTTACATTATATATATATATATATTATATATATATATATATATCTATATATATATATATATATATATATATATATATATAGTATATATATATATATATATATATATATATATATATATATATATGTTATATACACATACATACACATATATACATATGTGTGTGCGTGCGTATGTTCACCGCGACGTGGTTCATGAAACAATATCTTCCTCTTGTATCCCAGAGTGGAGAATTTATTGCCTGACTATGAGTGGTTTTTCTTTGTTGTTTGTGTGCTTTTATTTTCTTCAACTCTGAAAATACTGCTCTTTCGTTTCTTGTCTCTTTCTTTATTTATAATTGCAGCAATTTTCGCAAGGCTTACGGCGTATTCTTTGTTGCCTCAACATTTTCAAGTGACTTTTTCCGCAACACAGGACATTATTTCCTCTATGCAATTCTAGTTCATTTTGTACTTTTCTTAGGAGTGTCAGCTAGTGTTTGTACACTATGTGCACAGGAACTAACAGACGTGTATGAACTTATAATACTATATATATATATATATATATATATATATATATATATATATATATATATTATCTACATGTGTATATATAAGTTTATGTGTGCGTATGTTTTGTACATAATATGTATACGTGTGTGTGTAAAGTATAAAAAATAGGAGTTAATGACCAGCACTGAGGTACAACCAAGTTGAATTTCTCGATATTTTCCCAGTTATTTTTTGCAACATTAACTTCTCTAACTGAAACCTATTTAATCTGAAATAATTAAACTATCCTCTCTCTCTCTCTCTCTCTCTCTCTCTCTCTCTCTCTCTCTCTCTCTCTCTCTCTCGGTAATTAAGCATTGTCGAAAAACAGGCGCGAAAACGGCTTTGTTTTCTTCGAGAATTTAAATTCGTCTGGTAAATTAGGAAACGAACTCAAGTGAGTATTAAGGAACTAATCAGTAGTTGGCTGTGTATCATTCTGGAAGAAGAAGTCGGTGAGAGAGAGAGAGAGAGAGAGAGAGAGAGAGAGAGAGAGAGAGGAGAGAGCTCATATATAATTCTAAGTCTTTAAATTAAGGCATCAACTTAATAACAGTAGGCTATACATCATGCTGGGAAAGATAATTTGAAGAAGATAACTGAAACAGAGAGAGAGAGAGAGAGAGACAGACAGACAGACAGACATAACCCGTGGGTGACGTGCGGTGCACAGATCGTACTACCCCCTACAGGTAAGAATATGTGGTTATATTTGTTCAAATTTCCTAACAATCATTGTCGCTGCAAGGATTATAGACTGTTTATCACATGAAATCGCTGGAAAAGGAAAGATTGCAGTTTATCTATATCCCAATAAAAAAAGAAAATCCTTGAATATTAGGGTAAAAAATACAAGAAATAAAGTTCGCATTTTTAATGATGGCGATGGGTCTTTACCAAACTTCAATCCAAGTAAGAGGCCTCGTTGCATTTTTCCCCAATTAGCGATGAAGCTCCGTATCGGAAGCTTTTGCAAGGAAGCGATTTGTATCGCTCCATTTTAACGAAAAACAAAAGTTTTTTACCCCTGTACCTTCCTAAAAGACTAGAAGTTTATTTCCGGTTACAAATGTGCAATGGAAAGCGCTCGCCTTCGGAACTGTAGAAATGAAACTGTCTGAGGAGATCCAACTGCTTTTTTTTTCTCTCGTTTTTATTCCAGGGATGACCGTTTTTACGACCCCTGTTTGATCAGTAACTTGTAAGGATTAGGATGTTTTTCCAGTCCCCAACAATTACACGTAATTATGGGTTCTAGAAGTGCCTTGTCCAACATCACCGGTTTCACAATAAAAATGCGTAACCTGATTGTTCAGATTATGCTGATATGAATTTCGCACGAAGTCATTTCATCAAACAAAGCTATTTTATGTCTCTCTCTCTCTCTCTCTCTCTCTCTCTCTCTCTCTCTCTCTCTCTCTCTCTTTCCAGTTAACACCGGGTACAGCAATTTTCTTCGTGTATTCACAACCATTTTCAGGTAAATGTTAAACGTGAAAGTTTCAGTAAAAGTTGCAGTTGAAAGTTGTAGGTAAAAGTTACAGGTGGAAGTTGCAGGTGAATGTTAAAGATGAAAGTTGTAGTAAAAGTTCCAAGTAAATGCTAAAGATGAAAGTTGTAAATAAAAGTTGAAGATGAAAATTGCAGGTAAATGTTAAAGATGAAAGTTGTAGGTAAATGTTAAAGATGAAAGTTATAGGATATGCTAAAGATGAAAGTTGTACGTAAATGTTGCAGGGGAAAGTTGCAGGTAATTATTGAAGGTGATAGTTGTAGGAAAAATTTGTTGGTGAAAGTTGCAGGTGACAAGAATCTCCTCGGGATTTTCGTCAGAACTGATTTCGGACAGAAACTTTGACTCTGAAGGCTTCCAGATTATATCACTATGGATAGTAATACGAATACTCTTCACTATCCTTTATACATTGCAGAGCATTTGTTTTATTTATGAATGAGAGGTGTTTTTTCAAAGAATAAGTAAAATATATACATTTAATTTTCATATCTTCACATGTTTTATTAGTTATCATTATGCTGTCATTACAATTAACATCAATGGTGCTTTTAAGAATATTATTAGACCCAAAACCCAATCAGTGAAAGATATTATTATTATTATTATTATTATTATTATTATTATTATTATTATTATTATTATTATTAGTATTATTATTATTATTAATTGGAAGAGGAACATTATTCATATGGAACAAGCCTACAGGGACCAGTGACTTGAAATTCAAGCTTCAGAACAATAACAAAAAATAAATGAACAAATTAATATGCAAATAGATAAAAAGGTAAGTAAATCATTAAAACCAAAATTCAAGGAAATTGTATTAGGATAATAATAATTTTATTATTGTTGCATTCAGTTGTAGGAATCCTCAGGACTGATCACAATATTTGTAATTAAAATCGAAATGCCTCCCAAACTATGGTAATCTGTTCTCAAAACAAAACTGCGTCATAATGAGAT
This sequence comes from Macrobrachium nipponense, assembly GCF_015104395.2. NCBI lineage: Eukaryota > Metazoa > Arthropoda > Malacostraca > Decapoda > Palaemonidae > Macrobrachium > Macrobrachium nipponense. The sequence continues at coordinate 11,709,399 of NC_087211.1, read as the reverse complement.
TCAATTATAGTCCCATTCAAATCCTGTTACCGATTTCCTATAAACTGATTCAAGCTGCACCGCCTCTGAATAGTGTGTTGTATCTATGAGCGTCATCTTTAATTACCCACCTTCTTCCCTTCTGACAAGAGTGAGATTCGCCGAGCGCTACAAGCAGGAAGGACTCTTCTGTCGCCCAAATCCGATTCTGTCGTCGGCACCACAACGGATTCCAATATCCTTCGAATCCAATAACTCTGACAGCAGTAAATTATGCAAATCGGCGCGCTGTACATATATCTGAGGCATTATGAGATAGAGGCCCCGGTAAAAATGCACCTCTCTCTGTTAGAAGAACGTCAGGGTTTCCCGCCAAAAGCTACGTTCAATATTACGGGCGTCTCTCCTTTTATAATTCCCGGAAAATCACCGGATTCTTTTTCTTAATGTGCAGGCTGTTCTCGACGTTTGGATTCGGTTTTATGAATGAATGGGTTGTAGTAAAGGATTTGAGACTCATGCAGCGAGTCGGGGGGAAAGTTTCGTTTCAAAAACCCTATTCGAAAGGTTTAATTTGCCTGCCATTGTACGATATCCATGACGTAATCTGTTAGGTCTAAAAATAATAATAATAACAATGAAAAGAACCCACAAAATCACTGTGTATAACGTGTTTACTTATAAGTATTTACATTTTATTTTACTCCACACTCGAGTACTTTCAGGCCCTATCTGTGGCCCATTTTCAAGAGATGTGTAGGTTGTCAGCCTGGATCAAGGCCCAGCAGTCATCTAAAACTACTTCTTGTTAAGCTGTCATTTATGTGATGGATATTCTGGTTTCCTTGAAAGTTGCTCATCCCCTCTTGTCGCTCTGATATCCTGAGCTGATGGTCAATGGGATTAACCCTTGTGGTAAGTGAGTGGTCACCAAAAGTCTGTTGGGCAGAAAACCTAATCTCCAGGTCAGAAGGGTCAATCTTAGCTTCTTTTAATATCAAAGCTCGGCTTATGGGATCTTCTGAGGTAAAACCTTTGTTTCCTTCTATTACTTTAATCTCTCTGATGAGTGCACCTTCTACTACCCTCCTGTGACTGATTTTATTACTTTTGTATATAAGCCTACTGTTCTTAAAATCCATCCTATGGTCATTTTCCCAACAATGCCTTGCTATAGCACTCCCCTGAGAGTTAAGCTGTACTGCCCTTCTATGTTCTTGGATTCTAGTCCTTATTCCCCTACCTGATTCCCCCACATATTTGTCTCCACTATTGCTGCAATTGATTATGTATATCCTCAATACATCATCTGTATTACTGTCTTCCTCCTTCCAATTTATTTTTACACTTTGTTTTTTACGGCATTATCAAAGATATACGCAAATTTATATTTACTTTCATTTTTTGAAGTGATACGTTTCATTTAGGCATAAAGGGAGGGCAACTATTGTCTTGTTTTCTTTATTCCATATTCTCTCACATTTGCTCTGTAAAAAAAAATCTTCATAGCTCTCTTGAGTGCCCTTTTTTTTCTGAAACCATTCCGAGTATGCTAATGCATCAAAGCTTTTATCAATGTAATTTATTTCTTGATCTATCTTGCAAGGGTCACACATTCTCATTGCCTTAAGAAATTAACCTGTTAGAACCCTATTTTTATATCATGACTGGGAAAAAGAGAAGAATGAATATAGGTGAGTGTGTGGGCTTTCTATATGTGCTGAATTCATATCCTGTTTCTTTTCTTTCTATGAGTATGTCTAAAAAGGGCAGTTTATTATTGTTACTTTTCTCTATAGTGAATTGGATGTTGTTATCAAAATTATTGAGTTCGTCTAGAAAAGTTTCTATTTCATTTTCATCACCTAGCAGAATAACCACCTTGCAGTGATAAGTTAGTGACTTATAATAATAATAATAATAATAATAATAATAATAATAATAATAAATAATAATAATAATAAAACCTTATTTCAGCACAAGGCAGATGCATGAAATGAAGGGGAAAATGTACACGCACATTGCTTCGTTTTTGGGCAAATAGAAATGCTCTGTTTGGGCTAATTTGGGCTTGCAGTTCCACAATAGAAGAGAAATATAATATGATGGGAATGGAAAGGAGAAGTTCCCGCTTCATTTCTCCCGAGAGGATTCATCTTTTTAGAATCCAAATTGAAGAAGATATCACGATTGTCATGTAGAAAAAAGTCACCTTCCACTCAGCGTGACAACGCTTCCTTCCTTCCCAGCTTACGTGGAGCGCGGCCAAATAAATAATAGTAATAATAATAAAATAAAATAAAAAAAAAGTAATAAAAAAGACAACGTTGCATCGTTGCTCCAACTGCGGCATTTTCCACTTGTCAGCAGCATCCCAGTCGCTCTTCAGTCATGTGGAAAGATAAATGTTCGAATGTGCATATTGTAAGCAATAGTGATCGACAACATATTGAACAGCAGAAAGAAATACAAAGTCGCTGTGAAAATCATATATAAACATACGTACATACAAACACGAACACACACACACACACACACACACACAACACACACACACACACATATATATATATATATATATATATATATATATATATATATAATATATATATATATATATATATATATATATATATATATATATAGGAGGAGAGACGAGAGGAGAGAGAGAGAGAGATATATATGTATATATATATTATATATATCTATATATATATATATATATATATATATTGTGACATTTATAGATGTTCGTTCGTCTACCCGCAATTAATTAATTAATTCGATTTGGAAAACGGCAGCCATTTCTTTAGAATATCAGCTGATTTTTTAGTAACCGCGGGAAACCCAAAACCCGCCAGCTAGAGATAGGAAGTTCCCCAGTTTAGTTGGGGAAAAGAGTCTTTTATCAGCTGTAGGGACGTATCTCAAAAGGGAAGGGTGTAGGCAGATTGGTACTTCTTAGACCTATACCTTAAGCTCTCTTTCCTGTGACCCCTCTGCTGGCTGTATGCTTGTTTTCCAGGATTTGCATTGATCGTGGGGGGTAAGGCTGACCTCCAACCCCCAAGCAACCCAACTGAATTCTGTCTCAGTCGGCTGCGAGACGTGATCTCGGACAGAGGTCAAATTGCCAGCCCTCCCAAAATTAGGCCTACCCACTACGCACTGGGTGGACACGGACCCCAGACCTGAACAGAGGTCGGACCGCATTCTTCTACAAGGATACACAGAATATTGCATAAAGGTACGTCTGAAAGTGTAAACTTCAACCCCAGCACCTTTTACTACCATACGACTCTTGCTAAATTCATTTTCAATTCTTATTTTTACCCCTTCTACATCAGAAGCCCTTTGTCCTCATCGGGCCACGTGCTCCCCTTTGTGACTTGTTAAAGACCTAGTTTCGTGCATACTCTGTGAACCATTCGAGTTACCTTCCCCAATGTTAGAGAATTAATCAGCCTTAAACAAAGCAAGAAGTCATTTTTCCTTTTATCTCGTTTAATCTGGGATTCTTTTCCAGATTCCATGAGTCACGTGCCGTCTCTGCCCGCAAGTGTGCATTAACCCAAGTGAATGAAAATCAGCTTGAATTGAATGAGACTATAAGCCCCAAACGTGGGGGCCAATATCATTTAACTTTTACTCCAGGCCAGCACGGGCCTTTTTGTAAATAAATAGTTTAAAGAGTACGAGCTGAGTTTTTCTGGCGACCTTCCCTCTAAAGAAAGTTTACGGTAAGTTCAAGCAATTCCCTCTTGAAATCCCTAAATTACTTCCGTTTACGTATCTAGTCTCTCACAAGGCCCTATATACGTAACTTATTGTCGACCTCGCCGAGGATCGAATCGGGCTTGCTTAAAAAAGCTTGTAAATTGCGTTATCCGTTGTAAAACGTAAAACAGTAAATTATTTTATTTTTACAAAAAGTAAATCAAGCACACTTGCAGGGAAATAAAGAAGACACTGACTCACGGTAAGGTATTCCATTCATTAATATGATTATTTATAACCTATGTTAGCTTAAGGTACGTTAAGTATTTTTATTTAGAAGTGTTTTAAAAAACAATGTGAAGGTAGAAATATTATTATATTGAAACGGCCAGAGCGCCGAGCGAATTCTATTTTGTAAATCGCATTGTTGTCGAACGAGCACTAACACGTGTGCAGATAGATGCCAGAAAGGACCAGATCAAACTAGGAAGTGCTTTGCCAGGGTTTATTGCTGTATGAGAAAGCCTAGCTAGTTAGGAGTGTTTTTAACTAATAGTTACGGCAAAAGAAAGTGTACAATTCTTTTGTCTGTGATATGTTAGGGAATCCATTTTTAACTTAGTTTCATTCCAAGTGTTGGTAACCGATACCTCTCAGCTTGAATTCAGCTTAGAGCATTTTCTTTGCGCCTGCGCGGTCTCAACCAGTTTTCGTTTTCGCTCACAGCGGCAGCCATGTTTTTATCCCTTTAAACATTACCTAAACAATTTAAGCAAAGTAACGTAAGTCTCAAAGTTTTAACGTAAATAATATCGATCTCGGTACTAGTATCTATCGTCCTGCCAGAAAAATTAACGTAATTCGCCTTGAATAAGAAAGTAGAATTTTGTTGTGTAAATTGCCTTCGCTTTACAGAGAATCAGCTGTTTTGAACGACATGCTGCGCGCTAGCAGCGCTACCCAGCTCCTCCACGTGTTTCACCTCGCATCGCTCACTCGCGCGCTGAGCGAAGTTTCATTTCACTTCGCACTTAACGTAACCTCATTTACAATTGTTTGCTAACATCGTTTTCAAATCCTTACCGTAATTTTTCACTTGTCCTTACGTAAAGTTAACGTAAATCTCAAGTAGAGCAAATCACAAGAATTGTTAACGTAAAACGCGTCTTTGTAAAATTCATATCGAAACGCAAATCATTTCATAAGCGCAAGCCGCTAACATTAACGTAAACATCGTTCACCGCGAGCGCGTTATCATTTCATAAAATGTTATCCAAAGCAATTCTTTCACAAAAAAACGTTAACGTAAGTAGATAATTTAACGCAAGTTGCGTCATATTAAACGAACATTAGTAGTTCAATTCAAATATAAGGGAGTTATTCATTATATCATTTTCACCCTCTCCGAGAGAGAGAGAGAGAGAGAGAGAGAAAACCAGAATCCATTATTCACGAAGCCAAGAGTACTACATCTTACCATTAATTATAGCATGCAGAATTAACATTATTTTAGTCTCTTGTGTCTTTCATTTACACAGCGTGATACGTACGCGCCTGTGTCCATTGCAGTTTGCAAGCATTTATTTATTCCATTTATCGAGTACTTCAGCGAGTGACTGAGCATTTCTAGAATTTCCATTACCTGTCGTTGCCCGCCCAAGAATGGTCTTTTCATTTTTCTTTTATCACAAAAGACTTGCGTATACCGCAAGCACAATTCGCACAGTGTGCCACGCAAATTCATTACTTCCAGACAGGGAAGTCGTTACCAGTTTAGGACTGGCCACCACCAGTGCACGTCAGGTCTTACCATTTCATAGTGCCCACTAATTCTTGACACTGTCCATCGACTGGCTGCTGAAGTACTCCCACCTTTTACTTTCTCTCCTCCACTATTACCCTCTGCCATGAGCAGTGCCCTTTCACTTCAGTATATTTAAGTATACTGCGAGTAGTGTCCGGGACACACCAGCACGATATCAGTGCTCCAAGGAACGCCTTCCATAAATGCCATTGCACCTGTACAGGCCGTACAGGTAGCCATTAAACCTGCGTGTCCGTCCTTACGGAACGCCAAGTAACTAGTGTGTCCATGCTACAAGGGTCAGTGATCCTTCGGAACACTCAACAAAGGGAACGCCTCCCGAAGCGCCGCAATACCAGCCCTAAGTGCTGACAAACCTGCGTGTCCGTCCTTACGGAACGCCCAATTCATTAGTCCGTGTACGAGGATCAGTGATCCTTCGGACCAACCCAAGGAACGCCTCCTCTTAAGTGGCGCGCACCTGTACAGACGTACAGGTAGCCCTATACCTGCGTGTCCGTCCTACGGAACGCTCATTCATTATAGAGTATCCACCATTTTGGATCACTGAACCAAGGAACGCCTCCTCATAAGTGCCGTGCACCTGTATTGGACTACAGGTAGCCCATTCCAGCGTCTAACTTAGGAACGCCCTTAAGTGTGACGTACGCCGTACACTCCATTGATTTTTTCACCTCTTTAGAAGGTGCCAATCCAGAAGTGCCACCAACTTATGGGACACTTCCCAAGTGCCACAGAGCACCCAGTCTTCTCAGACTTTTTCTCTACCACGTCGCAGAACACCTTTCCAAGTGATGCCACTTTCCACAGTAGCACTCCTATTCCATTCCGTACCCTTCCTGGCCATTATTTTCATTTCATCAGAGCCTCTACTGCAGCCTAAGGAAATGTCTTCCCCTGCTTCCCGCGACTTCTTTGCCAGAGAGCTAGAGAAGCTCGGAGCCCTCATACTCTGGGCAAGGAGGCCGGTTACACTGGACCAGCACTAGACCAGTGGATAAAGGCGCAGCAGGCTGCCGCGCGCCTGCAAGAAAGGAAAGGAAAAGAAAGGGAAAACCAGAGAAAAGCCGGAGAAGCAGAGAGAAAAGAAGAGAAGCAGAAAGGAAGGCAAGGGAAGAGGAGCGAAAGCATGAGCTCGCTCTCAAGGAGAAGGAACTCTACATCAAGCGGGAGAAGGCCCGTAAGGAGAGTATCTTAGCTCAAGCCACTCTGCCAGCTTCCAGCCCTGCACCCACTGTCTCTCTTAGTCCCGCTGTCTCTGGTCAGCCTGACATCCTTTCGATTTGCGAGCCTGGTCCTGATCCAGTGCCGGAGATAGAAATTCCTGCCGCATCCTGCCAGCCTTTTACCTTTTTACCGCCTACCTCCTCCCCTTTGGAAGAGGTAAGCCCACCAGTTGACCCCGGACTTGTTTCCGAGGGTGATTCAACGGAGGTTCCCTTAACCTCCCCACGTCACATCACTGCCAGAGAGGACTCTTCACCTGTGCCAGAGCACACTGCCAGCCTTGGTGACTCCGCAGATTCGCAACCTGTGGGGCCATCTCGGCCTTATCATCCAGTGCCACGGAAGAGGTTCTGGAACACGTTCTGCCGAGACTGTGGCCGCAAGGGTCACATGTCTGCAACTATGGAGGGTGCGCAAAACCACCATATTCCTGCCATCGCAATGGCCGTCACCAATCCTTCTTCACTAGGACCCCCAGCAAAGGGCCCTATAACAGTCGCACCCCTCCAAAGTCATTATCAGCCAAGCCACGTCAGAGCCTACGACGACTCTGGCGCTCAAATCTCCCTGATACGGGAAGACAGAATTCAGAGGGGCTAACGTTGATAGACGTAGATTGATCACCATTGAAGGTATCAATCACATTAAACTGATCCTTCCGACCGTCCAATTGAGGGTCACCAGACCTCACTTCTCCAAAGAATGTACTCGCAGTTGCAAGCTACATCCCAGGAGGTTACGACCTCCTCCTAGGGCAAGAACATGAAGTCTCTCACAATTCAAAAAGCCTAGGGGTCCTAACCCCAGGTCAATTCACTCCAAAGCAAGGAGCCATCGCAATTCTACTTCCTCCAGGAAGTACGTCCACCAACAGTCTCCCCCGTTACCAAGGAGGGAGATTGACCATTCACAGTTCCGTTGCAAGACCTGTAACATAATAGGGCGGGCACTCTACTAATTGGCCTAGGTGCCCTAGCAAACTACCAGCAGCGGACACTGTCCATTTTCCACAAGGCCTAGCCTTCAACAAGAGACAGGAGCCTCTGTCTCCCATTTCCAAGGGCACGCTGAGAGGTATTGCACCTCCGGTACCCGTCACAGGTCCAGTCGACCTCAACTCTCTGCCAGTGCCACTTGGCAGCACTGAGCAGTGCCAAGCTCCGTCCAGCCTGGACGTAGAGCCACCACCGAACTTGACCTCTGCGCTGGCCCCGAGCTAGCGCCGGCGCCTAACCTTATCAAGGATCCTCCTACAGGAGATCCTCCAACAGGCATGGAGCTTACCACAGCCCATGGCCAATCACTAGTTCCTTCTTCTTCATCCTTACCTCTGTCGCCCGAGGATGAAACCTCCGGCAGACCTTACCTTTGTACCTCCTCTGGAAAACCAGGAACTGCCCCCGACCAGGAGTCAGCCTGGAGTTTTCCCCTCACGACGGTTGCCGCAGCAGCCGTAGTGAGGGCCTCCCCTGCAGTAGGTTCCACCTCTACGACGGTTGCTGCAGATACCGAAGTAGGGTGTTTCTTCCTGCAATCCCTCAGGCTACCACTGCCTCTGCTCCTGCCGACGTTTTCTGGCCTTTCCACAGAGTCGGTGCCTCCGTCTACTCCAAGGACTGGTATAGCCAGGTCCTGGAGGAATAAGAAGAAGAAGAAGAAGGGACGTAACCAATCATTAACAAACTAACACAAAGAGCCACATGCTCTCCTTGACACTGTGCCCGAGGTACAGTGTCGCATTCATTTGCAGAATGATCCTGGCACCTACACAGAGAAGGTAGCCAGCCTGATCTCTGCCAGTAGCACTAACCCTCTAACCCCTAGCCATTGTAATGCTAACCCTCACTTAAATATAATTACCTCATTGCATTTCCCTCCCTGGTAAATTAACCATCATCATCATCCCCACGCATCATTACCTCTCATTATGTATTTTAACAGTTCCGTCGCTGAACTACTGCTGTGCGTACCACCTCTGGAATGATTGGCGTCTTCATTTAACTGTATTGAGTAGGTTAGGCTAATGATTTAGTACCAGGGCATTAGGTTAGTAGCAAGTAGAATTTTCAAGTAACCTTATCTAGGGGTAGAGTAGACTGTCGTCACAAGACAACCCGTAGTTATTAATTAGGCTAGACTACATCACTAAATTAAGTTAGTACACTTAGCATCTTTGCCTATAAGTTAGGTAGGCCACTGTAGTTAGCTGTATCGCTGCTCAAAAAACTTCAAGTTGGAGTAGGAGAACGGGGTAGTCGAGACGATCAATTTATTTAAGCCAAGACCTTCACACCCGAAAGGGAGTGAATGCCTTCTTAACAGGGGGAGCTTGTGACATTTATAGATCGTTCGTCTACCCGCAATTAATTAATGAATTCGATTTGGAAAACGGCAGCCATTTCTTTAGAATATCAGCTGATTTTTAGTAACCGCGGGAACCCAAAACCCGCCAGCTAGAGATAGGAAGTTCCCCAGTTGGGGGAAAAGAGTCGTATATCAGCTGTAGGGACGTATCTCAAAGGGAAGGGTGTAGGCAGATTGGTACTCTTAGACCTATACCTTAAGCTCTCTTTCCTGTGACCCCTCTGCTGCTGTATGCTTGTTTTCCAGGATTTGCCTTGATCGTGGGGGGTTAAGCTGACCTCCAACCCCCAAGCAACCAACTGAATTCGTCTCAGTCGGCTGCGAGACGTGATCTCGGACAGAGGTCAAATTGCCAGCCTCCCAAATTAGGCCTACCCACGACGCACTGGTGGACACGGACCCCAGACCTGAACAGAGGTCGGACCGCATTCTTCTACAAGGATACACAGAATATTGCATAAAGGTACGTCTGAAAGTGTAAACTTCAACCCAGCACCTTTTACTACCATACGACTCTTGCTAAATTCATTTTCAATTCTTATTTTACCCCTTCTACATCAGAAGCCCTTTGTCCTCATCGGGCCACGTGCTCCCCTTTGTGACTTGTTAAAGACCTAGTTTTCGTGCATACCTCAGTGAACCATTCGAGTTTACCTTCCCCAATGTTAGAGAATTAATCAGCCTTAATCAAAGCAAGAAGTCATTTTTCCTTTTATCTCGTTTAATCTGGGATTCTTTTCCAGATTCCATGAGTCACGTGCCGTCTCTGCCCGCAAGTGCATTAACCCAAGTGAATGAAAATCAGCTTGAATGAATGAGACTATAAGCCCCAACGTGGGGGCCAATATCATTTAACTTTTCTCCAGGCCAGCACGGGCCTTTTTGTAAATAAATAGTTTAAAGTAACGAGCTGAGTTTCTGGCGACCTTCCCTCTAAAGAAAGTTTACGGTAAGTTCAAGCAATTCCCTCTTGAAATCCCTAAATTACTTTTCGTTTACGTATCTAGTCTCTCACAAGGCCCTATATACGTAACAATATATATATATATATATGTATATATATATATATATATATATATATATATATATATATATATATATATGTATAAGTATATATATATATATATATATATATATATATATATATATATATATATATATATATATATATATATATATATATATACATATATATATATATATATATATATATATATATATATATATATATATATATATATATATATATATATATATATATATATATATATATATATATATATATATATATATATATATATATATATATATATATATATATATATATATATATATATATATATATAACATTAAATTAACGTAGTTTTTTGTTTTTATTTATCAAGTTTAAATCAGCCTTGTTTCCTTTTTAAGTTTCTTTGCTTAAGCAGCCAAATGCTTGTTAGTTAATGTAAGAGTTTTTTGTGTTATTGAGCGCCTCCTCCTCCCTGTTTATTTCTGTGAACTATCGTTCTAACGATTGTTTTGTATTTGATTTGTTTTTGAGTTACGGTGGATGGTTTCGTAGCTGTACTGTGAACGTTGATGGTCTGCCCGCGGAAGTTCGGGCTTTGGAACGCTCCTTGTCAGACCATCCCCTTGGGCAGCTTTTGTGGTTATTGGAGGACGACCTTTTGGCAGTTTAGTTTGGAAACGGCGCTGTTGGAATCTTTCCTCACGTCCGTTCGTAGGTGCCTTAGTCACCTGCGACTCTGGTGCTGTAGATCACGGCTCTTCGTTCACTTGCGACCATAGT